>NC_051433.1:24018268-24078973 GCF_001649575.2 Kryptolebias marmoratus
CAAGACCCCGAGATACTTAAACTCCTCCACTTGGGGCAGGACATCTTCCCCGACCCGGAGAAGGCACTCTACCCTTTTCCGGCTCAAGACCATGTCCTCGGATTTGGAGGCACTGATCCTCATCCCGGCCGTTTCACACTCGGCTGTGAGTGTCTTTAAAAGTGAATTTTAAAATGTCAAGTGTTGGGCAGATCTAATGTGCCATGGCAGTTTGTTCCACAACCTGAGGTGGTTGTCACCTCTGGTCTTCAGCCTTGTTTTGGCGTTTAGCTATAGCTGTTTTGCCGACCTAAGCATCCTGGCTGGAGTATAAGCGTAGAGAGAGATATTGCGATGTCAGCCCGTATTGAGGCATTGCACTGATGCTGATCCTGTCAAAACAGGTCTACATACACTGATCACTTGAAACATGGAGTGTCCACAGGTGGCTCTTCCTGAACTAATTTAGAGGCTTCTACAGGCAATGTTCAGGGCATTAAACCAAAGGGGGTGAACACATATGCATGCACTATGTTGCAATTTTTTTAGAGTTAATTAAAACTAAATTTTCCCCATCATTGTCACAAATCGGGAGTAATGTGTGTATTTACAATCAAATTAAAAATCTGCTTAAATTCCAGATTGTAATGCAACAAAATACATACAATGCCAAGGTGGTACTTTTGCAACCCACTGCACATAAGGAAGCAAATTACATTATGTCAGTGTCATTAATGCAAAATGTAATTTTTCAAATTTTGAGTAAACTTCCTTTTTATCTGAAGTAAAATACTGAAACAAAGCATGCAAACAAACAGATAAATGACAGTGCCTCAGTACCAGAAATTGGATGAAACAGTTTTACCACATTTGTCAGAAATTTACCAGAAGCGTAATGACTCAAAAGCGGCACTCAAGCATTTTCCGCAGGCGTCATTCACAGTAACTTACCTCCTCTCACCCATGCAGCATTGTCCTGACGTGTTTGTGCTTTCCTTTTGTCTTTCTCATCAGCTCTCAGAGTGGTTTCATCTGCCATCTGGTCCATTGCATCACACAGAAAAAATGCTCAGAGTATGACAAACCTGATTATCTTGAACCAAAAGTATGTAGCTGCACACAGCTGAGGCCAGTGTGACTTAATGTCTGAATCAATGTTACCACAGCTCCCTGTCCTCAGATGCTAGGCAGCTTTCAGGAGGAAATGCAGCTTTCTTGTCCGGGCTGTAGGCTGTAGGAAACCGGGCAGTTGTTTTCTTTGTGAAAGCAGTGAGCATCCAGGAGAAATTATCCTTCACATTGCACAAGATCCATTTGGCCTGCTGCCTGCTGTACTATAAGCTTCTCTGATGTTCCAATGACGTTGGCAAAAAAAATACTTGAGATCCACTTCTATCTGAGCATCATGTCAGCTACATTTTATTAGTTTGAGTTGTTTGCTACACTGAAGTGATGATAAAGCCAAAGACAAAGCAGAGTATCACTAAATGGAAGGAAATGATGGATTCTAACTCCAATTCCTTGCTCAAATGCATTATTGAGTAGACAGGGCACACTACAGAGAGATTTTATTCTGTTTATACTAGCAAAGAAGACAGGTATAAAATCTGTTTTTGTTGCTTTTTGTTGTTTGTTTAGCCAGAATTACAACAGAAATGTTAGACAAGTGTTCTAAGTCACTTCTCGTGAGGCTCTGAACATATACATGGGGCAGCAATAACAATGTTTTTTTTTTCATTTTTTTTTTTTGCTGATGCAAAATACAGCTGATAGAAAGCTGCATTCAAATTCCAACCAATTTACTCTAATTAGGTTCAACACTAGAGTTGCATTTTAATAGATGCCCCACTGTGTTTGCATATGTTCAGAGAACAAGAGTCCTGCTAATTGAAAAATTAAGATGTGAGAGTATTTGTCGACTGAGCTCTTACTCTGCTTCACCGATCGGGAAAATAACTCTTGAACATGAATTCTTCTTCAGGAAAACTCTTTTTTTTTCTTTCTTTTTTTGTGTTATGATGCTCATAAAAATAATCCTGTGGATTTGTAGTCCAGCTGTTTCCCACTGACTCAGCAGTTTTGATAGATTAGTCAGCATTAATCATGCTGTCAGTAAGGTTTAGTGGGTTCTCTTGTTAATTTGACTCCTGTGAACACGTGCTCTGTGTGGTGACTTGTGCAGCCCTGCATGTGCACATTAGTCATTGTGGTTGACACTGAACAAGCTTGCAAAGTGTCAATCAGTGACCAAGTTTGGTTAAAAATTACACTTTTAGGTTGCAATGCTCTGACCAATTTCCTACTCACATTAAGCTCTAGTTTGCTCTATATGGCTGATAATGCTGTATGCAATATAAACTGTGTCTTGTTCTTTGCTTGTGAACCTTTTCATCCACCAGAGGTGAAAAGGTGAATGAGAGCAGTAAAGCCACAGATGGAGAGAACTATGTGCAACAGATCTTATTGGTATATTAACTGTAATAAATTCATTAACACATAACAGAATTTGTGCGATGGACTTGTGACCTGGATGGATGAATGGATGGATGGATGGATGGATGGATGGATGGATGGATGGATGGATGGATGGATGGATGGATGGATAAAAAAAGGATGAAAAGCCTTTTATAGGAATGATGCCAAAATGCATGATTCCTAACTAACATTTAGACAATAGCTGTAATTCTTTAAAATATAAATTTTTTAGGAAATAATTTTTGATACAAAACAAAACTTGCAAAATTTGACTGATTTAAGAGTTTCTTCAGATTTATTACATGCCTAGTTCATTGTTAGTAGTTTATAGAAACAAAATATTACTGTACTTTTACCCAACTGTTTTTTTTTTTTCATTATGGCACTTTGTTGATGACATCATTGCTAATTACTTTGGTAATCACCCAGCATGAAATGATTATCTCTTGAACATGAACTTTATTAACTGAACATAAAAGCATAATACTACAGATGTAAAGCTGCCTAATTTCATTTATATTTCCAAGTTTATTTTAGCTGAACCGAATTAAAGTTTTTTTTTTTCCTGCTTGGATCACCTTGGAAGGACAATTCAACATTTACAGCATGTGTGTGTAGCCCCAGCAGGTGTTTGATGAAACAGAAACTAGTTTTAATAAAATGTATTATTTTGTTGAACATGCGGCCGGTGCAGAGGTCCCCTTGGCCCCTTAATGAGATCCATGGAGAAAAAGTGTCACAGTTGGCTCTGTCGATGAGTGCACACTCCCATGTCACCTTGAGGCCGGCCAACACAAAGAAAAGACGATGTCACATTCGTTCTCTCTTTTTATGGATGTGACACTCTGTTTTCAATACAGGCAGATAATATCTTCCAGAATATGACAGATGAAAAAACAAACAACTAAATTTTTGTTTTTTTTATGTTTTTGACATTATCTAGTAAATAATTAATGCTTTTATTTGCATTGCAATTAAATCATAAAAAATATAGCTTTCATACAAAAACTGTAAACAAGAAAAAAAGCAGGCAATGTAAAAAGACGAAAACCTTCAAATTGGAAAAGTGCTTGGGGGAAAAAAGTGAGATTTGGCCCCTTGAAAGGAACAACAAAAAAAAAAGAGGCAGAAATACTTCTGCACAGTACTGTGCAGAGCAGTTTCGTCTCCCCTGCTGAAAGTGCTGTAGCTTAAAACAGAGGCCATCTTGTGTGCTCTAGGGAGTGTGTTCTGCTCAACCCATTATCAGGACAATAATTCAGTTTCAAGATCATTTTGCTCTAATTGCAAATGTCTGTTATCGTCATCTTTTCACCATCTTTAGGACACCTGCCTGCCTTTATGACATGAGCACGAGAGGGGGAGGGACTCCTGCCGCTTGTCACAGAGGGAAGAAATCACAGTTTCCAAATTAAGATTTCAGAGAAATGACCTTACAAAGTAAAGGAAATCAAAGAAGTATGGGAATGGGGTAAATTGGATTCTTTAGCATCTAACAGTATATGACTTAAACCAACTGGGGATTCTCTTCACAGTGAAGAAGAGGAGCATTTCCTAAGGCAATAGTCCCACCTGGGAGCTCCTGATGATCCATAGGGTGTTCGTGAAAAGCCTTGAAGTTATTCAACCCACTAAAAGGCTAAATAGATTTTTTTCTATTAACATTTAGACTGTATTGCTCTGATTTCAGGGCCTCTATGCAGCTTCAGCTAATCTATTTCATTTTAATCAGTCTATAGTCAGTATTTAATTTGCATAGCTTAATGTCTGAGCAATCATTACCCTGGGTGTGAACAAAGATTCAAACAATGGTAAATATTTGATGCATTTGGGGAAATTACTACATTCTGTGTAATGATAAAAGTACAACAATAACAAACGCTAAAATTTAAATGTAAATAGGTAACTCTGTCGGATTTAGATGTGTAAAAATAATTCAGTCCTTCAGATCTGTAATTTTCTTTTTTGACATAAGTTCAAAAGAATAACATGTAAATGCATTACCATCATCAACTGTAAATAAAATCTAGACATCCGACCGGAACACGAAAGTTGAAGCCAGAATGGGATCCGCTTCCCTGCAGGCTGGTTCTAGCACAAGTTTAAAGTCCTGCTCTTTCTGCAAAAACAAACTGCACATTACCCTTTGTAGGATTAATTGTTTTCTTTTAAGGCGTTACCTCTTGTTGATTCTTACATTGCTGCTATATCATCATTTATTTTCTAAGTACATTTAGCTAAATTTAGTTAGGCATTTTTGCTTAAAAGTAAGGTCATGGAAGTGGGGGAGTAGGTGAGACTTAGAGTTTCAAATCTCCAGTGCTCAGACTCCAAAAATACAACATGGCAGTCCGTGTAAAAGAGGTTCTCGTGGCTTTGATTTATAACAATAGGGAAAAGGCAAAATGTGAAGTCTGGTATTTTTTTTAATACAACCATTAGTTAGTATCTTTTCCATCTTGCAGTGCGCAAGATGCACTCAATAAAGTCCGAAGGAAAAAACAGCAAAGATGACGGGAGGTGGAGAAACTCAGTGGAACAAGAAAGAAATGCCACAGAACAGGAGAAACTGAAGAACATATTCAGAATGGAACAAACTGAAAGTAAGCAACAGATGCAATAATAATAGACCTGAATCCAGGTGTAAAAGAAGAGCATGAAACATAAAAACAGAGAACAACAGTCTATACAACAGTCTGTAAAATCAGACAAACATCATTTCATTTAGAAATCCTTCTAAACTGCTTTACCCTGAGCTAACCAAACAACTTTTCCGATCATGTAAAACACATCAACAACTTGCGATCTTTCATTGCCCAGACTGAAGTCTTTTACTATTTTATTACTCTGTAAGTTTATTTTCTTCAGCATGAATAAAAGTAGACGTTGTGTAGGTGTTTTAAAAAAAAAGCTCAAAGTTGTTCCACTTGGTTTAAATTAGTTTACCACACAAAGTATGCTAGATTCTATCTGAGCCCAACAAACTCAGAGTGGTTTCATATGACGAATGTTCTCTTTCTCTTTCATCAAGCATGTTTTTAGAATCTTAGATGCTTTCTACTGAACTGGATGTTATACAGCGTTGTATGTGAAGTCACAGAAACTCTAATTTTCACTGATAACTCCACATGTATAGTCTGTTTAAGGCATTATTTTCAGAGTCTGACCTCTGATGCTCTCAGTAGTGATATGCTTCTTGTTCTGATTACTGCTGTAATATGGATGAGTTGCTTGTCTGTACAGTCACCATACCCCACAATGGAAATCACTGATCTTCAAGTATTTTGAAGATCAATATTTTACAGAGTAATTGTAAGATTCTCTTCTGGTATTTTACCTTAAAGAACCACACTACAGGCAGACAAGGTCCATATGTCTAAATACTGTAAGATAATAAAATAAAATAAAAAACTAAAACAAAACACTGGACTTGTTGTTGTTGGGTTGTTTTTTCTGTAGCATTCCCGAACTGTTTGTGTTTGACTGTTAATTGGAGGAACTTTTTTTTTTTAAATCAAAACCACTCTCTTGGACCGTTTCAGTTTGCAGTGATGTTTTAGAAGATTATACCATGCTAGCACAATGCTACAGCCAGAGGTATCATGTCTTCATTGCATTCCATGTCCTTGTCACAATCACATTGTAGCCTAGGTATAAGACAAGCATGACCAGTCGTTCTTCAAATTCTCAATGACCAAACCATGCAAGTGCATTTAGGTCCCACGTCATGGATACGCTACCACTCATGCTCCCCTATGCGCCACAAATAACCCCAATACCACAATAATACCCCACCACAACTTTGCTATAAAAGTTTTGTGCACGCTCAAAACCATCTTGGACCTGTTGGGTACTATAATACATAAACAGGAGCCCATTATGTTCTTAATATGCACCTGAAGACCTCTGATGCGTTACAACAACCATCCAGTTCCGGCTGATTCAGTGTTAATGGGGGCCTAATAAATAACTTTACATTTAAGCAAAATTGAGGTGTGTTGACTTCTTTTTTTATTTTATATGCAGTTTGTACAGCATGAAGGAAGAATTTAGCCACAGGTATAAAATAGATTTCTTTTACACTTGTAAGAAAAATTGTTTTATAAACATATTAACACTATGGATCTTGAATACTAAGATGCTTTAGATCTGGCATAGATCTTTTTACAGAGTTCACAGTTAGATGAATGAACAGTATTTACAGGTTCTCACAGGCATCAGGAAAAATTGTCCATTATTACGGACCATTTTGCTCCTTCAGGTAATCGGCATTGGCACGGACTCAAACTCAGACCCATAGAGTAAATGCTTGAATTGATCAGTGATGCTTTCTCACCAATAAGCAGTTTAAAATGACTAATTGGGTGAAGCTGAGAGAAGCCAGGCTGCCTGCTATTAGTGTAATGATGATATGACATCAGACATTTTCTGTAAAGCATTGTCTTGTTGTTATTGGGCAAGACAGATTATGATTGGCTTTACTCAGCACACATTATGGGATACTCCTTTAAGTAGCATTCATAAAGTAAAGCTCCTTACTGTGTCAAAATGATAATAAGGGTAGTGATTCATATATACTTAAGGAGTCAAGAGGTGCACCATGTTAGACCTGTATTTTCTTTTATTTGTCCTTGCTGTTGTGGATCATGGATCTTATGCTTTCTTTGTTGCTGAAATTATCAGACAGAGAGTGCCGTCTGGCAAGTCATTGATATGCCAGCTCTATTTTTACACATTGTCATTTTATCTTTCTCATTACTGTCATTACTACAGACTCTGATACATCTCATTACAAGGGTAACTGGGACAAACATCCAATATCTGCCCCTTGCTTTTATGTTGGATATCTTTCAATGACTCCAAGCAGATAACCACTGTGTTAGGTCCACAACAGATGTTAATATTTTGAGATAATGTAGGTGCATTCCCATTGATATTACTCTGATTTTGTGTTTCTTTTGATGGTATGTTAAATTGGAAAATTATACTTTGTTTGCATATTGCCTCTGGTAGCAGGGAAAACCGCCTTTGCTTCAAAATGTCTGCCCTGTGTACGTTGCCTTATATACAAACTTTAAATAACTGCATGTACATGAAAAA
Source organism: Kryptolebias marmoratus (assembly GCF_001649575.2). Lineage (NCBI taxonomy): Eukaryota > Metazoa > Chordata > Actinopteri > Cyprinodontiformes > Rivulidae > Kryptolebias > Kryptolebias marmoratus. The sequence goes on from NC_051433.1 coordinate 24,025,823, forward strand.
CATTAGTGCACAGATACATGCATTTCTGATGATTTGAATGTACATGCTTTCAGGTTAGAAAGGCACCAACTTCTGATATCTTTTATTCTTAGCCAGTTCTCTTTTTTTTTTTTTTTGTCCGAGGACATGAAGTCTTTACCATCTACAACTTAGTTCTTCAGCCAAATATTGACTTTGGAATCTGATTATTAAGCAATTTCTACAAAACTTCAAATTACTATCTGAACAATTATTTTAAAGACATTACAAGACCCAGTAGACCCCCAAGGTCCTGAAACCGATTATGCAAAAAGATAATTGCTATGAAGATTTAAGAAGAATGAAATTGGTTTGACAAAACTATAAGTTGTTAACTACTGCTCAGTGCAAAAGAATACATTTGCTGACAGGGCCACAAAGAAGAGAAGCCGAGGAGACTTTTCCCGTGTGCTCAGGTGGGCGGGAGGTATCGCTCTCTCTTTATCATCTGAGCTAATAGCGTTCCAGATCTGTCCTCAATTATACAGGACAAGATGAACTATTAATTAATAATTCTTATGATAGATAAATTGTGCCGTGTTCAGCAGATGTACACTTCTTAGAGATTAGAGGAGACACAGATGGAGACTATTGACCAACAGTGGCCCCGTTTTGTGTCTGCCCTTATTGATGTGTGAGCTTTATCTCAGCTTGACATGTTGTTATGTTCTCCTTTTCCCCCGTTCTGCTAACTGCCTACGTATCTTCAGCCGCCCGTCCATGTTTTCCTGATTTACTGTGTGTAAAGCCAGCATTGCATAATTTGTGTTTTACAGAAAGATATTAATCCTTCTTTACTTTGCAGAAAATGGATATTTTCTCCCCCTCCCAGGTTAAACGTACACTGTCTGAAAAATGACACATCCTCAAAGTACTTGCGAGCAAAAGGCTGAGTTGTATAATTTTCCCATAAGCTGAGAGCGTTTAAGTGTAGAAAGGAGGAATTATATGGCTATGAATTGCTTCCTTAATAGTGATATCACTTCCTCAAACAAAAGAAGGTGGCTCTGAGATGAGCTGCAGCGTGCAGATGCTGTCTCGATTGGACATTTCCTCGGCTTCCATTAGGGTCACACACTGCGCCACCTTGCCCAAGAGTGCACGAGTGACAACATGGCCAAGACGAATGAAGCACTCTCCCACAAACCTCGTTAGGACTGAAATCCCTGGGAAAAAAATAGTTATTAAATTAATAACAGTCATAATCTCGTAAAATATGTGTCAAAAATTATATGCGGTTCGATTAACACATAACATGAGTGTCAAATCTGTAATAAAAGCCTGATCAATAAAACAATAACTGTGTTGTTAAAAGCAGCCGGTGAAAGGAGTTGCTGGCATCGGGCTCCAGGGGTGCGCAACCCTTTTAATATAAACGGATTTCATCTTTCCACTGTGTCACCTAAATCACCTCAATGTTTGTGTATACAATTAAAATAAGATAATAAATTGCAGCGGTGGATGGATTACGAATGCTCCCCTCGACCCCATAGATCAGGCTTTGTCAGTGGCCCAGAAAATGCATGTCTAACAATCTGTTGATTACAGTGTGGTGTGAGCCGAGGCCCTGCTGAGGGAGGGGGGGAGGACCGTTGCAGGATACATTATTTTAACATATTGTTATGTCCAAATCGATAAGTTTTAAACGAGCGCTAACGACTACTATTAATTAAACTTTGAGAATCTTTTATTAGAAAAGTCACCAGTTGTATGCTTGATTTAATGAATGGTTTATTATTTCATTCTCTCAGCCTTGACCATTATTCCCAAACGACTGGTCTTTTATCTTGAAACGAAACGAGCCTAAGCATAGTTTATTTGCCGTGCACAGATGATAACGCGTCAGTTGAAGGGCATATTTGTTTTAAAGCCTTGGAGGAGTAACGGATACAATTTGCCTGCCTCTCTGCACCATATTGAAATCATCTCCCCTTCCCCCACCTCCAACTTCATTTCGCACATTTGGCCCTTGAGATATTTTTTTTATTTTTTTATCAGTGTGTTTATGTGAAATCATTGAGTGGGGATGTCAATTTAGGAATGAAATTGTCTGTGCAAGGGAATCATTCTGAGTGGAAATTAATAGTATTGCAATTAAAACTTGAGAGTTACAGTATTTGGGAACAATTATGATAATGAATGTAGCTGGAGGTGTGAATTTCACAAGGAGTGGGAGGGATGTTAACTTGAGCGCCGTGCTGGGAAACTAGCAGACGTGGCCTTTACTTCCTAGAGTAAATTTTGTTTCCACTAGTATTTTTTTTTCCAATAATGCAATGCCACTGAGAAAATATCTTAGCCCCGGCTCAGCAGAATATGTGTTATTCCATTACTGAACACAGATAAACTGCCTTTTGTGATCCTGCTGCAGGAAGCTCTTTGCTCTCCAGCTGCCACTGACTTAATGTGTGTTACATTGTGCTTCTGTAATAGAGTGGTTTATCAGCTCATGTTGAGAGTAGCTATAGGCTAAGTATGGTCCAGAGTTACAATTACCAACAGACACAACATGCTGTTTGTCTGCTCATGATTAATGCTCTGGATCAGTGTGGGCCATTCCGACGGAGCTGGGTGATGGAAGATTCCTGGGAGATTTGTTTTCTTTCCTCCTCTGTCTGTTTTCTTTCTTCACGCACTCTGCTATCAGCCAAATTGGATGATCAGTGGGGGAATTCTCCTGCTCTCTGGGGTCTTTCTGTGGTTTGTAGATTTTGCCTTCAGGTTCAAAACTCACTCAAATGGCAAAAGTACTTTATCAAGATTTATTTTTATTTTTCTGTTGAGTGTTAAACGGAGGTCCTGATGGATGAAGCAATTCCCTTCCTTAACTGGCAAATGGTGTTTACTTTGCTACCATACTTGCTGTTCCATGTCAGTGCTAATAAAATATATAAGTTAAAAATAAAAATATGTTCGTGTAATGCTGTTTTACAGCTGTTTTGTAATAGCTTTCAAACTCTCAACCATACCTTTTCATCCGCAATATAACGAGCAGCAAATTTACCCTGAGGTACCTGAAAATTACTGTACAGATCTTGTTTACCACATCTGCAGCCAGGAGCTAACAGAAGTAAACTCATCTCAGGGCACAGTACAGAAAAACAGACAAATTTACTTCATAGACATGCTGTGCATATGAAATGCATGTATTCTAGCCATTTTAGAGTAGGGTCATGTGTAAAAGGTATGAATAAATAATATTTTACCTGTTGTGGATATCCCTTTGAGCAGCTTCAGTTTGAAGTTTGTTTTATTGTTTTTTTCTGGTTGTTCATGGTCTTAATCCCACCTATTTGTCAGACTTGCTTCTACCTTGTGAAGCTTCTGATTGTACCTAAAATTAGACCTAAAACCCACAGCAAGGCTTCATTTTCTTATTATGGTCCTTGCCTGTGGAACAGCCTCCTGAGAACCTGAGGTCAGCTGAGAGTGTTGATGTTTTTAAAAGTAAACTCAACACTTACTTGTTCAGTCTGGTTTTTAATTGTTGTTTTCTCACAAACTTTAGCAAATCTTATGTTATTTTCTTTGTTAGTTTTATCATACTGACAGATTTAAAAAGTCTAATCACTATTCTTAACTGAATTATTTTGAATATATTTTATTTTTACTTATTTTAATCAGTCTCTATTATTTCTATATTTAATTTAGACTTCCACATACCTAATTCTCTCTCTTTTTCTTGCTCTCTTTTTTAGAGCTGAAGTTATACTAATCTTTAAATTTTTAAGATTCATGATCGTTATGATTCATATACATTTTTTTCTCATTAACAAACTTGTATTTCCTCAGTTTCTTCATGTTACAGTCACTATTGTTGTTTGAAATAAAATTATGTGTGTGTTTTTTGTTTGTTTGTCTGTTTGTTGCTTCTCCTTTAACTTTTGTGTTGTTCTTATGCGGTGCAAGGCACTTTGTGTAACACACACCGTTTTATGAAAGTGCTTTATAAATAAAGTTTCATTTGATTTGAAGAAACTTTGAAAGGAGTAACAAACCAACAACTAGTCTTAATAATCAAATTGCTGCCAAACTTGAAACAATTTTAACATCAAATATTTTTTGGCGGTTAATGTAAATGTTTACTTCTGTCAGTTTTGCATTACATTGGTATTTACATAGAATTCTATAGTTATTTGCATTTGCAAATACAGTAGCACAATGTAGCACTTGAAGTGAAATCCAGCAGGAATTTTATAATGTTTCTGCCTAAATAATCATGTAATGCAAAACTGATGGCGATGTGAAGGCTTAAAAAAAATAGCATTTGCATGAAATGATATGAGAATTCGAGGATTTGAAGATTGGAATTGTTTTAAGATGACAAGAATCTGTTTTAAAGTGGGACTATTGGAACAAGCCATTTTTAGCCACAGTTAGATATTATTGAGATAATAGCTGTACTTTCTTCGTTAAAATAGTCAATGGTTACTTGGTGAAAGAAATAATAAAATCCTGACAGGGTCACACAGTTATTGAATTATTTGTTTAATGACTGCCACCTTTTGTTACAAAAATCTAATCACCAGTTGGCTTTCTGTAAGCAGCTGAATTCCTGCACCAAAATGGACTTGTCTTAGATTTTAATAGCTTTAAAAAAAGCCAATCAGTCAGCATCCACGTCCTTCATTTGAATGCAGTTGTTACCACTGCATACTAGAGGGTACTTTGTAAGACTATGGAGAGGTGTGGTACACATTAAGATCTAACCCTTTCATAATTCAGAAATTTCTAATGTAATAAGCTTTTTGGACAGAGCCCAAAAATGTATTTATGTGATATACAATCCACCAGAATCAACTTTTTTTTTTCTTTGGTAGAACATAGGATGCCAAGCCCTAGAGCCAAAGCTGAGAAAGAGAATTACTCATCAACTCCTGAGCAGATTCAGTGGTCAGTAATTGAATGAGTGAATCCCATTGTCCAATTACCCGCATTATCTGTGGCTACTCCTCTCATTAAAAGGCTGAGGAGGAAAGAGAATAATTAAAAAGATTTGCAGCATGGGCATTTAATGATGATGCTGCTTTTGCCTGATATACTGCCCAGGACCAGTGAGATCATGGGGGATTGGAGGCAGTGAGGCAGCCCCTGCAGCACCAGCTGGCTCCTCTGTTAAGTGAGGGGGCTTCAGCTACAGCTTTGTGGCCAGAAGCTCACAACTGAGGCCCCGTAGGGTCCCCTCTCAAACCAAACAAGGTCCAGTTTGCCAGGTTTTTACATTCTCACTCAAAACCTAAGGAGAGAGTGCATGTTAGTAAAATCTGTAAAGACAAATCATAGAGTGCAGTGTAAACACTATATACCATGCTGCTGGGAACATGCCTATACACACAGGAGTGTTTTTGTCAAGTGCAAAGTCATTGCAACATTAAGGTTTTGAGTCCTTTAAAAAATACAATCTTTCCAGAACCCTTCTACCTTTTCTTCCACAAGGCAACTTTAATTAGTCGAATCTGAGTGAATAACACCAGTGTAATTGGTGGAGATCTTTTGCCGCTGGGGGTGGGAGCTGCTTAGTTCAAGATGTTTTTTACCTCCTTCTCAAAGAGCGCATCACATGCTCTAGTGCACCCTTGCTTGGTGTGTCTGTAGGGCCCTTGTTTTACTGTAAACATGCTTGAAGTGTTGCTTAGGATTCATTTCTCTACAAAAGCTGTCCGAAAGATGGTGAGTCAGTCCAACGATGCAACAACCATATTTATTCAAATCTCATTAAAAGCATTTGTGAAAACTTTTTTGTTGGTGTGTAACAAGATTGAATATTTATAATTGTTTTTGATTGGTATAAATAGTTTGAATGTTTTCAGACAAGTGAAGTGAAGAGAAATTTGGTCTGGACTGAGCTGGCAGAGCAGCGATCATGAGAAGAACATTTTTGATTATAAGACAGACATGCCTGAGTTACCTTCAGTGCAAATATATAAAGTAGTTGAGCTATTTCAGATTATATATCACCTGCATCAGTAATATACTAATGATTATCTAACTCAGAAAATAATTTATTTTTATTTAATAACTACAACAAAATGCTCTGTTCACTCTAGTTGACAGTTTGGGAAAAATATCAGGTTTAATGCCAACATGCGACTTTAAAAAATAAAAGTCGAGTCAATCAGCCTTTCTTTTCTGAAATTCATTCAGTTAAAAAAAAAATTGCTTTTTTTAACATTTAACACGACATGTTGTGCTTGGGTGATAAAAAAAAAACGAAAACCATTTAATGTAGAACTCTTTTGCAATACCCAGCAGGGATATGGGTGCGTAACTACACCTGAACAAAACAAAAATAGGCCTGAAAATAGCACAAATGCTAAATTAGCAGACATTGCAGTTATCCATGAGGTGGATTTGTATTGTCATCAGGGATGCATTGTCTCTCTTCTTTTCTCCTATAGAGAGTCAGTGGAGATTAAACCCTCTCATCCTCGATCTGTGGTGACTTTTCTGAGTCACCTGTAAAAAGAGGACTTTCAGTCTGAAAAAGTTTTGGGTTTTTTTGCTAAAACTACAGCACTATGAATTGTCTTGAAAAAATCCACGGAGAAAAGCAGCTGATGGACACAACATAACGCTGGTTTTAAAAATGGTAAGATGATACAGACTTAAGATAATTGCTGACTGATGTCTGTCTGTGTGTATATGTAATTATCATGAATATGTTATACAGTAGAAGAAACCAAACCAGTGTTATTGGTTAACTTTTGTCATTTCGGGTTCAAATTTTCACAATTTAGTGTAACTTCCCACAAATGGCACAATGTAAACAGCAGCCAGGAAAAAGGAAATAGGCTGTGTTTTATTTTCCAGTAATTTGCTTTGCTGTTTTAAACTGGTAATTTCAGAAAAATATGTTCTTTAATGCTTTTCTCTTTCGTCCTCACATATGCTTGTGTTTATGATGGCAGCAAAGCACATAATTTAGAGTTCAAGCATCTTATGGAGGGTTGGAAGTGAAGCGCCTTTGCCATTCTGGTCTTAGATTAACAGGCAACCATTGTGAAGAAACTTGAGCACAGTCCCATTTCAGGCCCTCCTGCTTTGCTGCGTTTCCAGCTCTCTTAACTTTCTCAGAGAACATACTTCTGTCTCAAAGTTGAGCAGCTCAGGCCAAGGATTTTCCTTAACCTCTTTTGAGAAATGGACCGCAGGGTGAATTCATAAAAGAGCAGTCTGTTGGACAATTTGTCTTTTGACAGGAGGGAACATTGGAAGCCACCAGAGGGTGGTCAGCGGTGAGAGGCACAGCCGTGCCTGGGGCGGTACCTGGAGGCCATTCTTCCTCGTGATTTGTCCAGGTGGAGGAGAGGAGAGAGCGGCGGCGCGGGCCACCATCTGGCCCCAGCCAGGGAATTAGGTAGCGAGGTGCGGGCGAGTGTTTGGTGTCAGTACGACTCCATCAGGGCTGTTTGTGAACAGATGTTCGGTGGTGTGTTCACTCCAGCGCAGCTCAAGAGGAAAGACGTGTCTATCATGTGGCGGGAGACTTTCAGGGGGGAGCAGCAGACTCTGACCTTGAGCCTGATGCATGTCAATCCTTGTATCCCGAGGCCCTTTGAGACTACCCAACACTGCCCAATTTGGACATCAGAGTCTGAAAATTGTACAAACATAATCCATTTAATCAGAGATATGAATACATTATTATGGCTGCTTAGTAGAAGTTGTAAACCTCAGCAGTACTGGCAAAAGTCCAGTCCTCAGTTCTCAAAATATAGCAATAGTAAGGTTTTTTTTTCTTTCTTTAACCATGAAATCATGTCATTGTGTGTCACCCTTCTGATGAAGAGAGGACAGTGCAAAATGCAAGGGACAGAGAATCCATATCCAGTCTCCATCATTTGAATTTCAGCAATCAATAAGCGTTTAATCAGTCAATTATATAGCACTAATTTAACCGCCTGCAGGTAGAGCCATCTCCGAGCACTTCCCCATAAAAACACAAGCCAAAGGAAAATTTATCTTATGAAAGGGGGGTGGGAGAAAGTGTCAGATCAGAAAATGAAGTTTTCAAAAGGAGGAATGTGGAGGTCCACAATATTTCATCCACGCTGGGAGATAGCGTGGACTAGCGCGAGAGCTGCGGTTTAAGAGAAAAGGGTTAAAATAAGATTCCGTCTGAGTGGGAAAGATTTCAGCTCGGAGTTATCACGAAAGTGGAAAAGTATAGTAGAGGGAATATGCCCCGTGGTGGGAGTGATCTACAAATAACGATTCTATGTTGAAGCTTTTTAATCAAACCGAAGCAGTTTCAGGTTTGGCAGTGATGGGAATGTTTTACAGTTACTGATAGGGATTCTCTGCAAAAAATCTAGCCCATAATACAGAACAAAAGTTAGCTGTCTTTCTCCCTGTGTGCATGGTGCCTACAGTCTTATTACTGTTTACTAAAGAACTATTCCTGCCTCTTTGCTGACATCAGAAACAGAAGACTGAAAGGGCACAAAAGAGTTTATTTGTTCATAAATTGAAAGCTGATGTTTTATTTATTGGCTATTAGAGAGGACCGCACTGAATTGATGTTTAGCAAATAGGGAACAAAAACAAGAAGCCTAACATAATAACTCAGACTTTTGTTGAGGACCTGGCTTGTAATTTCTGCTGTCAATATTTGAATTGTTTAGAGGAAGTATTATGGGCACGGGTCAGTGTAGGAGGGTGCAGCGAAGCTCCTCACCCACCTATAAAAACTAACATCTGTTGAAGCATACATTAAGTTTAAAAATATCTGCACAGAGATCACCGGCTAAAGTACAGTCAACCAGATGTCGCTTTAAAAGTGCCAGATGGAACAATGAAAGCAGGATTGGAAATTAGAAAGCGCTGTGAAAGGTCAGATCAATTAAGAAAGCTGCATTGGCTGCCACATGACAATTAAGGCGAGTTTAAAGCACTCCAGCTAACAGGGCGCGGGAGTGAGCGGCTGTCGCACACTGCAACTTCTTGGGGGCAGACAGGACGTGGGCATGCTGGACGGGGGACCTTCCTGGACGGGAGCGCGTTTACACGGGGTCAAGGTTAATGACCTGCGCTGATAAAGCTGATAGAACGGCTCACAGTTCTGCTCCAGACCTTTGTCCATCAGTACCGAGGAGCCAATAAATTACAGCCGTGACTTTAAGTGACATTGAAATTTACTCCACTTTAATGAGAGAAGAAAAAAAGGGCAAAAGAATGGGCCACAAAGGAGAAACTGAATGCTTCAAATAGAGGAGGCGCATTACTTGTTGTTTGAATCTAAAGATCATAGATATAACTGATTTTCTCATTTACAATTTTTAAACATTTATGTACTTGGTAAAAACTTTACTGTTATTGCTTTACCTTTCATTTTGAACTGTTTTGGTCCCAGATTCTTACAGTTAAAAGCGCTGTCTCTCCCGTAGCACATGGTTGGAAAGCCCATGGGTGCACATGAGCCACAAGGGGGCAATATTTGCATTGTTTGTCTGCATCCTCTCCAGGCAGGCACACACTGATTTACATTTATGCTTTGCATTAGCACATTTGGATCAAGCTGAGTGTAGCTGTTCATTTACATTGCAACATGTTAACAGACACCACAATAAACTGTTTCCTGTAGCGACAATAGCTCACGCTGGCTGACATGACCACTGCTCCTTATAAGACCGTTCACTAGTGGAGAAGGATTTACAGATGGAAAACAGAAGCTTCTTTATTTCATTATTTAACTGTAGTTTTGAATTATTTCCCTGAAGCTGCATCTGTTATCTCATTCTGTTTCATTTTACTTTGAACTCAGCATTAACATTGTTTAAGTCAGGGGTCTGCAACCTGAGGCTATGGAGCCACACATGACTCCTCAGACCCTCTGAGGTACTTTTTTCTAACTTTGAATAAAAAAACAATGAACCTGAGAAATTTTATTTATAAATTTCCTATAGGAAACAATAGTTTTATCAGTTTATATGCCCAAACCCTTTGAAATTTGTGCATGAAATTTCTGCAGCAGACTGATTAATACAACTAGGTTGGGCTGCCTGTGTGGACTTTGTTCACAAAAATCAGACACATCAGTTAATATAAATGCTCTGGGTGCACAGCTTCCAATGATTTCAGCACCAAATGTGAATCAAATTTTTATTAGAAAGTGTTCAAGATTTTGTGATCAGTTTTACTGTTGAGGTTATAGTTTGTTAGCCTGTTCTCCATTTAGTTTATGCAACTTTCTGACATGCAGTACAGTCCTACAAATCTACCAGAAAAAAATACCCTTTTTCAACATGTTCAAAGCAGATTTATGTAAATACAGAAACAATAATATTTTCACATATTGAGTATTATAGATTTTAAAGCAATATGGCAATAAAGAAACATACAGTTTCTTAAAAGTATGTGATCAATTGGCTTGTCTTTACTAAAATATTTAGCAGTTTAAATACATAAAGGTTTGTCTTTTAAGACTTTAGGTTGCAGCTTACTGCTTCATTTCTATTTAAATGGGAAACTTAAGTTGCTCCTTTTTCTACAAACATAGGTAGGACTCTATCAGGTCTGCATCATTCTAATCAAGAAAGTGTCATTTCTTTTTTTAGATTTATGTAGTTTTTTTCTTTTGTTAACACCTAAAAGATAAAAGATAGAGTTTCACAATATAAATGATAGTTTTTTTTACTATAGAATATATAAATTAAAATGTATCAAGTTTTTTTTTTCTATAGCAAAGCACATTTTGTTACTCCATACAAATTTTATGCAATAAAAAAAGATGGATAAAATTGTTCTGTTAATTATAAAGGTCGCAGACCCCTGGTTTAAGTGGTCAAGCTGGCAGTGGTACAGTTTGGTGTAAGGCGCTGGGAGGCAGATCTTTCCTCACTTTTAAACACTCCAAACAAGAGCATTTAGAAATTTCTCACACGGTTTGTTCAGTTGATTCTTCCAAAGTTCTACTGTAAGCACTTCTGCTTCTCTGTGCAAACGGAATTATTCATCGCATTAATGATAACATAAATGCAGCGGCGACAGAAATTAATGCACCCACGGAGATGAACCTTTATTTACTCATGGAAAAGAATACTCTGAACTACTTTTGGGGAAAGTGGTGTTTCTTTTAAACTCTTGTCTCCACCACGTTGAGAAGGATGTGTTTTTTTCTGCTTATATGGCCATTTGCATGTACGTAAAATGCTGTTTTAATTATAGATAAAAATAACTTACAATAGCAGCACTTACACAGCGGGGAAACATTTGCAGCGGGTTGTAGGGTCAGAATTTCTTGGGAATGATCTCTTTAGGAAAATAAGTAAGTCACTTGCAGCTCCATGTGCTCTGAGCTCTCATTGATTGTTGGGTCTCTGTGCTGGAATGTGGAAATTAATCAGACGATTTGTATAATGGACTCAGGCACATAAAGACAAGCGGGCTTCCACAGAGTGGCAGCATCCCGTGGATCTTATTGTCCTTGAGGAACTCTCATCCAGATGTTCAAAGGGATTGGAGGGTGACCCCTCACCTGCTCCTAATTATCATCTGAATGACAACACGGCCCGGATCAATAGTTCCCAGTTGCAGCTTGAAGATCACAGATAAGACGCCACCTTGTTGTCAGAGAGAAAATGCTAATGTAATTAATATTCAATAATCCTCTGGCAGGGGATCTAAGTGTGGATATTAAGAGGAGAGATTTACAGCAAACAAGCCCACAGAGGAAAACACAGCAAGCTGAAAAACAAGGTGTTCAGGCTTTCCTCCTGATTGTTTGTGAGGACTTTCTGCAGGCCACTTTATAATGGAGTGAAAGTGTAGAACAGAGGCAGCTTCCTGTTGAGACGGCGGCTCGTGATGAGGTCAATAGGACTCTTTAGAGAGGTGTCAGACTCCCTCGCTGCCTTCGCTGTGCTGTAGGTGAATGTGTGTGTGGCCAGCCTCTGTCGCTGCACTCTGCAGGCGTCCCTGCTGCCATCACACTCATGCTGTTTAATTACACATCATCTTAACACTGTGCTGTGCGTTGTTGAGGTGTGTTAGGCCTTTTCACCTTCAGTTTATTGTTTATTCTTTCTTACTTCCTGTCATATGAAAGCACTGCACATTTTTCTATAGGGTATAATCTTTGTTACATCAAAGGTTCCTTGCATTGTGTTGCCATTGTGTTGTTATTCCATCAACTCGTCAAAGAGCCTCCAAAAATTTGCAAGATCCCCAATAAAGCAGAACCATTTTGGTAGGTTTCAAACTGTGCATTTGTGCCTCCGTAAAAAAAGTTCAGCATTCATTAATGGCTGCTGTAGGAAGATTACCAACAGTGAACTGCTCCCAAAAAGGTCAAATAATTGTACTATCAGTTTTTAGACAGCTGGAAAGGATTTTTTTATAAAGATAAAAAAATATGGGGGGGGGGTCTCTTCTTCTTCTCATAATAAATACACTTATTAATTTATTTATATGGGAAGACCCACATAACCTTTATTTTTTATACTTTAAAAAAATATTTTTAAAAGTTTTCTATCATTTCTCAAGTGCTGTTTAAGTGGTACTTTCACCATTTTGTATCCCCATGTCATTGAGCAGCTATAGTTTTCTATCCATGTGCAAAATAACCCCCTGTTGTGACATATTTTTGCGAGAGTCACTCGAAACACGGACATACACAAATACATTTGCCTGACTTCATATTCAAGACGACCATTGTGCTTTTTATTAAAGAAGTATTAATTGTGGTCAGAACTGTTGCCTCACAGCCAGAAGGTTGCAGGTTCACCTCTCTGCCTGGGGCCTTTCTGTGTGGAGTTTACATGTTCTCCCCGTTCACATATATGCTTTCTTAGGGTACTCCCATTTCCTCCCACTGACTATAAAAATGCATATTAGGTTAATTGATTAATCTAAACTGTCCCTAAATGTGAGTGAGAGTGTAAATGGCTGTTTGTTTCAATATGTCCTTGTGATGGACTTGCAGCCTGTCCAGGGTGTCCCTTGCGTCTTGTACAGTGACTGCTGGAGATAAGCACCAGCTCACCGTGAAATAAAACAGAAAAGCTGGTAAAGAAAATGAATGGATGGACAACACAATGATTCAGTATGTGTTTGGATAAAGTTATTACTGTAGTGATGGTGTTTTTAAAAAAATTGTTTTTTTTGAGTGTGTATGTGAGGGGAAGGGGCAACTGTTTTTCACAGCAGTGACTGCATCAGATTTAAATTAGATCGAAACTTAATGCTGTTCTAGACATAACTTTAAAAAATAAAACTTTATAAAATTCATTCAAACAAAGTTTACAATCTTTACAGTTGTCTGGTCTATACAGCGTGTGCTTTACTTTTTTCTAATGTGCCAGACATTTTAAACTGTTTTTAGATATTTTTTTGGTTTAACTAAACACTTTTAAATGTTTATAACTGTATGTATGTTAGTTAATGTGCAGACTGCCAAGGCAGGTACCCACAAAGGTATGGGTGCATAGTGACCAAAGGCAGGTACAACAAATATTAACCCACCATGCACCTAACAGTTTAGTGCCAGTTATGACATGGTTACCACTTCACACTCATGCGCTGAAACAGTTACCAGGTTTTCACCCATCCAGTTGCCATATGCATGTTTCCCTACATCCACATGACCTTGCACTTACAGTATGTGTGCAGAGGTTTCCAGCTTCTCATTGAGGCACACATAATTGCAGTAAGTAAAGCAGCTGACTTTTATTCGGTACTATGTGCCAGACACAGACTTTCAACAGGTGTATTGAAGTGGATGCTGTTTTTATGAAATACAGAGAAAGCACAACCAAGACCTGCTTGTGTTTGTAGGCAAACATGACAACTAGTTTTGGATGTTTTGGAACAAACTTTATTTAACATTTCTTCTGTTTTGAAATCCTAGATTATTCAGAAAATATCCAGGGTTACAACCCAAAATCCCCAGACGTCACCATGCAAATGATTATAAGAACAACAAAATGTATCTTCATTTCAAAGATAGACTCCAGTAGATAAAAGCGTCGGTGTTACAGTGGCTTCCAAAGTGGGTACAAAGTAGTGACAAGATGGGCACAAAATGGTCTAAAGTGGGTACAAAGCAACTGTTGGCAGACAGCTTCATTTTGTAGTATGGAAGTACAAGTTGAGCAAAGCTGCCAAATTAGGAAGTGGTCAAAGTATGACTTAACCTGGAGCCTCTTTTCTGCACTGGCTCATTAGGAGTTAACAGACAGACTCTACTCTACTGTTTTATTTCAAACAACCAAAGCATCTCACTTGGCTCATTGGCTCATCTGACAACTAAGACAAATACTTATTTGTTTTTTTTCATGTTTGCTAAATATGTAAAAAAAAAAAAAAAAAGAGAGAGAAATAACTGGTACCCAATTATTTTTGCATGTTTCTTTTTCCCAGCCAGCATTGCATTGTGGCCTTCACTAAAAGGGTATACTGAGACAGGTATAAAGGAAATGAGTGTTTAAAAATAAAACTATACTTATTTAACAAAAATTATTATTGTGCAAATTATGTTACAATACTCTCAACACTAAAGGAGCATGACAAATCCCTATGGATGAATTGTAAGGGAAATAATGAAAAAGTACAAAAGTCGAATTTCTGTAGGTGGAAAAAAATCTTGTTAACCTCACCATAAGGCTGTATTTCCTCTGCTGCAATTGCTAATGACACTGAGCTCCTGATAAAACAGACACCCAGAGCATTTCTGTCCTCCTCAAGGTGTGCATTTCACAACTCTCTGAATGACTGAGTTCATGATTAACTTCATAATTTTTTTTTTTTCTTTATCTTCAAAACCTCTGCTCACAACAATGCTTCCCACTGAGGCAATAACAATCTCTCTAAGAAGTTTCTCTCTGCATGATTCAAAATCACAAACCCAGCATGACTCAGAGAGGATCCCATCCTTGTGTGTTTTTTTTTTTTTCTTCAACAAAAACGAATGAAACGAGTTGCTTGGAAATAGAAAAAGGTGCTCAATTAAAGGAATTGTTATTGTGAAATAGTGCTGGATCTCATCGAGGTTTTCCTCCTGTAACTATCCTATTTCAGCTTAAATGATCTATAAGAACAGTTAGGACAGGTAGAGATGTTTATGTGTGAGGGAGGGTGTGTTCGTTAACAGACGGGGAGAGATGGGGCGATACAATTTATTCTTTAAGTGAGGTAAGGGCCATATTGCCCACCATTAACAGAGCAGAACGTTGGCACGGCCAGATAATTAAGTAATCCATGAAAGCATGAGCAATATAGGACAATCACTAACATCCAGTGCTCCTTTGCCTCATCAAGCCACTGCCCCCCCTCCACCCACCCCACCCGTATCCACCCCTCAACATCATTTTAGATTAGACTGGGAAATATTATTGCATTGTGATTTGAAACTGCTGCTGTGGTGGAAAATGTTCTGCTCGCAGCTCCAAACTAATGATTCCACTGAGATGAACTCATTTTAAAGACGCGTGTCGCCTGTCACACTTTTCAGATTGGATGCTTTTTCGAAAGTTTAGGATAATATTTGGTTGAGCTTGTGAGATTTTTCTTTCATTTATTGTTTTGTTTGCATGCTTCAGAAGGAGGTGAATTACACAGATCTGTCTGTATTTCAAAGAATTTGGGGGTCCTTAATGAAGGTTTTCAGTATTTAGTGTTTTCACAAACCATTCTACTTATCTCTGAATTGATAATTCTAAGACACAAAATGTTAAGTTTTGACAATTTGTTTTTTATGCATTTCATACGACTGTTAATGTTGTGTTAATTACATCATTAAAGCCCTTTTATGGAAAAGTGTTGGAAATTAGCATTTTTGTAATAAACTATGATCTTACATTGAAGAGGGTTTTTTATTTCCTGTGTCATTTATGTATTTGTATCTGCAGCCATCAAATATAAAGAAAAATCCTTTTATCACAGAAAATATCTAAACAATTAGTAAACAATAATAAATTTACTGCCAGTCTCTTTTTTGTTGTTTTGCTGGTCAAATAAAGTGAGTTTAAATAAATTAAACAAATACACACAATGGAAAACTTGTGGTTATAGTTAGCTCTATATCACTGATTATTTTGGTTTACTTGCACGCATTTTGATTACCAGTCACTGAACTTATCATTCAAATCAATCATCACAACTGATCACGATTTGTGCTGTTAATGAGGCTAAATGACAATCTGTTGGGAAGTTAGTACAATGTGCATGATGCATGTTGATTATATCGTGTCAAACCAGCAAATAGATATTAGAAGTGAATGTTTTTGAGTGAAACTTAACCTGCAGGTTGATAAAAGTCCTGCTCTGCAATGTTTCCAGTCATTAATATTTTTCTTTCATCAAATTAATTACTACAAGCTTCTCTATACCTTTTGAAATCTACCATAAGGACTTGGTGCCTAACTTAATAAAAAAAACTTAAAATATATGTTTCTCCTTATCCACTTTAAGTAAAAAAGTATTAAATTCAGATATTTACCTTTATACCTTCAGTTCATTTCCTTGCACTACTGTCACACTGTTTTGTATTTTGCCACTTATGTTGGTATTTTTTTGAAATTCTTCCTTCACAGAACAAAAAATAAAGAAAAGAAGTGTGTTATTTAAAGTGGAGTCTTGTGACATATATGTTGTGTCAAATTTATAATGCATTCGCATTAAGTATATTGCTTATGTGTTGCTTGAAGTGTGGGAAATTCCCAGCAGACTGCTGTGTAAACATTGCATATGCTAACTTGTTGTGGCAAAACTATCTTGTTGTTTTAGCTGGTGTGATGTTTTGTTCCCACATGTGACATTGCTGCAGCATATCTGTGGCATTCAGAGGTGGGTTTACTGGGGAGGTTCACACTGCAATTATTGTTATTTGTTCCGTACAAATCGTGCTGGCAAATCGGTCCAATTTTAGGTTTGAATATTTGCACTTTCTTGTGTTAAAATGTGTCTGATCAAAGTTTTCGTCCCTGCACAATCTAAAAATGACTGTCTGTGCACAGCAGACACAAAAGTGACAGACAGAAAGAGAAAATTGTTTTCTCACAGTAAGCTCCAGGTCTTAAAGGATGATGAACAGAGATACTTCTTGAATTTGCATGAACAACAGCTCACTATATCAGGGAAGACACATTCAGGATAACATTTCTAAATCAATGAGTCACATTTTGGGTTTCGCTGATCATCACTGTGTCCTCTTTTTTTTTCACTTTCTAAGTAAAAAAGGGTCTCTAATTTTTAATAAAGGGTAAAAAGGGTAAAACTGTTTGCTTGTTCAAAGACTTTCTCTTACTTCACTGTTTGTCTCATCTGGCTGTTTGGTTGTTTCACTTGTAGACAAATGGACAGCTCAAGATGCATTTCATCATGTTGGTTCAGTTGCTGCTAAAATATTTATCCAGATCACAATTTACAACAATGTACAATTTACAGCAGCCGTCCATATCATCCATCTTCCTGCTTGTCCAAATGCATTTCCTTTGTTTCCTAAAAGAAATAGAATCATGGGAGGTTTGAGACGAGAGACTTCAATATTTTTTTCCTCGCCTCCTAACAAATGGCAACATTTTAATTTTTGCTTTCATCCCTCAAGACTGAAAATACAATTTCATGATCACCTCGCTGCTAGAGCCTTGTTTAATAATTTCCAATTATGCAGTCAGGCACCTAGTCCACTGCGTGAGCCTCGACATGCAGCCTGAACAGCAGCCGGCCCGCTGCTCTGTGTGTGTTCAGTCACCTTGGTATCATCGCTGAGCATGTTCCCCCATCTTAGCAGGTTACAACGCCAGGACCAGTGCTGTTGTATTAATAATACAGACCAAGAGGGAGTTTACTCTGTCTCTGCAGCTGCAGCCTTTTTTCTCTCATTTGTTACGCAGTTTACCCAAACATGGAACATGGAGCGTTTCAGGCTCTACATGTGGTGCTCAGGGACAACATGCACTTATTGTGGAAGAAAAATGCATTACCTACAAGAAAAGGGTTTGTTTTTTGCTTATTTTGACTGTTAGTTTACTTATTTTGATTCACAAGAGTACACTTGTGGCTTTACTGGGTGTTTCATCAACACAAAAACAGTAACAACACTATATTTGCTGCACAGAGCGACAGAGCAAGTCAGTATTTGACAATAAGAGGCAAAGTTTGTACAAAGATTTGGTTTTCTTTAATTGTTTTCCTACTGGAACACAACATACCTCTCACCATGTAATGTATCACAGGATAAAAGGTTGACGCTTATCACTTGACCAAAAATGCTTATGAAGTGGAAGAACGGGTGTTAGTCTGCTAATTTCCATGCCGATTTCCGGTTAAGCTTTTTTTTATACCATGGTTTTCCATTCAGGTAATTAGTGTTAAGGGCAAAATAGGTTTAGCCATTGGAAGATATTGATTTTAGGCTTGAAAACTGCAAATGGCTAAGGGTTACACATTTTAATATTTATGGGTTAGGGTTCCTGTCTGGCTGCATGTTGATGCAGTTGATTAGGACTGTTGCCTCACAGCAAGAAGGTCCTGGGTTCAACTCCTGTTGGGGCCAGGTGCTTTGGTTTCCTCATCCATGTTGGCTGTCTTGTTTGTTTACATGTGGGCCTGTGGTAGACTGGCAACCTGTCCAGCATGTACCTCGCCTATTGCCCAATGACCACTAAAGATAGGCACCAGCTCCCCACGACCCTGAACAGGAACAAGCAGGTAACAACAATGGATAAATAGATGGTTCATGAGATGTGCTGTAAAAACTGGCCTCCAAAAAGGAACAATATCTTTGTGAAATATTGTCACCTCAAATGTTCTAACCCTGAACTGCAACATAAACTACAATTTAAAAATGTCAAAAAATAATAAATAAATATTGGGCTCATCTGCTTTACTCCAGAAATAGTTTTAAAAGGATGATGTTTTTCTTTATATATGAAAATTCTCAAAAAATGATGAAATACCCATACTACACCAGTAGGAACCAAGAACATCCACATTGATAGCATATCAAAATACAGAGACAAAGTTTTTGGTGGCAATGCATAATATAGCCCAGTACTTATGAAGTAATATCCGAGTAAACACATGGTACTGGGGGTAACATATGGGATAATTACAAGGTAAAATACAGGGTATTTATGTAGTAAAATACAAGGTAAGTATATTACCATGTACGTTACCCCATAAGTACCCAGAATATGACCCTACAATTATGTATGTTATTCCATAAGTATCATATTCGATTAAGTATTACTACCAAACCTTCTTAATGATGATAAAGACTCTCTCAAAACAGTTATAGCCAATTAGCCAGAATTAGGATAAGATGAAACAAGTGTAGAAAAAACTGTACAAACCACACCATTGTTGTTTCTGCATGAATGGCACAAAGAGATAGTAAGCAAGTAGAAAATAGGCTGTTATATCACTGGTAAAAGCTCTATGTCTGGAGAACAGATATTGCACACATACACCAAAAAACTAGTGTTTTTTGTTTTGTTTGTTTGTTTTTGTTTTTAATCTGCAATCTGAAAAGCTTTTTTCATCTTTGTTTATATCCCCCAAACCTGTAAGGGCTGAAGGTGCAAATAGAGCAGAAAATCTAAACTTTAAAAAGTATTCCCAAGTTCTCAAATTGTCTCAAAATGTTTGTGGGGGTTCTTAGTTTCCTTGTGAGAATCACAGAGGCTCGTGATCTCGCTGTTTGAGTTTTTGAGTTTGAGTTACCACCCATTTTTTAACAGTCGGAGTCCGGTGAGATATTATCTTTATTCGCTGTACTAGGAATCCATAAGAAATACCTAACATTTTGACATAAATATAAAACATACTTTGTTTCGCTGACAACATTGTAGTTTTTTCAGTATGGTGAATTTTTTTTCTAGAAAGCAAAGGAAAAAAATAGTCCTAGCATAAATAGCATAAATAAAGGTTAATAAATAAAGGTTTTATTGTACATATAAACTTTGTGATAAATTTTTTAATAAATTAAATAATTTTTTAATTAAATCTTTAAATAATCACAATCTTATGTTGGAGACTGAAGATAAAAAACAGTGATTATAAATTAAACAAAAACAACGAACATAAAAGTGGAATCAGAAAGTAATTTTAAACACATCACTGAAGTTATTGACAAAGAAGCAAATGAACTCTTTGGTTATTCTTGCAGATGTTGAGGTTGTGTTTTGCTGTTGTGTTTGAAAGTGTTTTTCTTTGCTGTGTGTGCAGTCAGCATTTCCTTCCTGTCCTTTGTTCCTCCACTAAACATATCTCTAAGTCACGCCGAGTATCGCAACGGGACGTGCTCTCACCCTCTAGCAATGCTTTATATCAGACTGTTGCCACCACGTGTGTTGAGTAAAGCTGCAGTGAGGCATCAGCTTGTGGTTTTTGTTGTTGAGTTTCTTGGTTTTCAAGTTGGTTGGTTGGCACAGATCTGACTACATATTAGCCAAGAAACCAACCTACTTTCTGCCTTTTTGCTTTTTATGCTTTTCTAAATCAGTACCACCTTGGTCTTAATGCATGAAGATTAATGAATAAGAGTTTATGCAGGAGAGAACACATACACACACACTCACACCTGTAATATCACTGCCAGTGTTTGAATTACATTATACAGTGAAGCTATTCAGGAATGAAAACATCCCGCAGAGACAGGCTGGTTATGACAGACCAGTTCAATACTTTATTTTTCTGAGCTCTTCATTCTTTCTTTGCACGCCAGCTTTGATACCACACTCCCCCTCCATATGGAAACAAGCTCCACATTAGTGATTGCAGGTTAGTTGGGGGTCAAAAGTTTGATCAGAACCAGGTGTTGTGAACATTATGTGCACATTTCTCACGTCAGTACTTGTGGAAATCAATTCTAGCAGTGACCCACCCATGTGCACATAGAACACACATTTCTGAGCTTATTTTTTACTCGTCTGGCATAAAAAACATAAAGAGTGACATTTATTTCTGCAGAAGATTGTTTCCCCACTAAGATGAGAGCTCAGACATAAAGCAACTAGCTTCAGGGTGCTCAACTGTTATACTTTGTTTTAATTTACTTTGATGAACGTTAATTTACCAAATCGTTGTTTCCATTCAACTGAAGGATGTTTGTGTAATTCTGCTCTTCAAAAGTTTTTTTTCCCCACTAATAACCCGGTATTTGATGGCATTTGTGATTTAAAGTGCCATATCATTCATGTTTGATGAAAAGATGTGAAACAGAGCTCAGTGTGCAGGATAAAGAAAAGAGCTTGTGTGCAAAATACCTGCACAAAAGGTCAAGGGTGCACGTGTGCAGGACCGTGCAGGCCTCTTCAAAGCAGTCTTCCTCCATATGTTGGGCGCTGTAAGGGGGTCAGCTCTGCAACACAACTCTGGAGAGGGGCATTTTCTCTCAGACTATTGTCTGTCCACAGGGCCTGCGGAGAGAGCCTGCCGCTTTCAGGACATCACTGCCAGCCCCTAATATGGCAAATGAATGCATGAGCGAATACAAGGGTGAATAACTGAATGAATAACCAAAGACAATTTACATAATTGCACGTGGGATATGTATTTTCTAACGTCGGAGCAGATATTTGCATATTCACACTGTATAGAAATTATTCAGTCAATACTGAAGATCCATCATGTAAATACAACTCCTTTGAAATAACGGAAAACACGGGGATAAAAAGAACTCATACAATAATTATGTTAATGATGTTTTGTGCCCTGAGAGAAGCTCTCGTTCCAGCCTCCAGAGCAATTACTGTCAGAATAAGTGGAGTGATCCAAAAAAATCTCGTTGTGACATGTTTGCTTAGCAGGTAAATATCAGACAGAAAAAAAAAAGAAGGGGNNGTAAAATCTTTAGTGTGTCGTATCCTTTTTCTTCCTCCTTCTTGGCCTGCAGCATTGATCTTAGCTCAAACAAACCATCCATTTCAAATGTCAAGGAGTCTTTGTTTCACACGTGTGATCACAGTTTGCAAAAACTCCCCGCAAATTGTCGCCACTGTCTTGTTGCATCATTTGAAGTGCTATTTTCCCTCATGTCACCCTCCTTTGTGATCAAGATAGACGCGGGGCTCATGCATGCCGACATCTTTTGAACTGCACAAAAGCGCCACTATCACTCCACGTTTCTTTTGTTGTTGTTTGAGGCGGGATAAGAGGCCCGTTAACCTTCACATCGCTTGCTGGAGGATGAATGCCGGTGGGTTTGGTGGTGATGGTGTATGAGCTGGATCGAGGGGGGGGGTGTTGAAGTGAAGAGAGTGGCAGATGAAGAGGGAGATTGGGAGAAAGGTAGGCAGAAAAGTGTTGTATGTGTGTGTGTGTGTGTGTGTGTGTGTGTGGGGGGGGGGGGCGTGTTTCTGTTGACCCTACCCTTCACCTTTTGTCTCACTGTGTGGTGCTGCTGTGAGTGCTCAAGGAGGACGCGTGAAGAGCCGGACTCTGGCCAGCAGAATGGCACCCCTGCCTGGGTTTTCACCTGCCTGCCCCTTTCTCTCTGCTTCCCTCCATCTTGCTGGCCTGCAGCTATGAACACACATTTTCTCTGTTAGAGTGGGAGCTGGGGTAGAGGTGATGAGGTTAAAGAAGAGGCGAGGAGCATGCAGTTGTGTTTGACCAGGTCACTCAGTGTTGTTGGTTTTACTCAGCGATATAAAGGACTGAAAGATTCCTCTAACAACCAGTGCAGATTGGAGGCCGTTTTAGACTCATTTTGCTCATCATTCTCAAATTTCTTATGTTTGTTAGCCATAATTCAGCGTCTCATGAATTAGACATGTGAATAACTGCTTTGATTTACACGCTTTAACCTGTTCAAAATACTCCATGAAGGAGTTGTTCGCACAGATGTGTGTGCATATTGGGGGCTGCTAAAAGCAGGAAGCACAGAGCTCACGTCGAGATCTACAAGCTCTGTGTTCTCAATATGGGATGGGGGCAGGGGGGTGTAAATGGGATGGCCTGCACTCCAAAAATAGAGAAGATGGAGGGGAGTGGGATATTGGGGGGGTCTGATCACTGTCTACCTCATTAAGTACCACTCATTCCCTCACACACAATTATCTCATCATATGCAAAACAGCAGTGAAAAACAAAAACAGCTGCACTAACAAAACCCTCACTTTTAAAGTGAATCTGAAGAGTTTGTCGTTTGTAAAAGAAAAAAAAATTGATGTAATATTTAAAAAGGAATTTGGTGAAAAAATCTGCAAAAAACAAAACAAACAAAAAAAAACAACTGCTCTTGCATCTCTGTACTTGCGGCTTGTTTGGTAATTAAAGTAACTTGTGAACTTTATTAACTAATAGCTATGAGTTTGTGAAACAGAACCATGTGCAAATAACTTTGTAAAAAGAGTGAAATGAGAGTACTGAAAACACTCGGGCACTCGTCTAGTAAATATAAACTCATTGCCACAGCTTAACCTTTTGATACAAAGAAAATATTGAATTAAAGACAGAAAATCACACTGTCAGCATCTAGCACTCAGCACTAAGTTCTGTCCTAGACAGTATACGTATCGTATATACTCTTGCATTAAAAAAACAAAACAAAACAAAACAAAAAACAAATAAAAAACAAAAAACAATATGGTGTCATTTCAGTGAAATAAAATCACTGAATTGTACCAAATGTTATTTTACCTTTGACTCCAATTAATTAACCTTTGGAGTCAACCCAATTTAAGAACCCAATTTACCACAGTTGGCTGACCTTCAGAAACAAAAGTCAGTCAACTTTACAGATATTGAGCTAAAATTGAATGCGGTTATAGCTGAGAGTCACCCCCAACACATACCTTGAAAGTTGCACATTGGTCCGATAGAATAGAATAGAATACCTTTTATTGTCCCTAAGTGAGGCAATTCAGGTGTACCAGCAGCAAAGTGAAAGGCAAATCAAAGAATGCAGATTCATACAAAGATAAAAAATATAGAAAATGCTGCTTTGTGCGGAAAAAATTAAATATGATAAGAGACTGTACGGTGACTGCAACTTTACAGCATAAGAAAAAACACTGTGAAGTTAACAACAAAACCAAAACCTTTGAAGATATTGCAGATAGTAGAGATATTGAGCTAAAGTTTAATGTGGTATTAGTTAATATTCATCCTTAATACATCCTGCGAGTACCAACACATTTTCCAAGATCTTACAATATTGCATGAGATTGTGCATTGTATTATTTTCAAGGTTTGACCAAAATGGCTACAACTCTGTTTTTTCTCAACATAAAATAATTTTAGCTTAAAAGGTTGCAAAGCAGGAAATAGACGGGAAGTAAACAATTATACAGCCATTGGTATACTTCCTGTTATATCTAAAATGATACAAAATGTCATTCTGAACAGATGATGCAATATCTGAAAACATCAGAAAATATCTCCATGCATCCAATGCAGTTTGGATTCAGAGCAAGTCATTCTACTGAAAGTTCATGCTGGTATTTTAAAGAAACAGTTAAGGCTAGTTTGAACAAATAAGAGATAGTAGGAGCTGTGTTTTTAGACCTATGTATGGTTTATGACACTGTCAGTCATTCTGTACTCCTTTTTAGACTGAAATTTATCAAATAGTGTTATGGCTAAAATCTGAAATCAGTGGAAAGGTGTTTTCATTGGGTGCATGTGCTATAGGAGTGCCACAGGGATCAATTTTAGGGCCCAGTGTTATTCAGCTTGTACATCAATAACCTTCCACTGGTGTGTGGTAATGATACTATTTTACTGTAAACAGACGAAACAGATATATTACACACATCCTGAAGCTGCTTCTGTTTGGTTCATTCCAATGAGAAATAGTGGAAGCTTAATAAGAGGAACTGATGGGATGTTTCCTGTATTTATATAATTTTTATATAATGACAAACCAGTGTAGCTGTAGATGTAGATTGATATTTTTATAAAAGGCACTGACAAACTAAAAGCTATTTTTGAGACAACGACCCCAATTAATTATGGAACCACTTCTTAAGATTAGTGCTGATAGTAGACGTTTCTTGATGTTATTGGTCAATAGTATTGACTTTTGGTCACAAATGTCAAAAGGGCAAAAGCAGCACTGTGATCTGACAGGTTCTTCTTCTGATTTAAACTACGTAAAAAATAAAAAATAAAAATCCCAATAGTTCAGCAGACCAGAGTCAGGTTTTAATAACCCATTTTTGCTTTTGACAAAAAGACAACAGTATGTGCTTTCCTGTTGTACCTCCCCGTCCACTCAGCAAGCATGCACTGAGGTTGTTTACAGCAGTTCTGCAACAGTTAACACATTTATACTCCCTGAATGCTTCATTTATTGAACCACGTCGGTGCAATTTGTTCACTTAGCTGCATGCCTACCTATTTGTTCCTTTACATGACAGGATAGAGCTTCCTGTCAGGAACGGTTTTATTTCCTCTTAGTACGCTTCCAGCATTCAGATGTGCTGAACACACAGAGTGCACCCGGGAGGAGAGGAAGGGAAAGGAAGGAGACTAAGCAGAGAGGAGTAAACAACGCTTTGGCTCCTTAAATAAAACATTTGTTTGTGATTGAGGCTTCATGATGTGAACAGCATGACCTGTTTTACTAGGAGTCTCTAAACAGCCAGCCCGTCGCCCTCACAGAAACAGATCCCATCCCTCCGCCCAAACACTCCGGGCCTATTTATATTGCATGAGAACAAATTTTTTTGACAACTTGAGTGATAGATTCATACAAGGCCCAAATGTTTTCCTTTTCTGCAGAGCCCCTGTCTGAGTGACATAAATTGCTATTAATAAAAATTTTAACAATACATGGCAAATGAGTTTTTTCTGTTAACATGGCATGAGCGGCAGCAAATGGTGCTTGTTGGGGGGTTCCAGGGAATACAGTTGGCTATCTGAGTCAACATCAGAAAGAAGTTGGAGAGAAAATGTAGCATGTGGTGCAGAGTCCTGTGGAATAACCGGAGCACATGTTCTGTTAACAACTGAGCAAACATAGACAGACAGGACCACCGAGACAACAGTTCATTCATTTAAACTCTAGACATCATTTACATAAGTTTTAACAACTTGCTAATTATAGAGTTTGTGCCAAACTAATTTAATTTCAAAAGCAGTTTACAAAAAAACACAAATTATGTTTAATAGACATTAAAAGTATAGTTCAGATCTTTTAAAGTAGAGTTCTATGGTAAGGTTTTGAACAACTAATATCTTACCTGCTGTAGATAGCTTTTTGAATGGTCTCAGTTTGGAGAAGCTGACATTAATTGTGACAAGATAACATGGGACCAAGACAAAAATGTATTACTTTGTCTTAAAAATACTTAAACCTCAAAAGTTTTATGACACTTTATGCAAACATTATAAACCTTTACATCTTCATCAGTTCTGCATTACACAGTGATTCCAGCAAAAATATTATGATATTCCCAATGGAAGGGCCACAGGCTGCACTAGAAGTGCTACAATTAACTAAAATATATAAAATAAAATTAATATAAGTACTGGTGTAAAGTGAAATTGATGGCAATGTAAAGGTTTATAAAATAACATTACCTTGAACAGTGGTGAACTTTCTAAAATTAAAGTTGCTAAATAGCTGACCAGAGTTGCAGCAATCTACTTTGGTTTGGGCCTCACTCTGACTAGCCATTAGCTCATCAGTCCATCTCAGTTAAGCTGTTTCTCAAAATTCAGATTGTTTGAGAACCTATCTACAAGCAACATATTGATTGTTCACAATATTTTTTTAACAAAACCCCACTGTTGCTTTAACATAATTAATTCTGCAGAATTGGTTTGCCTCAAAAATTAGTTTGAAGTGTATTTTTAAAAAGAACTTCACCTTTTTTTAAGCATGAATACAGCTAACTTTTATCATGTTGCATTATGGGAAATGTTTAAAAAAATAAAATGATTTTTATCAGCTTTGATTGTCTTTTGTTGGAACTTGAAAAAAGGGTCCATACTTCATGGAGAAGGGGTATTACTTTACTGCAGTGTCCCTCATATTATCTGTTATTTGTACTTTAGCATGAAAAAAAAAATTGCAAGCAAAGGTAACAAGAGAAATTTTCTTTCTGACTTCAACATAAAGTTAAACAGCTTCTTACCTAAAAAAGCGCTTTGTGAATCTTCCAAAACAATAAATACACTATTTCCAGAAAAAATAAAAATTCCAGCTTACAGAGGAACAAAAAATTATTTTGTCCCTCTTAATTTGGGAGGGAGAAATAAATAAAATAAATACAGTGTGAATACATTTTTGTCTGCATGGCTAACAGGTGTGAACGTTTGGTGTGTGTGTGTGTGTGTGTGTGTGTGTGTGTGTGTGTGTGTGTGTGTGTGTGTGTGTGTGTGTATGACTGTAATTTATGTGTGTTTATTCTAAATTACTTTGTATATTTTTATCTGGTAAAGACATTCTCAAACACATTCTGTGCCTTTTTTGTTTTCATTTCTAAATCTCGCTTTTCTTTTTTTGTTTTGCTTCAGACCTCATTAAAGGCACACACACACAGACACACTGCATGAGGCGGAGTGACAGTATCCAGCCAGGATTCCACAGTTGCCTCTCTATCTCCTCTCTCCACTTTTTGTTGAAATAATTAACTGTGTGCATGTTTGGAGGTGGGATTACAATTGTCTAATTGTAGTGAGCGTTGTCATGGAGACTATCAGGCCATCGGTGAATAAACAGCCTTACTTGGCAGTGTTTGGCTAAAATGCTGCTTTGTGCAGATGTCAGACACAGATTTATGATGGTGAAAGAGATTATTTTTGGCAGGAGAATCAATAGGCTGACCACTGTGGACTGACTGCTTATTTTTATAAACAGCTCTGTGGATGGAACCTGCCCAGAAGCTTGTCTGTGTTTGCCTTGAAAGCGTGAATTAATGCAAAAAGTTTAATTTCCTCAGCAGCACAGCTGGATTTCACTTCAAAGTTTTACACAAATTTATCCCTATAATTCCAGCAGGGTTCATAATGATTTAATAGTTTTCAGAACAGAAAATGACATACAGGCAAAAATGGGGTTTCAATAATTATTTAAACAAAACACAGATAAATAAGTGCTTAATAGTGTTTTTATTGTGGATCTCAGATGACCTGAAGGAAAAACTATGAAAGGGAAAAAGTGGTGACAAATGTAATGTGGGTTTGGAGAGCTCATTTTAAAGAAATATTATCACTTCATGTAAAATTTGTGGGAATAATTTTTAAACATCTGGAAATGTTTGTTCTTCTTTCTCGTTACATCCACAGGTCGATGAGAAAATACTGAAGACAAACGCTGATGGCACTAACAGTCAGTTTTCCTGGTTCATGATGTAATCCTGATGGCGTTACAGAGACTGTGTGCACAAACATTGGAGCCAGTTCTCATTTATGGCTGTCTGTAGGGCAGGACCTGACTCTGAATGTGGTTCAAAGAATTGCTTTTGTGCTCCTGCTTTAGAAACTAAGGTTTTCCAGCTCGAAGGGAACAGTCCAGATAATCAAAGTGCAATGTAATTGACTGAATGTACAAATGCAAACTAACAGTTATACAAATTTACAGGAGCAAATTTTTGGTCACAGCTATAAAATGCATTTCCTTGTGTTATTTCTTAAAATTAAATCCAAAAACATTGATCAACAACAAAGGTTTAATTTATATGAGTGGATCTGTAGAGCAGTCATGAAAGATGAACTTTTGGCTTTAAATTTAGATGCTTTAGATTCATTTTTACATCTTTGTGCTGATATAATCCTGCCCATTTAATTATTAGACGAAGAGTCTGCAAACAGTTTTGTTTCTACAGGCACCTGCTTAAAAGAAAAGCACAAAAGTTGAAAATAAGTTGTTACTTTTGTGTATGAAGAACAGATCTTGTACAACTTTTCTTCAGGTGTCATTACTGCTGTGTAATTTTAAAACATGGCCTGTTTGTAAGTGGTAATGTTTTATTAGATAATAAATAATTAGTCTCAATAACTGATGTAGATTCATTCCTTTGTTGTTTTGTATTGCATTGAATTTCCTTGTGTTGAAATAAACTCACCGACTTGCTCTGCATCAGGATGGAAGTGGTGTTTCAGTTTCTATAACCGTCAGAAAGCCTTTTGAAATACTCCAAACAGTTTTTATCCATGTTAGCACTGCATCTTCAAGTATGTCAGGACCTTTTTTATTTTATTTATTTTTTTACTCCATTCATTGCTATCTGTCTGATGACCTAGGTAGTGTTGTTGGCTGGTAACAATTTACCCCTTTCAGATAAAAAAAGATGCAACTGAATCTTCATAACCTAAACTCATAACCTAAACTGTACTTACTCTTACAGGTGTATATATATAAAACACCATTTATAATCACTGATTGTAATAACAGATATAACAATATTATGGCAACATAATGTTTCTTGCTTTATAATATGAGTGACTGCAAGCAAAATAGTAGTTTCACAAATTTTCTGCCATCTGCAAAATGAACAAAACTGTTCAAAACCTTTGTTTTTAATAATAATGGAGAGGAGAGTAATAACAATAGCCCAGATCTTTTGAAGTAGGGTTCTGTGAAAAGATTATGAACAGATATTATCTTGCATGTTGTAGATAGCTCTTCGAAGAGCCTCAATTTGAGTCTAACTGCATTAACAAGCTAATGGCTAGTCCGAGTAGGGCCAGGCCCCAAATTGGTTGCAGCCATCTTGGAACAGCTCCAATTTTGACAATCTCATAGTAGCTTCTGCGGAGGTCATTTTATAAACTTTACTTTGCATGCAACTTAGAGAACACATTTAGATTTAGGTTTTTCTTTTAATCTGGCAGTTAGAGTCAAAAGGCAAGTCAAACTCAAGTGTTGACTGAAGTGTTGTATGTGTAAACAAACTGTGTAAGATCAAACGAATACAAACTTTAAAAAATATATAAAAATAAATAAATTCTAGGGGAGAAAACGAGCTGCTAACCAGCTAACCAGGAGTGTATCTGCAACCATAGTACTGATGAGTAAGTACCTCACAAAATGTTTTGAGCTTTCTTTCCATTAAGATGATTGTAGCACACTTGAAAAGTTCCTTTGATTGAATCTAAGGCTGCACAGAAAAAAAAACACCAGATGATTCAGACTGAGCTAACGGGCTAACACTTACCTGATCCTACCCTGTTTGTCTTGATTGAAAGAGCAAATGGCTCATTATAGGATTTCAGTCCAGGCCAAACTCCAATTGCTGTGACTCATACATTAAAAGAAGATGATACGTCTTTCATAAATCCACTTTGCGCTCGTGCCTGTAAACTTAAAATAAATTCAGTTAACAGCGAGGAGAAAAACATTCCAGGACCAGGAAGTCAATAACGCCGCTATCCCCCTCAGGGTGCACATTACCATTGTTGTGCACCAGGTTAATGTACTTCAAACAAGGTTTATTATACACCGCTGCGCACAATAGTGAGGAGTGGAGTGGTCATGAGCTGTAGGTGAGGGTGGGGTGCATCACTTCTTTTGTCTGTAGTTGTGCAGTGCAACAACTCTTGATTACAATACTTTCACAGACAAAATAACATCCTCTAGCTATATTTAATTACACAGAATAAAGTACTTCCTCTTGTAACTTCTAAACAGCTTTTGTGATGATTTCTTTTAATGTTGTTTTGCTGTCATGTTTCATTTCTGCTTGTGATGCACAGAATCTTTTATGGAGTTTTTTTTTTACCATAAAAGTTTTCATTTTACAGTGCATAAAATTACAACAAATCTCCAAATCTGTTCTTTTTTTGCTGTATTTATAGTTTTTGTTGCATTCAACAAACTTGCCCAAAAAACTTTGGTGAGTTTTGAGACAACAAAGAAATACTTCTATTCATAAAAACAGATTCATTAAGTCTAGTTCTGCATTGATCAGCTAACACATAAAGGCTATAAGACCTCTGAAAATGGCCAGCAGTCAATATGTTAAGGGATGGTCTTTTAAAGAGATAGTTTGAAGAAAAAATTATAAATTATTTGGTGTTTGGGTTAATGGAAACTTTTTTTCCATGTCTTTTTGTTTTTTGTTTTTTTATCTGTTCACACATTCTAGCAAAAAACATTGAAATACCCATACCACACCACTAGGTGGTGAGACTCTCTGCATTAACAAACAAATACACAGACAAGGAACATTCTTAGCTTGGTTAAAGATTCTCACAAAACAGCTGTAACTATTTTTTTGTTGTTGTTGTTGTTTTTGACACCATTTATTTTCCTCACAGTTATTTACTATTTCAACATTCAATCAAAGTTTGACCGTGATAGGAAAGACTGCTACATCAATGTTTCTCAGAAATTGTATAGTTTGAGTCCAATAGTTTTTTCTAATTATTTTTTTTATTACCAAAAACTTGGCACAGTTGTTACAGCTGTCACCGCTCAGTGAAAAGATCACAGGGTTGCCTCCCTGCTGTTCTGGGTGGAGTTTACATGTTCTCTCTCTGCACGTGTGATTTTACTCTGGGTGTTCCTGTTTCTTCCCACAGATCAGAAACATGCATGTTAGGTTAATTGGTAACTCTAAATTGTCCTACAGCATTAAAGCGGGTCTTCCCACTGGCTTCTCAGCTCTCCTGTCCTTGTACAGATTTTTCCTTCCCTTGCTGTGACCAGACATGTTTATAAAACAGACTGAGACAGTACAAGCCTTTTGGCATTTGTAAATGTAATAATACACAATAATGAGTGAACGAAGGGACCATACGCTGCCCAGTACTTCCTCCCAGTCACCACAGCCTTGAAGAGCCACCTGTGTTTCTCCGTGGTCTCCTCCATGCTCACTAACTGTGATATCTCCTTCCACAAGTTCTTTGTCAACGGCTCTTTTTAAGTTCACAGGTTTAAAATTTTTGCTGGAACAGTTGAGACAATTTTGTGACTTCTCATGGAGTATGACTAAAGATTAATTCTCTTCACTGAGAACTTCTCTCTGACTTATCAAACTGACAGTGCTCTGACAGCTGTTTACTCCAGGTAAGATACTGAATGCAGATAACTCCACAGGACCTACATCACATAATGCAGACTATCCTCTAAACTTCTCCAAAGTGAAAGATAAAACCCTTAACAACCGAAGAAAAAACAAAAATGTGTACATTGGATGTCATGTTAAAACACAACATATTGCCAAGTCAACAAACTACTTGTCTTATTTTTTAAAGCAAATTTCAGAACAACTCTGAGGAATGGCTTATAAGTAATACCATATGAGAATGTTCCCTCCTCCGAACTAAAGTATTTTGGTGAAACTTGAGGTTTGGTTTTGGGGTTCAATTTGAATCAATACAGTATAGTTGGATGGATGGATGGATGGATGGATGGATGGATGGATGGATGGATGGATGGATGGATGGATGGATGAACAGTATAGTTCAAAACTGGTGACTGGTGGGGATCATTGTTGTTTCTTATCTTTATAAAGTTTTTTTCATTGATTTATTAATAGAAAATACAGCTTACTTCATCATCCTGATTCAGAAATCTACTACTATCGCATAGCAGTCCTGACTTTTAACACTTTCAAATACAGTAGCATGATAAAAGTATATGATAAAATCACTGACACAATCCATGCTTGACTGGGCATCTTGTGTCAGTTTTCTAATTGACAAGAAAATAAATCTATCTTTGTGCTCTAAGAAAAGACAGGATTCTGTTGTTTGCAGTCTGAGATGTAAGAAGATTATATGTATCAACTTTCTCCTGAACCTTAGAAATGCAGTTCACTGCAGTCACTAACCCCACTTTAAGGCCAGGGGTCCACAGGGGTTCTTTGAGGCCACGCTCCTCCATTGTGGGGCCTGAGGCTCATCAATAATGCAAAGGAATAAAGTAGGCTGATGGTGATAGACAGGGGTGCTGAGGCCTAATCAACCGTCACCGTGCTCCAAACAAGGACATTACAGAGATATAGAATTAAGGGATACACTTTGCCAAAGCTGTTTAATAAATGATAGGGAAATGTGTGGCTTTTTTCACATCCTAAAATCCAAACTCGCCACTGTAACAGGATGTAGGTTTAATGTGTCAGGCTGACGTGAAGGCCTCAAAAGACATCCATCTGAACAGTTTAAGCTGAAGAGTCAACAGCCAAACAAGGAGGGACACTTTAGTCCTGCACCTACGTGTAATGATGACCATACACACTCTTTATTCATTAATAAACCTCTAGAATCACCTAATTATGGTTTATGCCCTGTAGAGAATTGCAGAACATGAGCTAAAGCCCAAATGAACGGAGAAATTAGCTTTATTTCTGCTCCAAAGTATAGATACGATGTACTTTGAACACAGTGGGGGCGCAGGAGCCCTGCACAGTTTTTGTTCATTATGCTGCGGTACATCAGCGACGGCCTACAGCGCCCGCAATAAAAGACCAGTGAACGGTGCACATCCTGTATTGATTTGTTTGCTGAATATCAGAGTGAATGTTCAGATGTATTTATAATGGCCTTATTAAAGTCTCCTTTGATCCAAAGAATACAACAATAACAGAATCTGCCGTGTTGTTTGCAACCAAAATCCACTGTGGTAAAAATGTCAATACTAACTGAAGCTTTTCAGAGGCATTCACCTAATATTTTCCTTTAATCATATAAATCTAATCGGTTTCAGAGGTGAGGGGGGTGGGCCTGCTGCAGCTCTTCTTCTCTATCATTGATGTGAAGCTGTCGATCCAATGCTGTTTCTCCACATGTGACTTTTTTAAAATAAAATATTCTATTTGAAATGCAAACAGCTTTAATTATGAAAAGTGACGCTTCATCTTGGTTGGACAGACTGCCAGCTGTTGACATTGGATAAAGAAGTAAGTGTTGGTGAGGACTTCATGCTCAACACTTGGATGATG
This sequence comes from Kryptolebias marmoratus, assembly GCF_001649575.2. Lineage (NCBI taxonomy): Eukaryota > Metazoa > Chordata > Actinopteri > Cyprinodontiformes > Rivulidae > Kryptolebias > Kryptolebias marmoratus. The sequence goes on from NC_051433.1 coordinate 24,059,620, forward strand.
AAGATGTTCGGAGGTGACTGAGAGACACTGAAGCAAACAAGCAATTTGATGAACTCGTGACACATATGAGAGGGTATTAAATAAGTATGAGGATCAGCTCTGTCTGTGCTTTTTTGAGTGGAGTCAAAAGAAAGAGCGGCCCACGTTTGACTAGCCATTAGCCTAGCCTGGGCAAAGACTTCTGCTCCTTTCTCCATCCTCTGTGCTCTAACTACTGATGACTATTTGACAGAACATCCCTTCAAAAATTCATTTTCATTTCTAAGTTGATTTGTTGTGGTTTAGCCAATATTTGGTCTTCGGACTCAGAGCCGAAGTACACAAATAATCAAATGTAGATGTTGTAGTTGTAATTTAAGTAAGCATTACATCAACAACTAATTAACTTTAGGAGGCAGTTCAATTCAAGATGGCCACCAAAGCTAATCGACCTTAGTCAACATAAAAATCATGAACTAATGGACAGAATTAAATCAAACTTTCAGAAAGTTATTATTAGATGTACATCTACAACTGATGAACTTTTGGCGTCAACTTAATTCAAGATGGCCATCCCAGATAAGCAACTTTAGCAAACACACAAATAGCTATAACTCCACCAGTTTTACAGATATTGAACTACAATTTGGTGTGGTAGTAGCTGAGGGTCACCCCTCACACATACTTTGAGTTCTATTGAATTGTGTAAGATCCTTGCTTAAATCTTTGATATGCAATGCAGCAGACAATAAGCATTCCCTCCAAGAATGCCGGCTGCATTGAGCCTGTGTGTTTTATTTATTGCAAAGTATGAAAAGGATTTGAATAACTTTGAAAAATAAACAACATGCATTGACAAAAGGACCACTTTAGACATCAAAGAGGAACTTCCTCTTAGTCACCCATGCTGCATGTGCCTGGTTTACAACAGTATTTGACTTGAAAAGCAGATGTTCAGATACAAAGGACAGAATGCAAAGCTTCAAAAAGTCAAACACCATCAATATAGTTTTTATATTTCAAGGTAAAGACAATGGTGGAAAATAGCAGACAACAATTTAAAGAATAAATTAATATTTCTCCAAACTGCTGAGAAGTCTCCTAACTTCAGTTAAAATGTGATGCATGCAAGTATAAAGGTCAAAGGTCTGAACAATCTTTGGGTTTGCTTTATGTTTTTTGATAGGATACATTTTACAACAGATTGCACGTAACAATTTCTCCTATTTTGGAATTAAGAGACTTTTAGATTCAGCAGTATTTTATGTCACTTAAAAAGCCTGCAAATAAAGCCAAACATGTATTTCTGAAAGTGAAACATGCACAAAGTCGATCCAAGCTGCCACAATTCTTGTTTTGGTCAATTTAAATCAGCCTTTGCCATCATTTTCTTTAAATTTGATTCAGTCAGTGGAAAAACGGTGTCATTGCTTCAGCAGGAGTTAAAACATGCTCACTTTGGCAGCTAATGAAAGCTGACATGAGGACAGAATCAGTATTCATGAATTTGTCATGTAGCTGACATAAAGCTATTGTTTAGGTGATACAAATGCTAAATAAATGGGAGACAAATTGATCTCATGTCTTGTTGATAAAATGAACTCTCTAGTGGGCAAAGTGATTTAATGAGAATGTAAAACTAAGATGTAAATGGTCTGCATGAGAGAAAAGCTGTTTTGCACATTTTCTGTGGAACTGTTTTACATTTTTCTGGATTGTTTGTGTTAATTGTGGACAGTTTGTTCATAAGGGTGACTGAGCTATGCTCAATCAAAAGGAGGAAAAAATTAACTTTTCTTTCAAGGCTGTTTTTGGTAAAATATCTCGACCTTAGTCCCGCCTTTATGTCAGTGCCCAATCAGCAGAGACCCAGCTCTGAATACTGCCCTTTTTCAGCCATGTCGGAAATTAGGCCAAACTCCTCTCATTGACTTTTATATAAAACTTTCTTTTTTCTCCAAATTTGGGTTCTGAGAGAGCTCACACTTGAGTGCTTTTTTTCATTTGTATCACACAATTACTGCTGACAGTTACGAAGATCTAGATCAATATGGTGAATGCTCATTCAAGAGATTTCTCTCGTTATCATTGAAGTATTGAAGAAAAATTGGCCACAAAATACTTAGGATCACCTAATCTGACCATTAAACAAGTTGCACATGATCAAAGATTTTTACTGGGATAATATGAATGGAATTCCAGGTTGTGAAGCAGATACCTTTAGTCAGAAAAGGTGGGAAAACCTGAGCTGCTTGAGTTTTTTTTTTACCGTTTGGTCAAGTTAACATTGCCACCTAGTTGGATGAAAGTTACAAGTATTAATCAGACTTTTCTATTATTTCTGCACAATGAAAGCTGTTGAAAGCAGGGTGGAAGTATGACCCACCATCACACAGTATGTCTCATATCACTACAGAAATTAAACAACTGAATAGAACTTCCTGCTGGTTGGTGTTTTATTTTTATGTTTATTGGAGGGTTTTATATTATCAGGGGTTGAAGAGATTAAAAATATAAATTTGAAAAGCCAGACGCAACAGAACAAAAGATGTCAACCAGGAGTGAAACTCAAACTGTGCCCCAAAGGAATCATGTAACTTCAGACCATTCAGTGACCCAATTCACCACAGAGCCTCCATCAGCGCGTCAAGCTGCCCACACAGGCTGCATCAGTGTTTTCTCCCAAGCTGTAAGCGGTACGTTATATTAACCCATAACTGTTTTACCAAAGGTGATCAGTTTGTGAAGCGGGAGAGGGACCAGTTGGAAATAACTGAGCACATTTGCTTTTATGAGAGGATGATGGAGCTTTAAACTCACTCCACTGGATTTAAAAAGCAGAGGGTATGTTATGGCCATGATTTGCTTCTTTGATATTTTGTGAATTTAGTCATAAAAACTCTCTGATGTTTACAATATACACTATATGGTTTATAGAGCTAAAGAGTAAATCTTAGTCAACTGGCCAGAAAAAAAGACAGACACATATTGGGACATTCACCTAGCTTCTAAATAAGTATTACATTAGTGGGTGATCGTGTAAATGCCCATGTCTGTGTTTATGTGTCTGTCTGTTAGCAAAATATCTCTTGGACTACTTGATAGATATGAATGAAACTCTTAGAACGTAATCACTGGATGTACATCTACGACTGAATAACTCAATTTAAGATGACCACCGCAGCTGATCAACCTTAGTAAACACACAAATGGACAAAAGCTCTGTAATTTTACATCCATTGAGCTAAAATTTGGTGTGGTAGTAGCTGAGAGTCATCTCCAACATTCTGGGCACTAACAGGTGACATGATAGGATTGTGATAAACAATGTTAGTTTCATTTTTTAAGAAATGTAACTATTGAACAGAATATCTTTATCATCATCACAACAGTCAACCATGAATTTTAATAAATTTATTTTTATATAATAGTAACATTAGATATAATCTAATGGTACTTTTTTAAATCCTAACTCTGTTGCTCATATTGAGTGAAAGCTGGGTTGAAGCCCTGAGTAAAATGTGACTTGGCAGACATTTCTGGCCGACCACTGCCTTCTGTTTTTGTTCATGAAATACAGAAACTGAGTTACCCTTTTATGGATCCTGTCACTCGTAAAGCGAACAAATCTTTAACCACTTCTTACTGTTGACGCACATGCCTGATTCATACACATTTGTCTGTAAGACTTACAGCTGTATTTTCAAAAAAGGTGGGGCATTTGTATTGTTTTGAAGTCAAAACTGACTTATTGTATCTAAAATTACAGATGTATGTTAGTGCACAAACAAAAACCAAAATTAAAGACTCTAGATTCTAATTTTGTTAGTAAGATTCTTCAAAAGTGAAAGTTTTATCAGAATAAACTGAGGTGTAAAGCTCAAAAGTGAAAGTCCATCTCAGCTGACTGGTGGTCCCCGCGCTCTCTGACAGCAGGGTTTAATTAAAGCACAGCTCTGCGTTAAACTAGAGTTGTGAAACAGTTTGACTTGTGTAAAAATCCTCCACAAATAAAAAAATATATATGCATGCATGCTGTTAGGAATGTTTTCTGTTTTATAGAATATGTGGCACCAAATTCATTTTACAGTGGGGACTTATAGGCAGGTCGGGGTGTAAAATCTCTCCTCACACGGTCCATGAAAACATAAGCACCTTTTAAATAGCTATAAATTGTTTTATTCAAGTAAAGCTGCTGAAGCAGGGGACTGATGGAGCTGAATAGAAGCTATTTTTTTCCCTCTCTGAAGACAAAAAATAAGGCTGATGGGCATTGTTCTGTAAGTCTGTAGTATGGTTGCAGAGGTCAACATCAGGACAGTAGGAGAGCAAATAGAACATTTGTTGTAAAAGATTTGTCATACCTCATTCAGGATTAGATTTTTTTTTAGGTTAAGGGTGCCAATGCATAAGCATTTAAACATAAAACATGTAAATTTTATGCTAAAACGTGCAAGTTGATCAGGAACGATGCGCTTTAATTTTGGTAGTAATATGTTGCACAAAGTAGACAAAATTATACTCCTACAAATTACACACCAAAACATAGGCATATTTTTCTTCTTTCTCTCAGTGTGTCTCACATGTAGAGAACTTACAGTTTTCTCTCAAATCCCCCCAGAGTGCAGAGAGGGCTCACCCAAGCTTCCACAGATTTAGGTATATTTTCTCTTCAAAATTGGAAGCAGGGTTTTTTTTAACATGTCGTATCTCATACAAAACACTGTAGAATCCTAAAAATTTAGGTGTGACCATCAAAGTCTTCTGCTGCTCTTAGTTTAAGGATTTTTAAAATCTGACCTATAGTTTACACACAATGACTGTTGTTAGAAGTCTATTTTTTAGTCTCCTAAGTTTTCTATCAGGGAATGACAGACACAGGTGTGTGGTTACCATAGTAACTGTACTGAGTCACTAGCAGCAGATTGAACATTTTATTTGATCATGGGTATCTTTACACTTCCAATATACACTGACTGGCCAAAAAAAAAGTCGGCATCAAAAAAATAAGGTTACACACTCTAATATTTTGTTGGACCGCCTTTAGCTTTGATTACGGCACACACTGTTTCCTTCTGCAATGTCACAAGATTTAGTTCCATCCAGTGTTGCATTAATTTTTCACCAAGATCTTAAAGTTAAAGTTAAAGTACCACTGATTGTCACACACCTGAGTGTGCAAAATTTGTTTTCCGCATTTGACCCATCCCCTGAGGGAGCGGTGAGCAGCAGCAGTGCCGCGCTGGGGAATCATTTGGTGATCTAACCCCCCAATTCCAACCCTTAATGCTGAGTGTCAAGCAGGGTGGCAATGGGTCCCATTTTTACAGTCTTTGATAGGACCCGGCCAGGGATTGAATCCATGACCTCCCAGTTTCAGGGCAGACACTCTACCACTAGGCCACTGATCCAGTTACTAGGCCACTGATCCAGATCTTGCATTGATGACGGTAGAGTCTGACCACTGTGCAAAGCCTTCTCCAGCACATCCCAAATATTCTCAATGGGGTTAAGGTCTGGACTCTGTGGTGGCCAATCCATGTTTGAAAATGATGTCTCATGCTCCCTGAACCACTTTTTCACAATTCAAGCCAGATGAATCCTGGCATTGTCATCTTGGAATATGCCCGTGCCATTAGGGAAGAAAAAATCCATTGATGTAATAACCTGGTCATTCAGTATATTCAGGTAGTCAGCTGACCTCATTCTTTGAGTGCATACTGTTGCTGAACCTAGACCTGACCAACTGCAGCAACCCCAGATCATAGCACTGCCCCCACAGGCTTGTACAGTAGGCACTAGGCATGATGGGGGCAACACTTCCCCTGCCTCTCTTCTTACCCTGATGCACCCATCACTCTGGAACAGGGTAAATCTGGACTCATCAGACCACATGACCTTCTTCCATTGCTCCAGAGTCCAATCTTTATGCTCCCTAGCAAATTGAAGCCTTTTTCCCAGTTAGCCTCACTGATTAGTGGTTTTCTTAAGGCTACACAGCTGTTCAGTCCCAATCCCTTGAGTTCCCTTCGCATTGTGCATGTGGAAATGCTTTTACTTTCCCTATTAAACGTAGCCCTGAGCTCTACTGTCGTTTTTCTTTGGTTTGATTTCACCAAATGTTTAAGCGATTGCCGATCACGATCCTTCAGCATTTTTTTTCTGGCCACATTTCTTCCTCAAAAACGGTGGGTCCCCACTATCCTTCCAGTTTTTAATAATGCGTTGAACAGTTCTTAACCCAATTTTAGTAGTTTCTGCAATTTCCTTAGATGTTTTATCTGCTTGATGCATGCCAATGACTGACATCTTTTCCACAACCATGGGATGTGTCTTTCAACATGGTTGTTTAAGAAATGAGAAGCAACTCATTGCACCAGTTGGGGTTAAATAATCTTATATTAATAAAGCTATGTTAGAATTCTGAGCTTTCAGAATTTCTTCAGAAATGTTGTAGGTGCTAATACTGTACTCTGCCCCCCACCCCCAAAAAAGGGCACTCCTTCTATCATATCCCATGAAAGACAGCATTGTAAGGAAATTGAACAGTTTTTAATCTCTTTAAACATAGAAATGAAGTCACTCTTATGTGGCACCTCATAGCTCTGCTGTAAACACACACACAAAAAAAATCTGTACATTTGGAAGCAATGTTAAAACAACAAAGGATTTAATCTTTCTCATTTCAAACATCACTGTGGCTAATTATAGCCTTAAGTCAGATGCTTTGATGCATTTTCCCTCAGCAGGAATCTCTTGCTTTTCTTTTCCTGGAAGTGCTTTTCTGTCAGTCCTGAGGTAAACTTCCCGATGGCGCACAGCAGGGCTCTGATCACCCTGAGCATCCAGTGTGTTTATAGATATGTGTTTGCTGCTGAAGGAGAGACAGAGAGAGAGTTGGCTGCCTACCACGCTGACTGCACTGAGACATGGAACAAGAAGTGACACAACCGCAGCCTTCATCGTGTGCAGATTGTGGACTTTAAAGCTCTGGAAGTGTCTCCAGCTCCTGCTCGCTCTTGACATGATGCAGAAAATGTGCGTCTCCACAGTAAGAGCTGTTGACTCTCTGCCGTGAGCTGCTTCAACGTCTGACATTGGCGGGCCCTTCTTGTGTGTGTGCAGTCCAAGATCAATAGCAAGAGAGAGAAACCACCCCTGGTGTCGGCAGACCGCTGCCGTCAGGCCCGCCACATGCAGGAGGGCTGCCACTGCCATACTGAAATGCACAAAAAACCCTAAACTTGTCCAGTTTAAATGAAATGCTTAGAAATGTAAAGAAAGATGAAGGGCAGGGGGTTGTATGCCCCTGCATGGGTGGAAGTTTACACCTTTGCTGGTGCCATTTCCTCTTGACTCACATCCCGGCCTGTCTTCTAAGCCTACAACCCACGCAGATATCCAGGCTGCCTCGAACGCAAAGAAGTATGAATGCAGCTCAGGGGGAAGGGTGGTGGTGGAGGTGGAGGTGAAGGGGTCACTGTGAGGCCAGAAAGGTTTTGCTCCAAGAAGTGACGCAGCTTCATCGCTCTCCCCTCCTATTAAAGTCAAGCCTCGGTGACATCTGACATGCAGTCATGCAGGGAATAATTGTTTTTACCGATGCTCCCTGACGATGCCTCGTCTGCGTACGAGGCTCCTTAACTCTGCCGACTGCCGCTCATGTGTTTCCCATCAGGGAAGTCTGTGGTTACCTTCCTGATTTTGCTGGACTGGAAAAACATAGCTAATATGGTGTGATCTGGAAAAAGCTTTGATGCAGAGGCTTTACAAATAAACCTCTGAATGCCATATGGTTTACATTCATCCCCTAATTCATTTCCTATAAATGTCTGCTGAATGTTGCACGGGGCCAGCGTGTGTGTAACCAGACTTGGAAAACAGAAGGCCGGGGAGAGCAGTTTGTGGCAAAGTGTGATTATTATGATGTGTCTGTTTTTTCTCCTTCCCGCATGATAGATGAGACACGGGGTCTTTCCAAAGCAAGCAAACAGGAAAACATGCAAACAGTTCACCTTACAGCACCAGGCTCCACGCAAAGAAAGTCCCACTCAAAGTGCAATTAAAAGGTAATGATTGTCAGCTTAACAATGACTCATCAGCTGACAGACTTTCCCCCATTAAGTTGAATATTAGGTTACTGCTGAAAGAAGTCAACAGACAGCAGGCGTCCAGCGGTGGAGGACAAAGAAGTGAGCTTTTTCCAAAGGCAGCAGACTTTCCTACATTAACTTCCAGCACGGTGAAGATATAACCTGCTTTCTTTGTCTGCTTTGCTGCATCTACAGGGAACCCAACATTCGTCATCAGCAGCTGCCTGTGTGGGTGTCGACTTTACAAAACAGCTTTTTGTTCCTTTATTACATTCTTAGTCATCTGTGATAAGAAAAAAAACAAAAAAAAAAACAAAGAACATACATGTCAAAAGTTCTTTTCACAGTTTTTGGCAACAATACACAAATTTTCCACTCACTTGACCTTTGTTCCTGACAAAGTGTTAAATATCTAAAACTGCATATGAACAAACAGGAAATGAGCTTGGGTGTTGGAGTTTCATTTTAGGCTCACTTATAGTCTGAAAATAAAAGAGAGAGAAAAGAAAAACATGCCAAGAGGGAGAGGACTAACGGTCGTTGGTTCTGAGTGTACGTCTAAACAAACTGAACAAAAACCATCAGTGCAGACAGAGAGTGTGCTGGACGTTGAACAGCTGCAGAACAAAACATGTCACATGACGTTTGATGGCTGATACAAGGCAAAATCAGACATTTTTAGCAAGTCTGGGGCTACTGGCAGTTTCAGCATCATACTGTGTTGTACACAGATATGCAAGCTATTAAAGGAACTCACAGCTCACTGCAAATATGCTCTAAACCGAATATTCATGTCGATCCCTGTAGTCCCATCGAATGCAGTTTAGTGGGAGACAGAGGAGTCCCGTATTTACCTTCAGCGGGGTGAGAGGAGGAGAGGCTATAATCACAGATTGAAATGTAAATGTGAGGTAGGCAGCAAACTGAAGTATCAGAGCTGTCCAGTGCGCAGAGTGGAGATATAAATTACAATCTGTCTGACAAATTTTCCTCATCTGACATTATGTAAATGAAAGTGTAAGTGACGGGCTTGAAACAGAAATCGATGCAGGAGGCGATAAGTGAGAGTGGTTGAAAGAGTGGTTCAGATGTTCCAAATTCTGGGCTGATAATTTGATCATGCAAAATATATTCATTACATGAGAGTCCCTGCTAACAGAAGTCACTCTGTGTTATATAAGGTTAATATTTACAAAAAGTGAATAAAGGCGGGTGTTTCTTTCATAAGATGCATTTTGGTTGATTTTAGGACAATTTAAAGTGTAAGTTTGATTGATTGATTGGTCAATATAGAAGACAATTTTGTAAAGATTTCAACACTAACAGGCTGCCTCACCTCTATTATTATTATTATTATTATTATTATTATTATTATTATTATTATTATTATTATTATTATTATTATGTTTTTGCACCCAAGTGCATAAGCATTATGCACATGCTCCACGCCCTGCTTCCTGTTTCTGGTGTATTTTCATAGCAGCCTTTAAGCAACACAATCAGGCCTGGCATAGATGGTCAGTATAGAAGACATTTTTGTAAATAGGTTTTGGGTCATTTTTGGTGTTTCCATGTGAAAGACATTTTTAAAAAATGAGCCATGGACATTTTTAGAAATGGCACATAAAAAGATTGTTTTGGAAATAACACACCAACTTGTGTTCAGCATCTAAAAGATGAAAGCAATGAACTCAGAAAATAAGTTTTTAACTTTTGTTTAGTTAGGTTTTGAGAAATAACGCTACTTTGTTTAGGTTTATGTCCTGTCCACTTTAAGTCAGGTATTTTGTAAAACTACCCCTTTTTTTCTGCATTTCCACTTTTTATTTACATGAAAACTATGTTTTTGATAATAAACAGGTTTTAAAAACACTTCTTAAAGTGGAAACTTTTAAAAATTCAGTGTTTGGTCCATTGTTGACATACTTGACATGCTAAGCTTTTGAGTAACAGTAACATATTTTGTGCATACCCAATATAACTGTGAGGACTAGAAACTGGATCAGCAAAGAAGGCGTATTTATAGATTTTGTTACTTTTGGTTGGCTTCGTCATAATTTTGTCACTGTTTAACTCTGTGTACTGAAAATGATTTTGAAAAATTGTGTCCAATGTCAAAATAACTTTAGCTGAGCAAACCAAGGAACTCTCATTACATGAGTTGTGCAGTCCTTCTGTGTACGTGCCTGCAAGTCTGGGTCAAAGATCAATTAGAGATTAACGTCTAGCTTGGCTGCCAAAATCCATGCAAAAACAGTAACTGTTGGCACCCCTGTTTGTTTCTTAGATATTATTTCACAGAAATTTTGACCAAAACTGGCAACTAGTACTAAAGATGGTTGAGAGTCATTGGTGCTCGGAGATGTGGTGGTGAGTGCTATTTATGGAAAAATATCAGTGGCGTTTATTATTCTGAGAGGATTTTTAGCAGGATTTTTAGCAAGTTTTGTTAATTGTAACATTATTGCCACCTTGTGACCATCATGGGTATGTCAGCATTTTTGTTAGAATTTCTGGCAGTTTTCTTCAGAAAGAGTTTTTTTTGTCCTCTTTTCTTTTTTTACTTCCAAAAAGAAAAAAAAATGATTTAAATATCTAGAGTAGTGTAGTAGTGAGGACCTTAGACAACAAAACAGCTTTAAGGCTAAGACAAGTTTTAATTTTTATTTGGCGCTATTCCCAGGGCATAAAACAATATGATTTGTCATGAATCCCGGTGTCTCTGTGATACCCACAAGTTTTCTACTGGTGGTGTTTATTGATGTAATATTATATCTGCTCACACTGCAAACGTGACAGTCCAAACCTTAGCACATGACACAGAAAAAATGGGAATGAGCTGGTCTCAGAAATGTGCTCTAGTTTGTCAGGGCATTTTGCAAAAAACTTTGACACATATTTTGATTGCTACTGTTTTTAAAATATTGAGCAGTTTTAGCATGTGAGAAACTCAATACTTGAATTTCTCTCCCATCCAATTCAATGAATTTTCTACAATAAGGAGCTGAAAGGTAACATTTTTCTCCGGCAGCTTTAGCCAGTTTCGACATGTCAGGAGCATCAGTGACTCTTGAATGTTAAGATTAGAGCTTAGAAGTTAAAGAGATGACAGTCCTTGTACAATATATCATGACTAGAATGCCAGAAACAGTGCTGGATGTACTTACAGCCTTTTTTTCCAGTCAGCATCACATTTTTAGTCCACCACACACAAACACACCCCTGCTGTAAAAGGATTCAACACCTGCTGAGGTTGTTTAGACTGATGCAGCCCTGAGGCTTCAGGCTTAAATGTCTTTTCTACAAATACAGCTATGTGGACTTTTATCCACCATCAAACAATTAAAAAGTTTAAGCTTCTGCTAGAGTTAAAATGAGGAAGATGTCAGTGAGCATAGAATAAACATAGCAGCAAATACTGTTGCTGGACTAAAATAACATCAAAGTGAACTCCTGTTTGACAGTTTTATTTTCTTCCTCCTCTGTTTGGAAATGAAGTGGCCTTGACAGGAGGGAGGTGGGGGTTGATCGGGGTGGACCGGTATGCACCCAGCCCAGTTCCCCATCTGTAAACAATAGGGGTGTGGATTAGTTTGGAAACAATGTGTTTATTTAAAAAGCCCACTTCCTGCATGAACTCAGCAAGTCTCCCATTAATTTCACTGGCGGCGGCTCCAGTTCTGAAAATCATTGTTTAAAGGGGGGGAACACAAAACACAGAAGCAAAAAAAAAAAAAAAAAATGCTTTGCATCTGAGCTTGGTTCCTGTGTGATAGCGCAATTGCGTTAATAGAACTGGAGCTGGCTATTTGTGCTTTTTAATCATTTGTAAGGATCTTAGGTTAAGACGAAAAACAAAAATAAGGAAATATTTCAATGTTTTTGTTGAGTCTGCTTCGGCATCCGTCTGTTGCTGTGTGCTTTACATGTACAGATGTAAGCTTCATAAAAAAAAGAACCAAAAAAAAACCCAAACCTTTTTTCTGCTTAGCCTAAACCGCCATCAGCAGTCTGCAGAATCTGCCTGCAGGGGCTGAGATTTAGCTGAGGGCTGTGGAGCCCAGGAGCAACACCCACCAACCCTGACTGCCCCAAAGCCACATCCTGTCCAAAAGGAAAAGACTTGCACTTTCTCCTCAGGAAGAACACATATTAATGTAATCTCAATTACCCACAGAGCAATCCTGCAGCAGGACTAACACCTCACAGCCTCATACAGCCTCAATCACATCCTGACATATTCAGTTGAAATCAGATGTTTACATCCACTGTATAAAAAGAAAGAACCGTTTTTTTCTCACTGTCAGTGAATCAGACTTAACCTTTCCTGTTTTAAGTCACTTAGGACTCCCAAAATTGTTTCTGTTTGTGAAATGTCTAAATAATGAGAGAGAGAGAATGTATTAGAGAATGTGTTATTACTTTATACAAAGTGATAAGTTGCATACACCAATATTAGTCTGCCTTTTAACAGTTTGGAAAAGTCCACATGAATAAATAATGGCTTTGGAAACTTTGGATTGGTTCGCTGACAACATTTGAGTTAATTGGAGGCACACCTAAAACATATTTTTTCTCTGTGTGACATCATGGAAAAATCAGAAGAAATTAGCCAAGATACCAGGAAGAGAATTGTTGACCAACTCTGGTTCATCCAGTTTCCAGATGCCTGAAGGTGCCACGTTCATCTACTCTAACAATTATACATCCCCACTCTGACATCATTTTTATTATGTCAACAAGTATAAACAGTGAGAATGTTTGATATGAAATGTGCATATTAACCTAAAAACAAACGTTAAAGGCCTTGTGAAGATGTTGCTTAAGTTGGTAGGAGAGTGTCATTATCCACAGTGAAATGAGTTCTGTACCAACATGGGCTGTAAGAACACTCAGCGGGGAAGAAGCCATTAATATGAAGGCAACGTTAAAAAGCCAGATTACAGTTTGCAAATGTGCAAGTGGGAAAAAGACCTTCATGTTTGGATGTGAAAATCCAGCTTTTCACATGTTGACCATTTCGTCTCTGTTACTACCTCACTTCACAGCACAAAGGTGCATCAGGGGTGGGTTGGCTTAAATCCCCCTCACCACCTTGGTCCATTTAGAAATCACACTGAGGCAGCCAGTTGGCATGTAAGTGCCGGTCTGAAGTGTCTTGTGAAATAGCCTTAAAATTTAACCATTTGGCCATTGTTACATTTGGAGGAAAAGAGGAGAAACTTAAAAGCCTGAGAACACCATCCCAACAGTGAAGTACGGGGGTGGCAGCATCATGATGTGAAGGATGTTTTGCTGCAAAGTAAATGGCATCATGCACAAAAAACTTTCTTTGTAAACATAGAACATCTCAAAACATGAGCCAGGAAGTTAAAGCTTGGGAGCAAATCTTTAAAATGGACAATGACCCTAATCATTCTGCCAAATTAATTACAAAGTGGCTGATGAAAGTTTGAGTCTGATTTATTGTCAGACAGTGAGAAAAAATGGTTCTGTCTTTTTATACAGTTTATGTAAACATCTGCTTTCAACTGTATTTGTGCTCTGGAATGAGAGCTGATCTGACAATAACTTTGGAACATTTGGAGAAAAAAAACAAAAAAACAACCTACCTTCCACCCATGTTGTCACGTCAAACCAATTTTGCAATACTGAGTAGCCCTGGTGGAGTTACAAGTTGACTTCTGAGAATGACAGACATGAGGAGGATGAAAAGGCTTTAGGAATAAGCAGTGCAACCTTAGCACATCCCGACTCGTGCTCACAGGCCAGAGCGTAACAGGTAAACTCAGAGGAGGGTGATTAAGCCCTCGTTAGGCATGTAAATCCCACCCTTTACAGGCAGAGCGCTTCAGTAGATCCCTGTCAATTTCCTACAGCAGTGCTTGGGTGGATTTACATGAATACACTATCAGTAAAGCTTAGCTTACCGTGTTAAACATTTACTCACTTTTAGGTGCGGTATAAAAAAAATGGGTAATTTCTTTTTTTTTTTTGTCTTCCACAGTGAGAGAATGGTTTTATTTACAGGGCACCCGGTGTGGCACTTTTGAAAATTGACTCCTCCGTTTTGTCCACAGGCCAGGCACAAGAAGGTTAGCTGCCTGCTTTGCGATAAGCTGGCAGAACCCATCAACCCCTGCAAGAAGATAGTGTTCTGTATTTCTGTCATGCTTTATCATCAGCTGGGGTGAAACTAAACCGGTGCTAAGCGGGAGTAGAGGGACCATTTCCCTGGATTACAGGCGTCAACTTTAATTTCAAAGACCAATGGTGTATCCAGGGAAGGTGCAGGCTTCACTTGCCACAGATTGGCAGCGGGGACCTGATAAGGCCCCGGCAGCGTTGTTCATATTCACCATGGGGGCCTATTGATCTCCAGGCCGCTGGTTCATTTCATAAAATACAAGGCAAATGGTGTTAGAGCGGCAGTATGGCTCTCTATTCAAGAAGACACACTGCGCCCTGAGCCAAGTCAGCTCTGCTCTGCGCGGTGGTGAACAGGAAACACACCGCAGGGAGACAGCCTGTTTGTCAGGACTCATTAAGGAAGGACGCCACGGTTTCAAGCTTTCTGCCTCTGGAATAAAATGCGATGAGCTTTAAAAGAAAAAATATTATTTTTAAATTTACAATACAGCAGCGTTGTGGTACAATAAAAGTTTTATTTTGAGACATTTTTCTGCTCTGCGTGAGGCCGCTGACTGACTGGTCAAACCAAAGCGGTGCTATCACAACAAGTTATACTCAGATCAATACTTTGAGCTCTCATTCACACTGAAATGCCTCCCTCTGAATTTCCACCACCAAATTTATGAAATGCATAATCACAACATGAGGGACCTCTTATTTTATCATCAGTGGGTGTTATTAGAAAACCATTTCAAATGATATGTCACATGGGAACAAATATAATTTACAAACCACTAATGACTTGCAAACACTCCTCTAGCCTCCGGTGCAGACTGACGCCTTCAAGCAGTGTGTGCTCTGCTCGCCTCTCTACGGGACGTGCAGTGGGATGCCGCACGCTTCCAGAAATCAAACAGAATAAACAGGAAGACCTCCTTCTTCCATCTTGGGCCGTACAGTGGCAGTACCACATTAATTCTTAAAAGTCATCCCATTTATACCTGTCATTACCGTGGCCATCTAATGGTTTTAAGGTGTGTGTTTGTTGCAAAAATTCAAATGAGACACTAAAATATGTACATATTCTCTGCAGAGATGGATTAGGTTTGGATTATTAATAATTAAGCAGGCATTATTATTATTACACTTTGCATCCTCTGCATGGATCAAACTCACCTCACTGCTGCTCTGCTAATAATGAGTCATCAATAAAACATTCTCATAATGTCAGAGACACTTGTGTAGATGCTCGGTCTAATTTTACACGGGCCGACTTGGTCATTAGTTCACCACGGCGTGAATGGGCTGCCACACGAAAACACACAGAGGAGGTTACAGAGGTGGCCTGATGTGGCCTGACAGTTGGTGCATCAAGCCGCTCCTTCATTAATGTTAATCACCTTGATATTGTGAATAACCAAATCAGTGCACCTATATGCAAATACCCTAGAACATTTTACTTTTTAATGGAAGATGTGTGTTTTTTTTTGTTTTGGGCACTTTCATTTACATAGTAATCGCGTCTATAGTGTCGCGTTTCTTTAATCTCTGACTAGATGAGCACTGGATCTGCGCTTGAAGCTGCATGCAAAAAAAAAAAAAAATATGGTACAGTCAGAAGAAGAACAAAATGATATTAGAAGTCCCTGTGAAAGTTTCCCCTTCTCTAATCAGAAATCATGCAAGCTTTTGGACTTGAAAGCCTCCAAAATGTACACAGAGCTGTAATGAGAAACTAAGAAAAGCACCATCCAGAGGGGGGAGAGGCGCCTTTATTGCCACCCAGACATAATAACTTAATGCAAATTGTAACTAGTTAAGCACAGCAAAATAATATGATACCATTGTCAGCAGCAGATTGGTATTATAATGTTAGCTTGTGCAAATAATCACATTTTGGAGCTGATACAATTACATTATTTGTTCTGGTTGTATCATACACCAATAAAAGCAAACATATTAGGATTCATGGCACTTTTCGCATTGCGTTATCAATATGTGGAAATAATTGTCTGCTGAGAGATTAAATTACATTATTGTGTATCTTTTTCATGCCTAATAAATAATGATGGATGGCTCTTATTTTCATCACCACCTGCAACCATTTTGTCTTCTTCCCCCTGCAAGTTAAAAATGAGAGCATAAATAAAGAAATAAAAGGGGGAGAGTGAAGAACCTCGAGCAACACGGCGCCCGAGGTGCTCGGCGCTGAAGTTTCAGCATCTGTTGAAGGAGGGAAAACCTCGCGTAAGAACTACACAGACGCATGGAAAAAGTCAACTGGATGTTCAAAGAGACAAGCGGAATGATGAAGGAAAAAAAGTGGGTTCTAAAAAAATTATTTCTAAATTTAAATTTCTGATTATTTTTTAACACCAAGTCATCCAACTGCATTTGAAATCAAACCAACATTTAATTTGCAAATAAGATTTTTTTTTAATGTATCACCAGTAAAGTACACATGTAGTTATGTGTAGATAATAATGAAAGAGTCATCATCATGCAGGAGAAAATAGTTAAACTTTAGTCAGAAACATTTTGATTGAAATTATAAACAAAAAAAATAAATCTCACATTTATTTTGTTGCATCAATAATCACCAAAACAGCTGAACAATAATACTTTGTATTATTATTATTATTATTATTATTATTATTATTATTATTATTATTATTATTATTATTATTATTATTATTATCATTATTATTATTATTATTATTATTATTATTATTAATAATATTATTATTATTAATAATAATAATAATAATAATAATAATAATAATAATAATAATAATAATAATAATCCTTATATTATTATATAATTTATTCCTAAGATTTGGAGCAAAGTTCAGGGATTGCTAAAATTTCTACTACAAATGTTAGGTTGTGGAAACTTGAAAAAAAATTCTAAAAGCTTAATCCTTTAGTGCAGCTTTTACAAATAGGATATTTAAATAAAAACAATGCTTTGACTGAAATAATCTAAACATTGGAGGAAAAAAGTTATTTGGCCCAAAGTTTTATGAGGTTTTAATTTCTATGCTGAATTTTCAGAAAGGAATTTTTGGAAAGGAAATGTTGCTAAAATTCACTTAGTGTTTGTATTTAATAATTTAAATCAATGCATTAACTCAACACCGTCTCAGTTCTTTATTACCAATCATTTCTCCAATTAGGCAACTTTCTCCAACCCAATGTAACACAAAATATTTTAATCCAATTTGAATTTTGTGAACCAGGAACGAAAATAAACTCATTTTACAAACTCAGAGAGGAGCTCAAACTGAGCTGATGTGTTCAACCCCACACAACTACAGATACGGTTGTCAAAATAGAAAAAAAAGAAGAGCAAGGCAGCGTTTCATCAGAAAGTAATAACATTGCTTAAATTTGACAATCACATATAAATGTTCACATTATTCCAGTTTTTTCTGGCTTCAATGTGAGCCTGAGTGCAGTGAAGCCTTTAACGTGTTATTTTGTTGAGTCCTGCCGAACGTCAGAGATAAAGCAGCTGCAGCCAGCTGTGCAGCAGCCTGATCCGCCTTCTCCCCTTCCTTTGTATTACCCTAATTTCAATCACTTCATTTGCACTTTAAGAGATAAGGGAATTGATTAGCCTCAACTCATCAGGAGTCTTCATGTTTGACTTTTTTTCTTAGGCCACCAATCTCAGCTGTCAATACTTGACTCTCCTGTTGCATTTGATGCAATTTTTCCGTTATGCTGCGATGAAACGTCCTCCTCCCAGTTAACTGGCATCAGAGGGAGAAAATTCTCAGTAACTTCAGAATTCTTAAATAATGCCTTGTGCACAGCTAGATGCACAAGGTTGTAAAAATTTACATTTTAATGAAATATTTGAATAAGCACTTGAAATTCACTCTAGCCGGTCTCCTGGTTCTAAAACCAACATTTCATGTTTGTGTTTTGAATGGCAGCTACACAGAAATTAGCATGCCAGTCATTCCGATTAGGAGGGCATCAGTGTAAAGTCAGGCTTTCTCAATCAAGGTTCACTGCAGGTAAACACCACCCAGGACATGTTTAAATGGTAGGGTAATTTAAAGGAAGAAAAAGTGGGGGCAGCAATAAAGTCACTAAACGAAGACAATCTATACACAAATATGAATACAAAGTGAAAAAACCCTCTCTTGCCTGTGATGTCAATCTGCAGTTTTAATTTTTTTTTTTTTTTCATTTTAATCACATCTGTCCATGGACTTCAATAGTACAAGCTAAATTTCAACATGAGAAAAGCTTCCAAACCAAAAATGAAAGGAAAACCTGTGTACTGTGTTCAGTTTTTCTTCAGAAACTATGGATAAAGCTAGGGGTGATCTTTTTAGATCTGTTACACTTTGACTAGCCACTGTTCAGGACGATCCTGTCATCAGCAAGTTTAGCAACTTTTCGTTTCTAGAACTGTTTGATTTCATCAAAAGATAAAATCAACAAAAAGTTGAAGTCAACTCAGAAGTGATGTTCTGCCTAATAGTTAGTAACTTATCAGCTGTGACATCAATCATAGAGCACAGAGTATGGAGAAAAGAGCAAAAGTCTTCATCCAGGCTAGGCTAGTGGCTAGCCAATGGAGTGCTAGTTTTTAAATCATTTTTCAGGCATTTCAAGGTGCTTTACAAAATTTAAAAACAAAATAAAAACAGCATGTGACATTGAATAAACAGTAAGAAAGAGAAAAACATTGAAGACATCAAAAACCCGCACTCTAACCCTAATTTAGCCATAAGCAACTCTAAACAGGTGGGTTTTAAGTTGAGATTTAAAGGCACCCAGTGTTTCAGCTGCTTTACAGTTTTCTGGAAGTTTGTTCCAAATTTGTGGTGCATAGAAACTGAAAGCTGCTTCTCCTCGTTTGGTTCTGGTTCTGGGGATGCAGAGCATTTTCAGTTCAGTGATTTATAAACTAACAACAGTATTTTAAAGTCTATTCTTTGAGCTACAGGGAGCCAGTGTAGGGACTTTAAAACTGGTGCTATGTGCTCTATCTTCCTGGTTTTAGTGAGAACACGAGCAGCAGCGTTCTGGATCAGCTGCAGCTGTTTGATTGATTTATTAGTTAGACCTGTGAAGACACTGTTGCAGTAATCAATGCGGCTAAAGACAAACGCATGGATGAGTTTCTCTAG
>NC_051433.1:24079961-24089447 GCF_001649575.2 Kryptolebias marmoratus
TTGACTTATAATTTCCTCTTGGGTTTTATAATTAAGTAGTTGAAATTGGGTCATTTTTTCTGCATTTGTTTTGTTTGGGCATAGCATTGGTACTGGCTTTGGAGTGGATGTGCAGATATCGTGGGACTTCCAGATCCAGGCATCCAACTGGACACTGCGGTGGTCAACAAACAACAGAAGAAGACAGTGGTGATAAATGCAGCAGTCCCAAGAGGCTGTAATATGAAGAAGAAGGAGCAGAAGAAGCTGGAGAAAAGCCTAGGACTGAAAGAGGAAATAGAGAAGTTGTGGAGAGTCAAGGCCTCAGTGGTACCAGTGGTCATCGGAGCCCTCGGTGCTGTGACCTCCATACTGGAAGAGCGGCTCCAACAGATCCCAGGAACAACTTCAGAGATCTCTGTCCAGAAGAGCGCAATCCTAGGAACAGTCAAGATACTGCGTAGAACCCTCAAGCTCCCAGGCCTCTGGTAAAGGACCCAAGCTTGAAGTGAAGTGGAACCGCCCATGTGGAAAAATCAGGCAAGTCGGATGTTTTGTTTTGTTTTGTTTTTAATACTGAGGTAAGAAATGAAAATATGGAAAACAGGTGTGTGGATGGAATACAGCGGAATAATAACCACAGAACTAAAAACAAGCAAAACCAAAAAGTAGAACTGACTGAAATGAAGCAAGAAAGAAAGAACTTGGAAATAAAGCATACATTAATAAAAACCAAACAGTACCAAACTAACAAAAGTAGGATTCAGCTAAACATAACCTCAGAACCCAGAGACCAGTGATCATCAACAGGAGGTCTCCGAGTTATAGCTGTCCTGCAAAAACATACCATGTAACCCACAAAATATTAAAATGGTAATGCTCTTTACGCTGTCTAATGCAGGAGTCAAGTGCAACCTAAATGGGTAACAATGAAAAATGTCAAAGCCAATTATACACACACATAGCACAGGGCAGGGTGTCAGTGGCTGAATCCCAATTCACCCCATCACACCTACATCCTGCCCCAAACCCTAAATTTTTTAAAACACTGAGTTGTCATAATAATCATTGTAAAGTCTAATTCATGTAATGAATAGTTCTATGTATTTTGTTTGGTAATTGTCTTCCATAACAAGAATAATCATTTACCACTCTGACTTATGACTTTAAGTTAAGATGTAGGCCTAACACTACAGGAAACAGGATTCAGTGAGTGGGGGAGACACAGTAATAAAAGGATGTGGTGCTGATCTCTTGAACCGTCTCTGTCCCCGCTTCCAGAACCTTAAGAGTTGTGAGTTGAACCCCCTAAATGGTAAGTCACAAATATTGCACAAAAAGGCACCATGATCATCAAATAGTAGCTTGGAGCCATACATAGGTAGAGCATTGAATAACAGGGAAATTAGCCTAATCTTGAGAAGTTTTCTGTAGTTTTTTTGAAACTGGAGCAGGAGTACTCCGTGCATTTAAACTGTTAACTGTTGTAATATTTGCTTCTTGTTTGTGTCAAATATACTAACCTACAAAAAAAAAGGTAAAATTAGGTCATTTATGAATACACTGATATTTTGTGATAGTTAATACTCTTATGTTAGTTAAGTTTGTTCAGTTTATTTCAGGGGGTCTTATTAGAATCTTTCATGCTGTACCAGAATTTTCACATACAAATACTAATTTTGTACACAGAATCATAAAGTCACGACTAAAATGTCTTAAAAAGTAAAAGAGCATGGCACTATTTCATCAATATGTGCCAATAGAAATTAAAATCAAATAAACAGGCAATCAGTACTGGAAACATAGCTACTATGGAGCCCAACGAGCTCCACATTTAAAAATTAAAACAAAACAAAACAAATGGTTGGGGAAATCCATTTCTTCAGTTTAGTTAATCTGTGCTAAAAGCTAATTGTCACTGGCCCCCATTAAAGGCAAACTATCATCACATAACAACCATAATTTACAATGACACTGCCTGCAACTGAAAGTGATTTATTAAGTTTTTTTTATTATTTTTTACATCCTTTCAACTATTCAAACCATTTTTTCCAGTACTGTTGAATGCTGGAGCATGAGTCTGAGTCAGACGGGACTGCAGCTCAGCATGGAGTGGAAGAGCAGTTCATTACTGGAGTTAGTTTGTTTACAGCACAGCAGGATCAACCTGAGGCTCCGCGCTCCACAGCTGCTCCACATCAACACGCTACAACGCTTACTTTTTTTCCCAGAAATTGTTGACTCAATTTTCACCCCACCGAGTAATGATGCTCATGTAATTTCCAATTTCTGAGGAATTTTATCTTTATCAAGTTTCCTATGTATCATTGTCAGTTCATTTATTTAATGTCTGGGAATAAACTTCTGTGAGACATTAAATAATAAGACTAGTATTTAATCACTTGTACTCAACAAATCAGCTAACAAAGTGTCAGTGTGTTCCAAAATTTTTCCCAACTTGAAGCACCTTAAAGGGTTTAATGGTAAGATCATAGGAAAACAAAATGTTGACATTATTGTAAAATACATAATGTGAGCTGCTCAGGAACCAGTGTGACAGCAGGTCATGCTGGGAGTTTTAGCTACTGGGAGCTAACATTAGCTTCCGGATTCCAACATTCCCAGTTTGATCATTAAACTGTTTCTATATTCCAAAGGAAGTCACAAAATCATTTCTCATTTACATGGTTGGTGACGAAAATTGCATCATTTTGTTTGCGCAGCAGCTTTATCCGCTGCCTTGCGACACAAGATCCTGGCCAAACTTTTTCTCACAGAGGTTTGTCCCAAGTATTGTGTGATTGGTCAGAAGTTGTCTGTTTGTAGTAAGGGAAGCAATAATCTGTACAAGGACAGGAGAATTGAGAAGCCCACGGAAAGAAACCCGTTTTAACACTGCAGGAGGATGGAGGAGCTTCGTGGGAGTTCTGATCCAAGTATCTGGTGGACTATAAAAGGTGTGTCCGAAAATGAACGTCTCACAACCATGTGACCGCGAACTGACTTCTTGACTTCTTACAGTCACCAGGGATGGTGCTTAACGGACGGTGGGACTCAACAGTCATCAAAACGATGGTCAACATCCTGAAATAAGATGTTCTTTTCCTCCTCTATCAACTGATACACTTCCATTTCTGTGACCATCAGTGTTGTAACAACATGAATCAAACTAGATTTCATGCCATGCGGTTCCTGTATTTCTGTAGGCATTGTACAATGGCACACTGTGAGGGGAGTGGCTTCCTCAGGCTTTCTCTTGGAGTATAAAATGTCCTCGTGGAAAAGAACATCTCTCTGCTACATCAGAGGGAGCAGATTTCTTAACTTCTCGTGTGTCAGGTCGGGAAGAGAAGGAGGCAAACCCAGGGCGCAGACTCATCGCAAGAACTTAAAGGAAAACTAATTTATTGAGAATAAATAAACAAAACAAAAGGCTGATGTGGCAGCAAAACCTAACAAAAGCAAAAATCCAAAACTTAGAAACATAGAAAGGCAAGACATGACAGAAAGCAGACAGCAAATGAACCAACAACGGACCAGCAACAAGTGGAGGACATGACCAGGTTTTAAGAACAGGAGGGAATTAGTGGTAGTGGGCACAGGTGAGATGATTACCAAGCTAGGAGCAGGTGTAGATGGGCGTGACAGGCAAACAAGAGAAACTGAGGATAAGTGATAACAGAGGCACAGAGACAAGACAAAACATCAGGACAAGAAAAGAAACAATCACAAAGAGATATAATGGAATATAAATCCAGATTAAAGGAGCTGTAATAGTTGACATGTGAAAAGGTAAGTCGGTTTTGCAACTCGGGGATGGGATGTAATGAGGACACATGGGTTGTGTGACCACCCAGCAGCAGAATTTAAAGCCCAAAACAACAATAAACAGCAACTTTGCATTTCATTTAAAAACATGGCTAATCACAAAAAGGTCACTAAACTGAGTTAATTTGTCATGTGTTGAAAATGGTCTGAGGGACATGTCCGTCCACGCCTCTTTTAGTTTTGCAAAGCTCTCTTCATTTCTGAAAGCTCACATCTTTATAGAACCTGGCCAGCTCAATTAAAGATTTATAAACGGTCAGAAGCAGCCTAAAGACAGACGGGTCTTTGCAAACATTTCTCAAACCCCTTGCAAAGGAAAATGTGGACCTCAAACTGCGCTGCCAACACAGTGTCTCACTGTGCTGGTTCAGTTTGCCAACATTTAAATTAAAAACCTGCCTATATTTATTTAAAGTACTGACAAGGCAAAACATACCAAATTTTCATTCAATGAACATGAAATATTTCAAGTGGTTGTATTTGCATCTCAAGAGAAAAAAAAACAGAGGAAAAGGAGCAAACTTCTGCACTGTTGCCTTCATAAAAAGAGGACATGCATATTAGGAAAAATATAATTCAGCTTTCTTTACAGTGATGAATGCCAGACATTTATTTGAACTACATAAAACCTGTTTTTGCTGTTTTACGTTCAGAATAAAAAAAAAACCTTATAATTATACATTTCAACACAGTGCTTAACAACCAGAGGTTAACAAATATAACACAAAGTAATTAATAGGACTTAAGGTCATCAAGCATTATGATGGGGGAACATGAGGGACACTTTGCCCTTATTGGAGAATGGCGGGTAGAGGTGGTGGTAGGGAACTCTGTCCACAAGGGAGAAGGCATGGCAAGCAACCCCTGATCTGAGGTACAAACCAGTGACTAATTGTTTTTCATTTATTGAATTAAAATAAGAGGACGCATTGACGGTCAAGAACTGGTAAACTTAATTGGCGTGTTTAAATCATCATCTAATTAATGTTATTTGTTTTGTCAATACAATGCTAAAAAAGTGCAGATAGCAGGTGCAAATTATGAGTACAAAATGAGCAAAAAACTGGCACTGTGCGTTTTTAGTAAATCAGGCCCAGAGTGTATAATGTTTGGCCGTTGAGTCTGAAAATTTGGGGCAAGTACAAGCTAAATGAAAGTGGTAAAATGGGAAACATAAAGTTAGACCAGTGAAGATGTCAAAGTGTCAGAATCAAAATGAAATTGATATTCGATGACAAATCATCAATTTGCCCTGGAGAACAAGAGGATACTGGACCTTTAGTTTACTGCAGGTCCAATGAAAGGTATAAAGATGACTGTGAGAAGAAAAGTGGCACCCTTTCACATTTATTGATGAAATGAGGCTGTATGTCAGGTAAAAGAGCATAGGAGATGGCAGTCATTGCCTCTACAGGTAATTCACAGGTGGGCAGTAAAACTCTGGACATGTCTCCTTCATTCACTCAAAAGTGGTGATTATGAAGGCATTGTTAGAATGATGGTGCATCTTGGAGATTAGGAAAAACTCAAGGACACAGTCCAGACATGTAATCTGAATGCACCAAAAGTAATTAGTTCTTTTTCTCAGCTACATCTCCAAACAAGCCCATCCAAAATAAAAGGGTTGTTCCATAGTTTTTCTTTGTCAATGCTCATATCTTTAGCTGAAAGCCTTTAATTCTCATTACAGCACCTGGATTGTATTGTTCAGTCAGAGAACCTGTTAGTAGATCCAACATCTCCCCCACCCCTAACTCTTCTTTACCAAGCAAAGGAGACATCTGAACATCTGAGCTATTTACTCAGTGAGCATAATTACCATTGGCTCTTCACACGGGGTCCACTAACTGATGTGATAAGCACTGTTGTACTTTCATCTTCCTCTAGTTCCCTTTCTTAATTGCTCATACTCTTTGAAACCTATCGGCGCCTTCTAATAAAGAAGAAAGCAGGCCCAGCTGAGAATTAGCGATTGTTGTATTGGTAGTGAAGCGAGCCTCATAATATTGTTGTGTATAGATATATATGTGTGTGTGGGTGTGTGTGTATGTGTGTAGGGGTGGGGGGCAGCCAGGCATGCCTTTTGAACAGCAGGTGGTAATTGAAACAAAACAAGAGCTGATTAGGGAAGCGTCTGGCAACTCATGATCCAAACAGTGAGCCGCCGCGGAGCCCAAACACAAGAGCCCTGGAATAAAGTGGTCATCATCTAATTAACAGAACACATTTTAATTACTGAGTAAACCAAGCAGTGCAGTGTGTCAATTTAACTGATGTGGTAAGTGCCAGTTTACAATATCAGAAACAGACAAATAATTGGAATCTAATTACACACAGGTCTACTGCACACCAACGCCTGCAGCCCATCTTAATAAACAAATTTTTACATCAAACCATGAATAACAAACACTGCAGGACTGCTAATTGGCCCGCTGCAATGTTGGGAGTTTGCCAGCTTTGACTGTATGACTGAGGCTCTTGTGTGAATGGATGAGGCTGCGCTGTACTTTAATTAGAATAAAGTGAACAGCAGTCATCCACGTTTGTTTTTGTAATCATACAGGGCTACACAACATGACAGATATATATGGAGTCTGCAGGGCGGGGCGGAGCAACAGAGCAGGCTTTAAGGTTAAACAGGCTAATTTCTGATTAATGAGTGAAATTAACTACAATCTGCTGATGATGATGTAAAATAAGTTAGCAAAACAAGTTTTTTTTTTTTATTTACCTCGGTTGGTGTTAAAGGGAAAGTTCCAAACCTTTTAGAGTGGGATCCTGTGGAAAAGGTTATGAACGATTAATATCTTACCTGTTGTAAATAGCCTCCTTGAGCAACCTCAGATGGAGAAACAAAGAGTTCAATTCTGTCTGAGTGAATGAGTTAACAGGTAGTCCAATTAAAGTCAAGTAAAACGTGGATTGTGGCTCTCTTAACACAACTCTCAACAGTTTATAGTGATTATTATGAAGTAGAAATGTCAAGATTAACCATTTTGTACTGATTCACGGATGTGCACGTTGTGACTGTTTTAGACATGTACAGACGCAGTTTTGGTGTGGAATGTGCTGTAAACACAACAATGCTGATGCTGATTTAATATCCAACAGCCTCTATAAAGGCAAACCTTGGAACCCTGTGACAACTTCATGGCTGTTAATTCAGACAATTCAGTAGTTTTGTTATTCCCAAAAGAAATGACCGGTGGTAGATTAGAAAAATACCATAATGCCCATCACCTTCTATGCCAAAGTTTTAAACTAAGAGAGAGAAGGATGTTAAAGTGGTTTTGGTCAAACCTTGTAAATGTGACAGTATGTGCGATCTCATGTGAAATCTCATGAAATGTATTAGCTTCCAAATTACGTGTTGAGGATGACTCTCAGCTACTTCCACACCAGGTTTTAGCTCAATATCTGTAAAACTGGCTGAGTTACTACGGTTGCTCAGCTGTGGCAGCCATCTTGAACAGGACTGACTCCAAAGGTTAATCAGTTGTAGATGTGGAGTTTCATTAAAATCTAGCCAGTGGTTCGTCAGATTTTTTGTGAACACAACAGACAAATGAACACACACACACACACAAAACAGAGCCAAAAGTGCTGCCAGGGCTGAAAAACCAAAAGACAATGTCTAATCTTGAAAACAAAACCTGTTTTAACCACAAACGTCTGTGTTCACATGGCGCCATCTAGTTTGTCATAAAAACAACAAATACACAAGAATCAGAGCTTTTTATGAAATACTGCCTGCGGAAAATAGCTGGTGATTTTATGTGGCTTCCATTAAATCTTATCTTTCACTGGCCTTTATTAATAACACACTTGACATTTATGTTTTCTTGCAATAAGCTAAGGAAGAAACGATTTATGTCACCAAAAGCTTTTTAACAAATCAATGCAACTATTTGTAATTGCTTGTTTCACAAGATTAAAAGTGCTTAGAGTTGATCTCTGCCTCCTGTTTAGTGGCCAACGTGACCCTCACCTCTGTCGTAAAAAAGTCCCGCCCGTCAGCATCAGCTCCCAACCCCATACCGCCATTATTTCTGGAATTTTAATGCCGTCACAATTTACAACTTTTCAAATGCAGCTACCTAAATTGCTGTTAGGAAAAAGACAGTTTAACTGTCTCTTTTTAATTATGACATAATTTAAGATTTAAGGTTGAAAGGAGGGTCTTCATGCAGATGACAAACATGGAAAACGGAAAAGGTAAAAAAGAAAAAAAAAAACAGCACTGAGAGGAATCATAAAGACAAAACTGCCAATTTTTAATCATAATTAGGTTTTTTCCTTTCTGATTTGAACGCAATGGTTCGTTTTACACCAAGAAAAAGCAAATGCAGGCAAATGCCTCCATTTTGATGTATGAACTGCATGAAAAGTCTAAAGAGAAACGAGATCAAAAGAAATGTTAAAGCTGCTGCCAGTGGATCATTATGGTCACCATAGTAACCACACACCTGTGTCTGTTACTCCCTGACTGTCAAATTAACGAGAGGCAGACAGAAACAGTCTAGAAATGAGCCTCAAAAAGTTATTGTGCAAAAACGTTAAGTCAGATCTTAAATATTCCTAAACCATGAGGGACAGAAGAACTTGATGTGAATCTTTATGTTTCTACAAAGTTTTACGGAGATGTGACAACTTAAAAAGACCTCACTTCCAGCTGTAAAGAGCAATAAAAGGACTACATCTGCAGAAGCGTCGCTGTGTACTCTTAGTGATCTGAGGCCATGTGAGAGAGCCATAGGTGATGTAAGAGTAGGAGACAAACTGGGTGAAAGAAGACAAACAATACCTACATTTTGATGTATAATTTGTATACTTACCGAAAAGAGTTGTGGGAGTAATTTGTTTGTAAAAGATTTGAAACATTTAGACAGCTCAAAGGTTCCACCAACTGCCACTTGAACATTATGTAGAAAAATATAAAACTGTAAAAACCATTGCATGTGATTGTGTAACAACTGTAGAACCTATCAAAGTACCAGTTCAGTCATGTAAAGTCCAACTTTCTGTGACCTGTTTAAACTTTGAATGATGCTTCTGCTGTGAAATCTGTCTGAGCTCCAGTGAAGGCTGGGTTTTTTCTTACGTTTCACCAAAATCCAATTTGATCTTTTTTTTTCCTCCCAGTTTTTGGCAAGGTTTTGTCTTCATGTGTGACTTACGACTACCAATAATTCATAGCACTCTATTCTTAACCGAGTTGCAGGTTTTAGTGTATTATTTGCATGTTTAATTTCCCAGCTGCACAATGTCATACAGGACAAACCTTCTGAACAGGATTGGAACAAGGGAGCTTTAGTCTTTATGCCTTGGCACCCCGATACAATAAAAAGATAAGCTGGACACATACAAATAGAGGCTTGAAAGAAACAGTTTGAACAACCAGCATTTTATTGCATGTTTCGAATGCTCACGTCAGTCATGGCCACTGACAGAAGAGTGGTCTGCGTCCGACAGACGAGGAATGATGAAGTTACAGAC
The DNA here is from genome assembly GCF_001649575.2 of Kryptolebias marmoratus. NCBI lineage: Eukaryota > Metazoa > Chordata > Actinopteri > Cyprinodontiformes > Rivulidae > Kryptolebias > Kryptolebias marmoratus. Next base: position 24,089,265 of record NC_051433.1, read on the forward strand.
TAATGGAAGTGAAGAGTAATCATATTTCTCTCTATAAAAAAAAATTAACAGGAAAAAAAATACAGAGTATATTTTTAAAAGAAAGTAGAAAAATAGGAAAAGCAAAAAAAAAAGCTTTTGCTGGATGAGAGCACCGTGGGAGCTCCTGGACTGCAGCCACCAACCCCACCCCCCCACCCCCCC
>NC_051433.1:24089995-24153752 GCF_001649575.2 Kryptolebias marmoratus
ATTAGTCATGCAAAGAGATCTCCGTCTTCTGGAGGAAATCCACCTGTCTGCCCTTTTGCAGCGAGCAGGTAATCTTTACCGCGCCGCCACAGACGGCAGCGGTCGGACCATCAAAGGAAGTATCAAAAAACAGCTTCAACACAAACAGAAGAAGAAAAAACATCTGTACAAAATGCTCAGGTCAATGTTAACAGAGAAAAGTCTGTTTTTTTTTTTGTTGTTTTTTATATATAATACACTTTTAAAATCCAAAATCTGGGATAATCCCTAGACTTCCCTCCCCTCCCCCATTTTACCCCGATGTGGATGATGGGATTTTTTTCTTCTTCTTTCATTTGTTGTAAAGCAAGGATTACTAAGTAAAATACATTTGCAGCAGTTTGCTATTCCAATACATACAGCAGGTTGTTGTTGTTTTTTTTCTTTTGTTTTTTTCTAGTTTATATTTAATACAAAGCAGTTGCAGTAAAGCAAATGTAAAAACACGAATGTATTTTTTTTTTTATCTTACAAAAAGAGAGAGAGAAAGAAGAGAAAAGACGACCTAATATCGGAACGCCCCATCAGTTCATCAGACTTACACAGCTGGGTGATACCTAAACAAAAGGACAAAGAAAAGGCCTGAGATCTGTTAAGTTTGGCAAAAAGGATTAAACTCTCAAGATAAACAAGCTCTAACTGTCTTTCTTTTTTTTTAATTTTCTCTTTACAGTTTAAGTCTAAACATGCAAGCCAAAGTGCGGCTGAGTGAAATGTTTATTTTCCTCATTTGATGAAATCATTCCCTATAGGTTTGAACCGAGGTATGCGTACTAAACGGTTTTCTCATGCTGTTATCTTTAGTAATGTCAAGCTTCACATGCTGAGAATGATCTAATCTACCAGCGCTTTCCCTCCTTTTCGAATCCCAAACAAACGGGCCGTAGCACTGAGGGATTGTGGATGAGCTCGGCCCTGTTCTCACGATCCCCGCCTGGCTTGGACCTGACCCGTCCCACAGCTGCCTGGATATTAAATACATCTTCTGGAAACCACACATCTCGTTTTTAGTTAATGAGCAGTGAACTTAAATGGGAAGAAAAAACAACAAAAAAAAAAAAAACAATAACTGTCATAAAGTACCTTGTACCCAGCTTATTAGTTGACAGGAGTGTTTTTTAATATAAAAAGTAATAAGTTGACAGAAACTAAACACAATCATAAAGTCTCACCAATCTCAACAAAAACTAAAAAAATAAAATAAAATAAAAAAAGTGGTATACAATCATTTCAAAGGATACAAAGAGGAGGAATAAAAGAAGAGAAACACTGAATCATGGAGGGGTCCAGTTGAAGCACAGTTCACATTGTTTTCTGCAAAGCTTTTTCCATTTACCAGTATACCAGCTTTTATCTACATACCCTTTATGTTGCACACAAATCTGCTTCTGAAATTAAAAAAAGCTCCCCCTCCCCCCCATCGCTCACTGGCCCAAAGACAAAACATTTCTCTAGTTTGGTCATCGTGTAGTCAGCCTGTCAGCACCTCTCGTTCGGATTTGGTCACCGCAAAGCGTTACTGCAGCTGTCCTGTCTGAGTCACCCCTTTGGTTTAAAAAGAATAAAAGAAAAGAAAAGAAATGAAATGAAAGTAAAAAAAAAAAAAATGAAAACAGCACTCTTTTCCTTTGATTCAATCTGCCACGGGCTCGATCAGCGCTGCTGAGAGAGAACGGAGGAGAGATATTTGGCCTCGTCTGCTATTGCATGGATCACACAACATTGACTTTGTAGTTTATCTTTGGTAGTCAGAGCAAGATATTCAAACACATTAACAACTTAAAAAGCCAAATAAAACATCAAATAAGATTAGAACTATGAATAAATAAAATAAAAAAAAAATAACAGTGGTTGATTGCAGTCTTGAAATTCACCGTCTCCTAAGTTTACCTACCAAAGCTGATTTTTAAATAATTTTTAGTTTAATGTTGCAGACTACAACTACTGAGTTTTTAAGTTTTTTTTTATTTTTTTGTTTGTTTGTTTGGGATGATGCTTAAAGTGTACATCCGGTAAATTTGGGCTCTTTCTAGTAGCTGTCAGATGCTGGAATGTGCAATGTTTTCAGGTCCCTCTGTAAAAGGAAATGAGCAATTATTAACACTCGAAACTTAAAACTAGTCATGCGTGTGATATAAATAAAACTACGGGGAATGCAAGTTTATCTCCGAGCGCTGAATGAAATTACAGCGTTGGAGAAGCGGACGTGTTTGATTAACGACGACAGCTGTGTTCAGGAATCACAATTAGTTGGTCTAAATCATTATCTCGCCGGTGCACACCTGACATTTTCATTTTGCCTTTAAAAAACCCGGAGCTTGTAAGTGATCAGAAATTGTGTTGCAGCTCAGCACGCGCTGCCGTGAGGGGCTGTTTTAAAGAATAATTTCATGAGGATAAATCATAACCTGCATGATTTCTCTGTCATTCATTCGCATCTTAAATTAAACTTCATTGATGCGTGGAGAGAGCCTTCATTATGAGTAGTGCATCGCCAATAGACTTCACGAGCAGGAGGGGGGAGGGGGAGACGGTGGGGNGGGGGCTTCTTTTTTTTGTGTGTTTGGGAGAAAGTGGAATAAATGACAGAAAAATACTACGTGGTATCTGACATTCGGCTTTGTGTGTGTGTGAAAGTGGTTTTTTTTTTCTTTTTCTTTTTTTTTTCCGTCTAAAGAACAGCATGAAAGGAACAACATTCATCATCAAGTTGCCGACCACACAGAATCTCCACAGCATGGACATGAGGTCTGATCAGTTTAAAAAAAACAAAAAAAACAAGTCAAAATAAAGATGCAACATCTGAAACAGCACGGAATAATAGACAGGACACATTATGTAGACATTTTATAACATTTCACCCCCCCCCCCTTTTCACAAGAAAAAAATAACCCCCTGAACAAAAACGTCCCTCTCCCTTCGATGGAATCAAACCAATGGGAAGTGTTGAAGGCAGTGACAACGAGCACGCAGTCTCCCACACACACACATACACACAAAGGGTGTAAATGAAATGTCTCGTCTTTATCTCTCTCTTCAGTTCAGAGGGTATGTGTGTGTGTGTGTGGGGGGGGACTCAGAACCCCTCTTGCAGTCTGCTGAATGCAGTCTGTCGAGGCTGCGCAGCGAGGATCTGACCCTGAACGCATCGCCCCCTCCGTACCAAACGGATCCGTCCAACAGAGTTTGCTTTCACTTTTTAAGCGATACTTAAATCAAAAGTAAAAAGAAATCCAAAAAAAAAGGAACCCTCATCTGGTGGAGGGGGGAATTCTGTGTTTTGTTTTTTTTTTTCCTGTGTTCTTGCTATCTTTTGTAATGGCACTAAAAAGTTGACTTGGAGACGTTTGACAGCTGTCATCAGTGGCTGAGACATCAGTTCAGTGCTTTCTGCGGACAATTCTGTCTCCCAGAAGATCCACGCTGTCTCAGCCTCTGAGGCTGGAGGGGGGTGGGGAGTCGGGGGGGCTTACAGCATGTCATCGTGGTCGTCGTCGTAATCTCTGTGGTGATCAAAATCTGGACTGTGATTGGCCGTTGTGACCAAAGAGAGAGGCCCATCGTGGTCTTCGGGGTCCAGTGGTTCCTCCTTAACGCTGATGTGATGCCTGCAGAGAGAAGGCAAGAAAAAAAAAAAAAAAGATCAGGGTGCTTCTCAGTTCCTGAACTTTTCTAAAGATTTCTTAGAAGGTTCCAAACATACAGAGGCACAAAGTGATACCTGTGCTGGTTCTGTTTATAAAGGACAAGGCAGGGGAACAAAAACAAATGTCTGGCTGTGCTCAGACGGTGAGAGGGAACCTTGCTGGTCCTGATGATAATTTCGGCTTTCTTTTGAGGTATTCCAATCCTGAAAAAGCTGCAGGCTTTTTATTTTCATGGCAACTGACAACAGGGTATTCACTTAGAATTGATAAATGAGGAAGATTAACAACGTGAGACGAGGAGAGGAGCGAATGGACTCTGCGGAGCGAATGGGCTGCCGTTGTCAGCCTCCTGGTGGCGGAGGATCAGCGGCGCACTGTGTGTTCCCCTTCCTGCTCGTTAACATGCACAACCTGCGAGGCGGGTCTCCAGAGGACGACCCCGAGCCGGCTTCTATCATTAATCAACTTCAAGCAAACACAGCAACCAGACACCAGCATACATGCTTTAAACTCCAGAATTAATGCATATTTTCAACCAAGTGTCAATAAAGGAAGAAAAGCCCTGGCAGCAAAGGCGCGCGAGGAGAGAGGCAGCGGCGCACTCGGCACAACACCGTGATAAGAAACAGAGCCCTTATGAGAATAATAACGCTGTCACTTGTAAACAAGGCAAAAACACGAGCCCCCCTCCCCGTCCTCCGCTCACAGCCTGGGCAAAAGAGACACTAAAGAGATGAGATCTGCCAAATTTCTCATTACGGAAACAGAGCAGGAATAAAGCGCTGGGGAAGGGGAGGCCTGGCAGTGGCAGAGAGGAGGGGAAAAAAGCCTTATGAGCAGCTGCAGGGGACTGGCTGCTCTAACCTGCCGTGCCAGGCTGCTGTAGTGGAGGCAGAGTAGTGTCAGTATGAGGCACCTGGCTCGTTTACTACAACAACAAGGGACAACTGGCACTTTTCTCTTTACAAAAGCCCACATTTGATTTCGTTCACACAGGGACGTCTTGTGCGATTTGTAGCTATTGTGATGGAGGCACTCATATGCAAATGAGCTGACATATTTAGGTGTAAATTATGAAAAGGGGGAAAAAGTAAAGTCAGCTTTTCTATCATTTTCACATCAAAGTAACTCCACAAGTGCCGTAGCCTCAGGTCTGACTCTGTGGCTGCAGGGCAGACATGAAATTGTTATTATTATGCTATTGAACTGCATGCTGATTTTACACTTTGCTGATAATTAGGCTTCTCTGGATACCTGATTTTTTTCTTTTTCTTTTTGTCTGGCTGTTCAAGAGAAGTGATCTGGTTTTCATACTGAGAAAACTCTGTGTTCTGTCAACCAGCACGCTGCTACATGTGGAAGACACATGGCGAAGGGTGATGAACTATTTGAAACGTCGTGAGCCAAAGCATCCTAGACAAACAGGGATGATTTTACACATCAGTTTATTTTCTGAAGGTCGCAGCGTTGGATGCTTCATTTGATGCGTAATCTATAAGAGTCGAGCATCAAGTATGTTTTGTTAATGCAAGAATAATGTTCCTTAAAAGCAAAAGAAAACAGACTGAACTCATTTTGTACTTGCACAAAGCTTATAGACATTATCATGGAGAAGAAACTGTTAGCTGGATCAGCCTAAAGATAGAAGCAGAGGGGCAGAGGGAGAAGCAGGCTGCCTTTAGGCCAGCACACCCATCCTGTCTCTGCCTTTCCTGTTCCACAGCCTCGCTCAGAGCTATGTTCACAGTGATTAGGGATGGCACTTTACTCTATTTGGCCAGAAGCTTAGTACGACACCTTTCTCTCTCCCTTTTCTTTTTTTTTTCTTTTTTCCAGGCAGAATTTTCCCCAAAGCTCTTACATTTCAGGAGGCCATCCCATAGTCTACTTACGCTGCTCATCGGGAATCGGCCCCCACATCTGGAAACAATGCAGCGTGTGCGGTATTATTTTAGGCTTCAAACAACTTAGCAGACACTCCTATACAACAAGTGAATGGGGAGCTGTGGTTTCCAGGCCGACCGCAACTTTCCTACAAGACAATCTTGGATGATGTCCTCCAGACTAATTATGCCTTTGTGTTGTTTTTCTTTCAGAGGCTCAGAGGCGTTTCTGAATGTGTTGCGGCTCATGTTGCACCGTGTCGGAGCCAGCGGCTCTGTCACTCTGCGTTCAGAGTTTTTGTAAATATTTTAACAAACTGGATTGCTGATTATGGTGGGGCTCTGACAGTTAGCAAGACACATAAAGCAGAGTTCATAAACTTGCTGTTAAAATAACACGGGGGCTCCTGTCTTCTCTTCCTGGCTCGTCTGGTTCTGGAAGCTTTGAGAAGGTGGAGTTTCCTTTCCTGCAGGGAGGCCTGCCACAGCACTGACCATGACCTAACGCACCACTCCAATATCATCACTCTCTGTCTTATTTATTGTTCCTCTGACAATATTTCTGTCTGATCTAATGCCACACATCAGACAATGAAAAAGTTTTTTGACAACACCTATTTAAAGAGTTTCTGATTCAGTATAATCTGCAGCAAAGGTTCTTTTTTCTTTCTTTCTTTTTCCACTTTTCTTAGACTGTTGAGGTGAAAGAAAGTGTGCACGCCACTCACATAGCTGGCAGGGGCGAGCGTCCCGGGCTGCTGTCACTCCCGTTGCTGTTTCCATGGTCCATCGCTCCATTCATCTCCTCGCGGATGGCGTTGGCCAGGGAGTTGAGTGTGGGACTTCCAATGGAAGCAGTAGTGTATAGAGGTATGTTGTTTTCTGCCATTGAAGCCTGAAAAGCAAAGCCCCAAGCATTAAATGTGAAACGGAAGAGAGTTGTCAGCGCTTTCTCAGTTGCCCATCACCCTTTTCATGGCAGAACATCGACCCCCAAAAACAAAGACTATGTGACTGGGCGTAGGAGACGAAGAGAAAGACATATTTCTCGCTGTCTTTTAAAGTTCTGAGTGAGGCAGCTAAAGATGAAGTCACTTATTATTTTTACCTGGAAGGCAGCAGAGAGAGTTGGACCATAGCCCAGGCTAGTCTGAATGTTCTTCACGAGGGCCGGACTTCTGCAAGCAGAAAAATTAAGTTACAACCACAGACTCATGTCTCACCTAGCATGCATTCCTCACATACAGGATCCTATTTCATAAAAAGAAATCAATGCACTTTGAACTAAACAAATTTACTGGTGTAGTAATGTGGATATTAAGGCTATAGTTCTAAGATGTTCAATCACTCTACGATACCACACAACTGTTTTCAACGCTTTGCATTTCATGGGAAGGAAGAACAGGTTGATAGAGGCAGATCTTGTGAGAGCATGATGGATGATGAGCTTAACACAAAAAGCATGATGGCAACACTGAGAGAAAGGGGGTGGGAGGGGGGAGCATGCAGGTGGGGCTGGGGTGGGGGAATGCACTGGGGTTTGCAGTGCAGGCGGAGATGCTTACTGTACGAGCAGCTCATCAAAGTTCTCATCAGTGGCGTATTTCCGAGGGCGACCTCGCTGTACGTGTCGGCCGCGCTTAAACTCCTCATCATCAACAGTCCAAAAGGACCCAAACTCATCCTCTACTCTCACAAAGCACTTATGCAGGGAAAGGTTGGTGCGAATGGCACCCTGGGAAAGCAAACCAGCAGGAAAGGGTGGGGGGAGGGGGGCAGCCAGATGCAGATGCAGATGCAGTGATCAGCAGAACAGAAGTTGGGGGGGGGACGACAAACAGACAGACAGACACAGGGAGGAGGGGAGAGGGTGAGGATCAAAATGAAAATAAGGCATTGTGGGTTATGAGGCATCACCAAAAGGCTTCTGAAAGCATGAAGGGAGGGGGCACGCCGAAGCAAGCAGTGACTTTGGACATTATGGCACACAGACAATGAAATGGAGCAGCAGCGGTGGCAGCAGCCTCTTCCCATCAGTCAGCGCTGAAACAGACGCTCAAAGAGGCCAAAACATACCCACTGATCTTTTGAGGCCGTCTCTTTTGGAACTCTATTTCGTCGACTGTCCACACAGCCCCTTTTACGTTTTCTACTCGCACAAAACACTTGTGAAGACTAAGATTATGTCGGACTGCATTCTGCAGTTCATGTGAAAACAGAGAGAGAGAAAAAAGGTTTCTATCAGTACAATAAAAAAATGCTGTCACAGGAGAGAATTTTATTTAAAAGAAGAAACATTTAGTCAGATGAAACCTGTAAATGGACGAAAACAATAAATAAACCAGAGGAATACTGGCAGTCAGTGGTAGTTCAAATCCAAATGAGTGAAACAAAAATGTTTACTGACTTCCATTGCAATAAAAATCAGTCACGTTTCTTCCAATCAAAACGCTTTTTTTTCTGGTTTGAATCAGATAACAAAGCCCAAACATGTTTTTCAAAGACGTATTCCCAACCAAAAAACGCTGGGTCATTTTGACTAAAGAGATCTCACAATTTAAAGGTTCAATCCAAAAAAAAAAGTTAAAGCATGAAAGGGAACATTCATTAATCATCCTTTTGTTATTCTAGGAGCAGGAGGGTGGGAGAGGAATCCAGTGTTTATAACACCGATGCGCCCCTATGGAAGAGCTGTCAGCACGTATGGGAGCTGATGGAGGACACGGGTGGAGCAGGGTGGTGATGCTGTGTGTGTGCTGTGGTTAAAGCTGCTTGTGACTGAGCAGCTCTGGCTCAGAGGGAGCTTTCAGGGCTTCACCGCTGTTTTTCTCCGATGTGTGTGAGTGTTTTGGGGCCTGGTGGAAAACAGAGCGTTACCTTCTAAAGAGAGTGTGAGGGGCTCAGCCAGGAGTCGCTGGCAGGGAGCTGCTATGTTTGACTAATGCCACCCACCAACAGAACAGGCCCACATATTACAAGGAAACAGCTTTTTTTTTTCCCCTCCTGTATTTTTATTTATTTTTTAATGTTTTTATTTTTAGAAATGCATACTGGTTTCTCTATTAGTTTGTATGCTTATATAAAGGGTGGTTCACTTGGACAGAATGAATGGTGTATTGTTATGTATTTTCATAAAAGTGGATTTATAATGGTATAATACCTCACTATCATTTCATTTTGTCTAACATCAACAAAATATGAACACTGGTTCAGTTTCCAAGACAGGAAAAAGAAAAAAAAAAGACTATTACCTTCCATGTTGCTGCGTTGCGCCTAAAATATGCAAACATTCGTGTGAACCAGTTGTAGATTTCATTTAGTGTTAGCTGCTTTTCTGGAGATTCAAGGATTGCCTGGATGAAAAACAGTGACAGAAACAAACATTTTCACTTTTTCCTGCTTCTCAAATTGATTAATAATTGACAAGAGGCAAGCAGGTCTGTGTGAGGTCCCCTGAGAAAGAAAAAAAACAAAAAAAAACAGACGAGGCAAAGTGTACTCTGTTAGGAGAAGTGTAAAGCACTTTTAATTCAAAACGGCAGATTTGAATACATTTTCCTTTGTGAGTGTAAATGAAGGGCAAGCAAAAACATTTCTCAGGCAGATTACAGACCAGCAATTATGGACGGCTCAGATTAATTCCTGAGATCCCAGATTACTGCAGTTGGGTGATAATTGACTGGCCATCTTAAAACAGGTTCATCCCTACTGTTGTGTGAAATGAATTTGGTAGCAGTCGCAGTGACTGTAATGCCTGATCAAACTAAATGGTAATATGTGACTCTGTTTTGAGTACTGACTGTCTTCATGCACTCGTATGAATGTGGATTATAAACTCCTCTATCTAAAAGTGCAAATGTTTTTCAACATATTAAGCTGCACAATGTGAAATTTTCCATTCGGTCGATCAGAAAGGGGTCCTTACCTGTCTTATTAGTGAGGCGTATGTGAATGGCGGTCTGACATCTGCATTCATATAAAACTCTTTGTTCTGACTGAGATCTGTAAACAGGAAACAGATGAAACCATGTAAAATCTAAATTGCTTTTGAACACAAATTATAACTTGATTACATGAATGTGTGAGTTGGTTGTAGAAATAACTGTGCAGGTATGAAATGGGGTACCTGGAGAGATTGGCATGTTGTACTTTTCTGAATAGCGCCGCCGAATTGGGCCCACACCGTGGAGGCTGTTGGCCGTGATGACTGAGTGGGTCTGGGATAGGGGTGTGAGGGGTGCCGTGGGAGTGGTGGGAGTCTGGGGAAGGCTCAGAGGAGGAGAAGCCTCGGGGGCCGACTTGGACAATGTGACGTTGGACACAAGGTTGAGCTGAGGAACAGAAATCAAAGCAAACAGAGAGACAGAGCCGAGTTAGTTCTCTAATTACCCCGGTGTCTCAGATGGCTCACTGGCTGCACATATCTAATTTCTATTTGCAGGTGGGGGCCCTGGGATGATCTGTGAATGGTCACTAAACATTTAGAAAACAACCCTGGACCCCCACTTCTCGTCTCTCCATCTCATTTTAATTTTTTTCTTTGAGCTGAGCTCCTGGTCCTCCTTCCTTTTCTCTGCTGGCTCTTCGAGCGCTCCGTTTCACAGTCTTTGTTTAATCTTTTGTCCCGTTTGGACAAGTCCCCTGCTGCCACCTCATCCACACAATGTGGGCCACAGACAACCAGCAGTGAGGGTTGAGTTGTGAAGGGAAGATGTACAGCACTGAAAACTAAAAGATTGATTTTCACCTACCGCTGAGCGGGCCTCCTAATAAGGAAAGCAGAGGAAGAAGCCAATCTGGGCTAATTACAAGCTGAAATTGTATTGTGAAGACCCTAATTAAGGGGTGCTTATAGAGGCGATCTGATGATTAACTACTGTGCCTGACTGACCTCCATCATTAGAGTCATGATGGCCATTGTAAAGATGGACCTACAGTGCTTTTTCACAGACAGCACTTTGAAGGGAGCCTTTGGTTTCAGAACTGAAGTCTGCGAGTGGGGAGGGGTCGGGTCAGCTAAGGCAAAAGAAGGATTTAAGAAATAATGGCTACAAGGTAAACTAATTATGGCAAGTGCTCCGAAGGTATAGCATGGTTTCCAGCAGCTGTGGCAGCTCCAAGCCAAGTGCCAAGCCTCCATACTGGAGCAGCAGTCAAGTGGAAAATTCTAGCCTGACCCCATGCTCCAGCTATTAATTGGCAGGAAAACTAATGACACATATGCATATTCCCGCAAAATTGTTCTAATTGCTAATTTGCTGAAGGAGGCCAGTTTCCAAATTAAACATGACTTCAGAGTTTGAGAAGAAGGAAACGGAGAAAACACTGAAAGTGAAATAAAGAGCTAGAAAATGGGAGGGAGGGCCATGTGAGTTTTTGACATTACATGTTGATTATGAGAGCTCAGATATCAGATTTTTTTCCAATAATAGGGGACCAGGGATAATTGTTTTTTACCACAGACAAACAAACTGTTCATCCTTTCAATAAAGAATTGTCTTAATGGCATTTAATATCAAAACAATAAAAATTAATAAATCTGAAACTACCATCTCCAAAATGTAAGGGTGACACAGCTCTGCTATTACAGTAAATATTTTATTGTGTGAGTACTTACTCAGCATTATTGTTTTCCATTTTCTCTTCATAGTTTCCTTTGGATGGTTTTTTTTTTTTTTTGGTCTAAGTTTTTCAGCATACTTTAAGCTTTTTTAACTTTTCATGTATCAAAATAGTCAGCTCATTCAGAACAATATGGTTGACTTTTGTTTTTTTTTACTTTTACATTTATTACCATTTCTCTTCATAGAAATGCTCTGACAATTTTGAAAATCCTTGAACAATTGTGCTTTATAAAATCTACTTCAGCATGTTTCCCCCATTTTTGTCTCCTTATGCTGTTTTTGCTCATTTTAGCTTTTAGCTACCTTTTTACAACTTTTAGCTTTCTGCTATATTTTGCTACTTTTAGCTTTTAGCTACAGTTTTGCAAATTTTATCTTTTAGCTCTTGTTTTGCTAATTTTAGCTTTTGTTCGGCTTGGTTTAACTCTATTAGTTCAGTTTCAGCTTCTTCAAAAAATTTCAGCAGTCATTCTGGGGTTAGCATTCACACTGTATTTTTGCAACAAAAAAAAATGCAAACTTCTCTATTTTTAATTAATTCAACACTTTTTAAACACACAAAATCTGTCTCGGATATTAAGCAGAAAACTGCTCTCCCTAAAATTAGTGACAAGTCTGTTTTGTAAACTCCTGGTTTTAGTAGACATGTCCAAGTTCTCACAATGTCTGTTTATGTTTTGGAGGCTAAACTCTGTCTTCTTGGCAGCGTCTGCCCAAATAATTTGGATTTCTGCAGAGATGCACACATGTAGTCTGCATCCTTACCAACAGTAGCAGAAGACGTGTTATTCTAAAGCATGAACAAAATAAATTACACTTGGGTTTTGCGTGTTTCTGACACAATGCTATCAAGTGAATGGGGCTGCGGTGTTGACTTCTCTTCCTGTGGATTAGCAGGCTTTGTTTCATGTTTCATCCATATTCCCTGGCCATAAACACAGAGAGGCTTCAACAATAGGCCAGACAGGCTGGTAATAGCCTTGCCTTTGTTTGCCTCACCATTTGGGCTCACTCCAGTTCGGAGACAAAATGAGACTTCACACTGAAATTAATTAAATGGTAATTGGTGATCTAATTATACTGGCTTTGACTCGGCAAGCTGCTAAAGAAAATAAACAAAAAGTCCCTCCTTAATTATGTATGGAGTAAAAGGTCAGATCTCTGACAAGAATGCTTAGTGACACCGTGTGCAGACACCCACCCACTCACACAGAGACAAATACAAACACACACATACACACATGGAAACATGCATTGCTAATGTGGCACATTTTGTTTTCATCTTCCCCCGCCCCCATCCACCTCAGAGGGGGAAAAAAAGACGAGTCCGGTTTGGTTATAAATGCACAGTTTGGTTAATTCTAAGTAGATGTAAAGCAGCAAGTGTACCTGAGCTGCTTTTCTGTTTTACACGTTACACCACAGGACACGAGTAAATAACACCCCTAGCAATTATACTAACAACCCATCTGTATTCACAAAGTGGCTCTATTTCGGGTTATCTCTAAGGATGATTTTATTCTGCTTCGTATTTCTGGCTACTTTTGATGCAATCTCCTTGTAGCCTCCGTGGGACCGCGGGCCCTGACCTCCACTCACCCAGCCAGACGCAGACATTTTCATCACAGCATTTCACAGCAGCTTGCAGCAGGCAAAAGTGCCCTGGAGAATGGGAGTCTATTTATTTAAATAAAAAAAAAAATTAAAAAATCCCAGCTCGCCCCCTTGAGAATGTTAACGCTGAGCTCTGACACAGCCATTCTCACAGGCCCAGGGGAGGAGAGGAGAGGTAGCGAACTCAAGATGCTATCTGCCGCCCCGACCACTTTTCATATACAAATGTCCTCATGTCAGGGCCCTCGTTCTGCACTCTAATCTGCACAATCAGAACGTGTGACACAGGCGCAGTTTTAACAGACATCTTATTGTCATTCAGCATCTCCAGGCGCTTTCTGTTGAGTGGCTGCGCTGTGCTGAGCGCACATGCAGCCTCTGGATGTCAATAGCCTCCTCTCTGACTGTAAATAAATGATCCAAACAGCACAGGGACAAGACTCCTGCATGTATATTGTCCATTTGCGTGCATGTGTGAGTGTGATTTTACATTCATGCCCTGCAGTAAAATCATATCTGCTCATTTGGCTGTCTGAATGAACTGTCACACAGACTGAAATATGATGTGGAGGCTCCGTCTTAAATACGCCACAACTGAGCAGACATTTAAATGCCATATGTTAAGCCTTTGCCCCTGTAGTACGGGGATTAAGAAGCACACTTTATGTTATAGCATTCATTGAGAGTAATAAGGTATAATGTTTGGAATATGTCAAGAAAAAAAAAAAAAAACCTAACCTAACCTAAATACCTAACCCTGAGGATAGAACTGAAAAGTCTTTTAAGGAAGTATTTGTTATCACGTCTAATAAATACATAAAAAAATTAATTGAGTTCTGCTAACGTGATACATTAGAATAGCAGAGCTGTATTACAGCTAACACGTTCCTTTAAACTTAGAGAAGTTTACATTAAATAATTAGATCAAGGTTTATTCAGACATTCTCTAAAATAAGAGAATGCCTGTTCTTTGTTGTTTAATTTTAATTTATCACACATTAAAATGGATTTATTTTTAGGACATTTTATGTGCCATATGTATGTAATAAATATTGTAATTTTGCCTTTAAAGGATGAAAGAATACAAGTTTCATTTGATCACATTTGTTTTATTCCACTTAGAACATAATGTATTTATATATATTTTTTTGCACTTTCTCATGTTTTCCATGTGCTCAAACAGGCCCGAGTTCTCAGAGGCAGAGATGGGGGGCCATTACAGAGTGTGTGTGTGTGCATCCAGTTCATCACAGACACCAAATTGAATCTCAGATGTCAGCAGATGTGGTCCAAACTATATTTACTGCATCCCTCAAGAGAACAGCTGTTTTTATTTAGCAGATAAATAAGAAGATGGGGGAAAGGATTAATGAATACATGTGTGCCAATTAAGACAAACAAAAGGATGGGTGGGGGAGGGACTGGGGGGAGATGTATGACAGGGTTGCTGCTCACCGGCTGCGGGGTGGCTTTGGGCTCCGTGGATTTGACATGAAGATGCGTCATCATCGCTTGCAGACGCTCTTTGTCTTTTGCTAGCTGTAATGAGAAAAAAGCTTTTTTTAAATAAATAAATGACACACACACACATAAAAATCTATTTTTGCACTTTAATTAATCCCAGAAATCCCTTTGCACTGAACACACTTTTACTATAAATATATGAAAAATCTTATTTTCAGAGAAATATTATAGAAAAAAAAAAATCGCTGATGGAAGCTTTCAATAACTTTGTAGTCAAACAGCAGTTTGAAAGTTGGGGGAGAAAACAGACCGACACATTCCCAAGTCCTCTCTACCTGTCTGAACCTCAGGACTGTCTTGGCTGCCAGCTTGAATTATGATGACAAGCTGCATGCAGAGGAAGTGTGTGTCTGGTAAAGCCTCTCAGATCCCTTTGGATGATAAACCACCAGAGCAGAAATAACACGACAGTGGCGCGGTGTAATGTATGAGCCGCTAAAATCTCATTGTTTAAGGTTAACTTTGAGCAGACCAAAACGGTTTTATAATCATTATCAGTCATTTTAGGCAATTATGTGGCTTGTATCTGAACCGCAACTGGACAATTCCTAAAATCTGGCAAACATCGTTTGCTGGTTTCACTTCGCAGAGGCTAATAAGAAAAAAATACTATAGGTTAAATGTTGTATTTTTTCCTGAAATACTAATAAATGCCATCAATTCTAAATTGGGAATGACACTGATGGAATGGTAGTTTTAAATATCTTTTTTGATAATTCTATTAATTATGCATACATGCAATTTTATTGTTACAAAAGAAAAAAAAGATATAGCCACTCTTTTAAACACTTTTTTTTTTTTTTGCAGTGGGTTACAACAACCTTCCTGTTTCTCACTAAACACCAACTGCCTATTCCCACTATGCTGCCGAGTCATTTCACCAAGTGTTTTATTGGTGGTGCCAAACAGTTAAAAGTCATAAATAACTTTAAAAGCCAGTAAAATTCAAAATGTAATTATCTTCTCTACTTAGCCCCAGGACATTCATATATCTTTTCCTGCCTGTCATGCATACATAACACATTTTTAATGACTGGTTACTAGCAAATGTACAAAATTATTTCATTCTGCTGAGCCTCCCCCCTGTGAGTGACCCAATGGTTGATATCAGACAGACAGGGAGGGGAGGGGTGGTCGGTCAGGACAGACTGAGGATGTGTAAGTAGAAGAGGACATAAATATTTGGATCAAAACAAAAGTCGAGACAATACCTGCAGCTCCAGCTGTTGTACGACCTGCATTTGCACCCGACACTGGGCTGTGCTCCTGTCGTCCAGGGCGTGCTCATTGTTAAGATGCCTGGAAAACACAAATTCATTAAAGGCCTAGAATTCCTTGAAGGAATGCACATCACCCACCGCCTTTCAGGCCAGACTTTTAGACTAAGATCATCTTGTGTTGAGAAATGACGGGAGTTGTAGCTGCTTTGGTCAAACCTCCGAACTAAAGCACATTCTTGTGATATAGAGCACATGTTGTGAATAAACTGACTGAGATTTTGTTATTTTTGTGTTTTCAAAGATCATTTAGCTGTGGCAGCCATTTTGAAATGAATTGACTCCAAAATTAATCAGTTAAAGAGGAACGTATCTCCTGAATATTTTATTAAAATTCATCTAGTGATTCATGAAATATTCTTCCAATAGTTAACGACAAAATTTGACACAAAGATCTTTTGCAATCTGTCAGAGGACGTGTTGGGGATCAGTCTCAACTACTACCAAACCAAACTTTAGCTCAATATCTGTCAAACTGGCTGAGTTACAGCCATGTTTGTGTTGTCAAAGGTCAGTTAGCTGAGGCAGCCATCTCGAATGGTTAACCAGTGGTAGATGTACATTCAGTGATTACTTTCTGCATTTTTTATTAAAAAATGGAGCAGTGGTTCATGATATTTTGCTAACAAAAACATACGCACAAACAGCAGTGGGTGATATTACAAGAAAAAGTAAATCAAACCACAAAAAATGGATCAATTTCACTTTAAAAACTTTTTTTTGATGCAAAAAAAGAAGCAAGAAGTCTGTCTTAGTGACCAGTGAGGTCAGTGAGTGTAGAGCCTTTGGAACAACATTTATATGAATAGCACAACAGACTGCGGTGATTATATGTACTTCTTCTGATGTAAAAGAATGACATTCACTAATTCATGATGGGGATGACTGCTCCCACAGCTCACTGATAAGAGGAACGATTGAAGAATTTCAGGTTGGATTCCTTTACTAAATTATGCACCAATACCCTAACAGCAAGTCTTCTCAGTGCAGCTCTCCTTTGCCACAGACGTTTAGCCCTTTTTGGTATTTTGCATTGTTAATTTTATTCATCAAAATTAAGGGAATTGGAATAAAGCCAGTCCAAACGTAGAGGACAACAGGACAAGAAGATGGGATCTGTCACAAACTTGAATTATGGATATAATTACGTGCGATTATTTTATTCAGGAAAGATGTTCTCTTTTCGTGCACGTTTATAACTAATCTAAAGTAGCTCGCTGGATAGCAGACAGGGTTTTTTTTTCTTGTGATTTATATAAAATGGTGGAGATAAGGTTCATGAGTGAAGGAAATATGATTGGAGGAATTTTATCAGCTGCCGCATGAATTACTGTTTGAAAATGCTTATGCAGAGGCATTTCATTAATCATTTAATCATAATCCGAGCAGGATGTTTGAACTGATTTCACAAATACCCTTTCATTTCACTACTTCATTATGCTCGCTAATGGATCCAATATATTATATATATCATAAATTATATCACATCTGCGGTGACCATGTAGGTCACTGTCACCAGGCATGTCTGTGTGTGCACAGAGTGGCACGGGTGGATGGGAGAAAGGTGTCTGCCTTTTCATATACACTTTTTCTGCCATTTGCTGCAAATCAAAAACCAGCCAGAGTCAACCTGCGAAGGCACGGTGGCAGCAGAGACTTTATGATGGCCCGATAAATTTCACGCCATTGCTTTATTTTCAGACAACACGTTTGTGCGTTAAACACCACATTTACACTCAGAAACTAGACATCTGAAGGGAGAAAAATTGATGGAGCTCTGCTTGAAATATGTTCAACTGCAGCACTTCCAACCTTGAGGTGAATGATTTAAATCTTTATGGGAAATGTGCTCTCTTCCCTCGGTCAAGTCTTCCTATTGTGTTTTCATAATACATGTTTCAAAGCGTCTGTGCTATACATTCATCACTTGAAGTTAATTATTGCGACAAAAAAAGAAATTAAAGAGGCATATTTAAAGAAAGCACGGCCAATAGGACCCCCACCCTAGCTGAAATCAATTCAGACTTCTCTGAGCTTTCCATTTGTTCGAATCAAATAAATGCCCGTTTAATTAAGTGAGTCGGAAAATGAAACTGGTAAACATTTCAGGACATCTTACTAAATTTCAAAGAGGAAAATAATAGGTAAAGACGTTTCAGCTTCAATTTAACTGTCCCAGACTGAATTTTCAATGAAGGGGTGGCCTACGTGAGCAGCTTTGGAATTTCTCTGCTCATACGAGACATGTGCCCCGCTCCTTTTCATCCTTTGTTACATTCCACTTTATTTCTTCTAATGACATGGAGAGTCACAGTGCATAATTAATAGGAAATGAAATATTCAAATGGCCCTAATGCAGCCTTGAGAGGAGTGTCTGGACACGGGAGCAGAGGAAACGGGGAATTGACGTCGAGAGAGGCTATGAACGTTGGCATGTGTCACTTTCTGGACTTCAAATGAAGCCACTTTTAAAAAGCTCTCTGGCAGGATGACGGACTCTAATGTAAATTGCCACAATAAAACAAGTTAAACAGATATTCACACAGTCGGCTTTTTACATATCAGTTAGTTTGGCTGAGTTTTTTTTTTTCCAGTGTTCCTAATTATATGGTTTAAGGCTGTCTCCCTTGGAGGTTTTTTGTTCCTCGCTGCTGGTTGGGACTTAAACTAATGCACACGTCTGTACAGTAGGATTTACATTTGAAATGCATTGGAAATGTATGCACCGATTTTATTTGTTTATCGTTTTTACATTCAATATTTAGTCAACTTCAGCATTTTTAAGTCCTGATCTATATTCCTTGATGTTTGACTTATTGTTACTCAGTTCATCGTGCAGAGGTGTGTGAGAGGAGTCCTTGTGCTTTGAGCATGCAGCACTAGAGGGCACTACAGTGTTTCATTGGCTCTGACCTCTGACTGGACACTGAAGAGAGGGGTCTTGACCCCCCATAAAAATACCTCGTTCTCCGATGAACCCAGTCCCACCCCTTTCTGTGTGCTGAACCCAAAAACAGGAACAGGGATTTGGTATTTTGTATTTATCGAGATAGACTGCGTAGGTATGTCATGTTTTCTTTCAAAGACAAAATAAATACACACACTTTAAAACAGCATTTCAATCCAGCGTTGGTTGTTGCTGTTGGCTTGTGAAGCAGAAATCTGTTTGACATTAGAGTCCTCCTCACCTTTCTGTCTCCCTGGTACACAGAACACTGTGTTCTGCTGACTACACACTCAAAGACGCACAGCCCTGTCTCTGGTTAGACTTTCAACCTTGGGAGACATTTGAAGGAGCATTATAATGTCTGATGTATTCTTTGTTTTTGTTTTGGAATCCTTTCAGAGGCCTGCAGTATCAGTTGCTGGGTTTCATGTGGAAGTGCTTAAGGTTTTGAGAGTTAACACCTTGGTGAGCTGCTCGCACTCTCGCCTGCCGTTAAACAAAGGCAGCTTTGTGGAGACTCTCCCCAAATGTTTTCTTAACATGTTCCAAGCAGTTTGAGCAGGCAACTAAAGTAAACAAGATGTTGCCATGATAAAAACACTTGTAAAAACAGAGCTGAGTGCACTTAGAGACTTTTTCAGGCAGAGCTCTATCGGGTACACTGACTTTAATTCTCCTACGTTCTATAAACAAAGGGTGAGGCAATGTCAGAATACAATAAATACTGATAGATTTAAGGAGGCACACCCTAAATCTAAAGAATGAATGCCTTTGTGTGAAAATGTGTGTGTGTGTGATACATGTTTTAATAACTAAGTATCACAGGATGATGTTTTTTACAAGATGGTCTTTTTTATTAAGATGGAAACTGTGCTACCATACAATCCAACAGAATAAATATTTTAAATACAAGCTGGTTTGAAGTGGATTTACATAAACACACAGAAGAAAGTTCAAGATGATGAAAGAGTGAAAACTTTCAGCGGCTGATGAGGCGGACCTCTGCAGCACCTTTCTTTTCTGCTTCTGTGGGGAGGGTGGTGTGTTCATTGACTGCTTGTTTTAGGATAATGGAACTGTGTCATATCTTGTTTAAAGTGCGACTAATCCGGGGTGACAGTGAGCCATTGATCTGCTGCCACAACGCAGATGTTTTCATCCTCTTTGTAACCATGGCGCTGTTATGTGTTGGATTACCTGAAGCGCGCCTCACACACACACAGTTGATTAGTAAACCAGGGCTGCGGCTCAAATGGGGAATCAGCGCAAAACAATGCAGCATGTTAGGTTGGACAGAGTCAAACAAGTTTTACAAATAAACACTGCAACAAGGGTTAACAGCAGGTGATGCTGGCTTGGCTGGAGCTACATGCCACTAATATACCTGTAAGAAATTAAAAAAAAAGATGAGGTGTCAGCCTCTGTCGAAATGAAAGGCATTCTTTCAAGGAATGCACATCGCCCGCTGCCTGTCAGGCCAGAGTGTTACGCTAAGATCATCTTATAGTAAAAAGGGAGGGAATTTAAGCTGTTTTGGTCAAATTTTGTAAATGACATTAAGCACAAGCTTATAGTAGATATAGTGAAATGTGTTGGCTCTTAGAATATGAGTTGAAGACTCTCATCTACTACCACACCAAGCTGTAGCTCAATATCTGTAAAACTGTTTGAGTTTTAACCATTTATGTGTTTGTTAAGGCTGATTAGCTCTGGAATTGGGTTGACTACAAAACCCAATTAGATGTAAATGTACATCCAATGACACCTTTCTGAAAGTTTATTTAAAATCATAATAAAAGATATTTTGCTAACAGACAGACAGAGTTGACTTCAATGGTTATTGGCAAAGTTGAACACATATATTCCAGTTTGTGCTTGGAGTATAAATTGTGGATGACGCTAATCTACTTAGGTCAATATTTTGCTAATACAACAGATAAATAAACACACAGACACGGGCAAAAACATTATTGGTAGCAGGCGATAAATAAAAGCAGCTCATAGACATAAAGCAAAAGAAACAAGTGCAAAACAAATTGACATACAAAAGAAAAGAAAATTGAACAAGAAAAAAGCATTCCCCCCGTCCAGCGACAAGGGCAAACATGCAGGGCTCCCTGAGTGCGAGCTGCCACAGATAAACATCCTATCGTTGTTTGTTTGGGAAAAACGGCCCCCATCACCATGGGAACTGCACTTATCACAGGAATTAGAGGCCCATGCAGTTCCCAGAAGGAGACCCCACCACAGTGCCCTTTTCAAGAGCGGGCCGACCCAGACTCAGGAATAACAACCAGCTGCACCTGCAGTGCGTCTGCGTTGCCAGGGGTCGTAAAACATATAATCGACCCAAAAAGAGGACAAACAAACTGTGACAGAAAGGTACCTCTGGCTATGACTTTTACTTACTTGAGGAATGACTGGAAATCATCAAAAACCGCTTCACATCCCGGCCACTTGCAGACACCGTGGCCGTAAAGAGGGTGACTGTTGGGGGAAGGCTCGTCCAGCGTCGATCTGAAAGAAAAATTCAGAGAGAAAGTCGTCAGTAAAGGCTCATTACAACGAGTCTTCAATTAAAAGGCAAGGAACTTCACAAAAAACACAAAGATGATGGTTTCTTTATTTAACCCAAAGCCTCCCTGTGTGTGCTCAGAGTTCCTACATCATTTCCATTTTGAAATCCCAAACTTTTCCAGACCCCAATTTTCTATTTTTTTTTTTTTTTTTTTGGTTTGTTGGTGTTGTTAGATTTGGTGCAATTTCTTTACGCCTTAAGTACAAACATTTCATGTAAATTCTGTAACATTTCTAGAAATGTTTGGACAATAGGCTTTTATGTGTTTTCTGGATACTCCAAATACTAGATGGGAATAGTTGGGAAAGACATTTCAGTAAAACAAATAAACAAACAATTATCTTTCCCCCAAAAACCTCAATTTTTAAAATCATTTAAGGAAACAGTTCTTGGGTTTGTGTATTGGGCTATCTCATAGGGCTATCGTACCTGTTGTATGAAGCTCTTTGAATCACCTCAGTTTGGAGAAATAGAGTTTAATTGTGACAGGACTGACAAGCTAACAATTATTCCAAGTGGAACCAAAGTGGATTTGTGCTACCTTAAAACAACTCCTACATTAAGCTTTTCATAGCAGTTAATGCAAAAGCTATTCTATGAACTTTTAGACTGCTGTCATTTTTGCCTTACATGGTGTATTTTAGCAGAAATATTATGTTGCTGCTGGAAGTGTGACCGGCTGCACCGGAGGTGCTTGAGCTAGGTGCAGCTGGAGCTGCATGGTCCTGCAAATAACCACAGAATTTTATGTAAATAACCATATAAGCAATGTAAAGGTTATTAGGACAGCATTTGCATAAACATTTTAGAGATATGAACACTATGACATTTTAGAGATAAGAGCAGTTTTAAGACAACAGGAATCTACTTCGGTCTTAGCTGTCTTCAGACTAGCCATTAGCTCATTAGTCAAGTCAGATTTAAATTCTGTTTTTCTAAACTGAGAACATCTAAAGAGCTATCAACAGGTAAGACATTGTTTATAACTTTTACACAGAACTTCAACTCAAAATGGCCAAACTATCACTTTAACAAAGTCTTTTTCTACAAAACAAGATGGGTTATTTGTAAAATTATGTTATGTAAAGGCAAAATTAATGTTTAAATGTTAAAATGTTCTATACATTTTAAATGTGCAGTACCTAAGTTTACAAAGGCTTTTACAATGTGTCTCTCATTCACTATCCATTGGGAGTAACTTGGAGCGTTTTTTGTGCTTTTTAAAGTAATTATTGCTTGAATTTAAATTATTTGCTTTGTCTTCTTCACATTCTAATGTTTGTCTACCTTGCTCTACTTGTTATCTTCCATCTTCTTCATAGAATTGAATTTCCCCTCAGGGATTAATAAAGTATTTCTGAATCTTATTTCTGATTTTCATCTTAAAAAATGAGTTATTTATTTTTTAGAAATTCAGGATTTTATCTTTTAAAAATGTAATAAACAAGCCTGGAAACTCAATCGTTTTTTCAGACTTTATTCCCCCCTTTTCAGATCTTGAAAATACTCAAACTAAATTCAATACTTTTCAAGAGTCCGTAGGAAGCCTGTGTACTGTATCTTGTTTTCACATGAAAATATTGACTTCTAGTTGATCTGTGAACTCTGGGCCTTGTCGAATCAGTTCACCTGTGTGATCATTACTTGCTCTGCTTTTAAATGAGGGAACTCTTGTTGTGAAAGCCAAACCAAATCAATACATAATTATTTAGTATCACTGAGCCATGCTGCAATTTACTTTGATCCAGACGGCTAGGGGGCTCCCTGAGATGCTGCTGCATCACATCCCACAGCCCACCTGGAGGAGTCTGTAACACAATATGAAAGCCCCTACTTTCACACCGCGCACAAACTGTAAACATCCCCGCCTGGTACCAATTTATCTCCTGACCAATTCATGTCACCGGGGGCTGACAAGAATGCATCTTTGGGGAGCGTATGGCTTGGTACAATCAGTCTAAATAGCAGGAACATCCCTGAAAAACAAACTTTACAACATCTTCCATATGGCGAGAGGCGTGGAACCACAGCTAACCACAATCAGAGCTGAGACAGAGCGGCCTGTGTGGAGGCTGTGTCTGCTAAGAAAGCGAGACAGGCAGCCATATGGACACAGGCACTATACAAGACACACAACTTTCAGATACAAGAGCCTGGGGGACTGGCCTATATTGCTACCACCTGTGCTTCTGGCGGCTCGCGAGCACAATGCTGCTGCTTCTCCTCCAGTGTGAGCCCTGCGCTCAGAGACAGCGGGACAGATAAGGAGATTCATTGCACAACAAACTGTTGTGTTCCCACATGAGAATAACTCCAGCCTCTTAAAATCTCATTGATATGCATATATTCAATAAGAAATAATGTCCAATTGTGTTGCACTTCTTCACGTGATTACTTTTGGGACAAAATTCATTTGGTGTAATTTAAAAATTGATCCAAAAACAAATTAGTAAAAAAAACAAAAATGATCATTGTGTGCCAATTCGGCAGGATTAAACAAGCTGATAATCAGATTAAAATCTCATTCGTATCAATGTTAGCAAAGCTGCACATCAAGTAGGAAATTTTAAAGGTCAGCACAGGTTTCCTTGTGTTATAATTGCTTGCTTAAGAGTTCACATTGTTCCTAACATGTGATAATTGCATTGCAATTAGGAGGCAGTGGAGCATTCATGAATGCTGTTAGCAGATTTTTTTCCCTCTTTCAAAAATCAGATTTTTTTATTCAATTATGAATTATGCATTCACATTAAGACCTCTGTTTTGATACAGCTAATAAATAGACGGCAGACGACCAATTATAATGAGTTTTTAACAAGGAAATGCGTGGACTGGTGAAGGTGACGCTGGTTTTTAATTTAAAGAGATCCTTTTTTTAATTCTTTGCAAGGAGGCTTGTTGGTTAATTCTGTTTTAATAAGATATTGAAATGTGAAGAGCGCTGGGAATCAGCAAGCACAAAACGCTGTGAGTGGCTGGTGGCAGAAGAGCACTTTTAAACGCCGGATGGTTAAATAGTGGTAAATGACAGATTTTACACCAAATGAGCTACATTAGTGTAATAGGAGAAGAGTGTGGTATTTATTTTTATTTGAAAACACTTAAAAAAGAGAAGAAAACTGATTAGTAATTCTGAGAGTTTTGATAGGATATTTTATTGTCAGGTGGCAGGAACATTAAATTGATCTTTTAGGAGTGATGAGAAAAAAACAAGTCGGCTTCCTTTAGAGAAGCAGGATCATTCAGACCGGGTCAGACAGAGTAAACCTTCCAGGTGTTGCACTGGGTTTTAGTGTAGACACATAGGAGCGACGGCACACAGAGATGAATCCGACAGCTGCTAGCCAGTTGTTTTCAAGCTCACTTACTTTGATGGGATGCTTTGGGCCATAAACAAGTCAGGAACTATGGCATCTCATGCTGATGGACTCAATCTATCAGAAAAAATGGGAAGATTGATGCCCATCGTGCTAGGTCAGAGTCTAACTCACTGTTGATACATTAGGTTTATTCTCCTTATGTTCTCCCCCTCCATCCATACCTGGTCCCACCCCTTTTAACACTCTAGATGTTTCCTGGATCCTTTCCTCCTCCTGGTACCGCTGCATGCTTTACCCTAAATGATTTAATTAGCTTTTTTTTTTTCTTGTGCAAGACAAATGAAAAACAAGGGCGAGATGGGAGAGCTGTGCCAAATCTGATTATTTATCTCCTTAACAGATTGCTGCGTTACAGTCCCTGAGCTGTTGTTACTGATAGTTGTTGGGAAGTAAAGTGGGCCAAGTGCTTTGTGGGGATGTGCACCCCCTAACACACGCACACACTCGACAAAGCTGATGCAGCTCCGTATTGGGAATTTGTGTCAGATACAGATCAGGCACATTTGATTTAAATAAGCAAATCTCTGAATAAAGATGACCTGGCTCACAGGGGTATATCTCGATCTGCGCGTCTCTTTTCAGCAGCTGCGAAACAACAGATAGAGTGACTCAGGCTCTGGTAATATCAGGGATGTTATTTAGACAAACAGAAATCCCAGCTTGCCTTGCCGGAGTGATCATAGCAACAACTAAAAGCAGGAACACGTGCCTCATTTTCGGTGTGTCAAGGCGGCAGTGATTGAATTTCTCCCCCTTCCTTAAGACGGAAGTGCAAAGCCAGTGAGTGATTCCTGTGGATGCACTTAAGGTTTTAGTTGCAGGCGTCGTTGTGCCTGGGCAGATTTTATATGACACATGAAACTAACTACATGGTACTTAAAGCCCGCTGTAAACCAATCTGAAGCCAGTCGGGAAAACAGGCCCAGCTGCAGAGAGGCTTGTTTCAGTTGCATGACAAAAGGACTTGCAAAACCGCATCAATTAAAAGTTCATTAAGTTCAGCGCTGGGAGGATGAGTGGATGCTCTCTATTTACGCCTGGGCCGGCCCAGCCCATTATCTTCAACCTGATTATTCAAATCCCTGGATTATAACACAGACGATTCTCTCAGAGCCTTGCTTAGAATAATCTTACTTAATAATATTTCATTTTTCTTTCCATGGAGTCTGATTAGAATTGAGTCTGCATCATCAAAAGAGAGGGAAAAATGCTTCTGATAGTTGTGCAATTTAAAATTAACACAAAAAAAAAGATTATTAGTTGTGTGAATCTAAATTCGCATCATTCAGCATTTGATAGGGAATGTTTTCTGCTCACTTTGTACGAGCCTTTTTTTTTTCTTAGTAATTGCGCATTTAAAAAGTGTGTGTTGGTAATCCACTTCCTTGAACAGATGGGGTGAATGAGAATCACCTGCCTGGTTTTCTGACAGATCGAAGATACTACGAGAATATTCAGACTAAGACTGCCTTCTTCACTTAAGCCTGTGTTAAACTGCTGCTGACATCTTCTTTAATCTCTGACAGTCAGCGTGAGGCAGAGAGGCTGCCAGCTTTTGCGTTATGTCTTCTCCGATGTTTCATGGACCCTTCAGCTGCTTTTTGCTGCCATCAGTGCTCACCTTGTTTTCCTGTTTGCGACAATGTGTGATGAAGTCAGCGAGTCGATATCCTTTGCAGTGATTTGTCCGACACCAGACATTCAGGTGGCGAACTAAAAACAGTTTCTATTTCTCTGTCACTGACAGTGCTATAACTTAAAATCTCAGTAAGTCTACACAGGTACAAGGTCTTAAAATCAAATCTGTTTGAAGATACCGTTATATATTTGCTCTCTCCCTCAGAGAATAAGAGTACATCCTCTTGGTGCCACTTAGATCATCTCTTTAACCCCCTTATGTCCCTCCTCTCCCCCACAAGCAGCCCTCTTCACCTCCAGAGGCCCACTGATTTACTTTGCTAAACATGATTTCATCGGCATCGCTTTCATACCGACACGTAGGTTTTGATCACTGAAACACAAGTCAGATGTTATGCAGTGAGCTCATGGTGCCTGGAGGCTCCTCACTTGCAGTTCAAAGATCAGCTTATGTGCAAGAAAACAAGCAAATGTGTAAGATGCCAAATTAATTCCTTCCTTAAAGAAACACTGTCTCTCAAACATACACACACAATACTCAGAGAGCAAAAGCCCTTCGTGAATGATTCAGCTATGTTTTGAAAATATGATACAACCTGTATTTGTTTTTCTTTTACAGTATAATAGCTTTCTTTTCTTGTTATGTTTCACTTTATTCTTAAACTGAAGATTTGATTCTTCATGTCAACAAATTCCAAGTATGTAAGGAAGGTTTTTCTTTTATTAAAAAAACAAAGGTAACTGGATGCAAATGGTGCCGAGAAGCTTCGATCAAAACCTCCACCAAAGTGTTTAATAATAGAATAATGATGTGTTTTCATCCTTGTGTAGATTACTCCATATGAGGAGTTACTATGAACTCCCCCGTCTTTGAAGGAATGCATATTGCCCACCACCTTTTATGCCAAACTATTTAACTAAGATCAACTTATGATGGGAAGAGATGGAGTTGCAGTCCTTTTGGTCAAACCTCGTAAATGATGTATGTACAATGCAAGATCTTTCAAGATCTGTTAGTGCTCCAAGTTTGTGTTGTTAATGACTCTCAGTTACTACCACAGCAAACACTAGCTCAAGATCTGAAAAACTGACTAGGTTATCGCCTTTTTTGAGCAATTTTAGAGTTTGATTAAAATCTGTCTTGCTGTTGAAACACACACACGCACACTGGCAAAAGCATTTATTGCCCTTTTGCCTTTGGGTGATAAAAACATTGAAGTTTCACAAAAGCTTAGAGCAGATTAAAAAAGAACAATTTACAAATAAACTTTAAATTCATGTGTAAATTCACCTGCAAAAATGAGCATTTAACAAGAAAGTTAAAAAAAGAAATAAATAAACTTACCCTTCTCTTTTGTGACTCATGTATTGTCCATTGGTGGAAGCATGCTGGTTGACAATGGGGTTCTTTGGCGGTGCCGGGGAGGACAGGTCGAGGCCCCGGTGGCCGTTGTTGCTGCTGTTGTTGTGCTCCTCCTTCACGTGAGCATTCGTCACCTCCTTCCACAGTTGTTGCAGCTCTGCTGGAATCATGCCTGAGACAAACAAATTGGATAATTAAATCAATTAACAGATAATCCAACTCTCTTCTTCATCACCTAATTAAATCAAAGCGTTTGTAAACAAAGCTGAGTATTAATTAGAAAATACTCCACTACGGGGTAATGCACAGAGATCTGAACCCCCCCAACTCCCCCCTCCGACGACTACTTCTCTCCCTCTCATTTTTCCTGTGATCTGAAGCGTGTTTGTATACACAAATCCCTGGCATTCACGCAAATTTCGTGCCCACAGTAAATAATTAACATCCAGACAAGGCATGAAATCTGAATAATCACCATCACTTTCTCTCAACAACAGAGATGTGCAGAAGACTCACAACAAAAAGTTTACAATAGCAACATGGAAAATATCCCACCCCTGTCTCCTTGAGAAACAGGACCCTAGGGTAATATTCTCAAAAGCGCATTAATGTGCAAAATACTTAAGGCTCTGCACCGCCTCCAATTGACACAGACGACTTAAACCTCATTTAACGAGTCAAGCATATTGCAGCTCTCATAGGCCTTTGAAAAAAAAAATCCCTTGAAGACATAAGACATTTTTCTGTGTGCTGGAAACACATCCACAAAATGTGTGTGTTTTTATGTCTGTAAGTAACAGTCAACACCAGAGTCGGGATGGAGATGGATACTGCTATGTTTATGCGCCCCACTCTCCAAGTCTTAGAGAATTTAGATGCACCACAGATGTATCCATCTATGGTGCGTCTGTTTTTGAGTCTGAAAAGTTTGCTTTCACGTGGACACAAATGAGGATGAAAGGTTAAAAAAGATTAAACCTCAAAAGGTCAAGAATTTCTGGCAGCTTGTATGTTCAATTAAAACAAAGGACATCTGGAAAACTAATTTCAATACACTGACATAACTACTAACACATTATACTGGTAGTCTTTATTGAGAAGTCAAATTTACACAAAAACCTTCACGTTTTAAAAACGGTGAAAGAAATTTGCTAGGGACTGGCTCTCTTTGGGGCTCTGAAGGTATGCATTGTGATTGCAACATCAACTAGGGTTTGTGTAGGTTGAGGGTGCTGGACTCTGCGTGTTTGTGCTGGAATGATGTCTTTCATCATTTTGGGCAGTAGTGATTTGAGTTTGGTGACTTTTGCAGATTGAACAGTGGGGTAATTGGCTGGCAGTCGATGATGTTAAGGCTAAAAAATAACGATGGTCAATGACGTATATATGTTTTATATCTTTTTATCAATGTATTATTCTTTTCGCTTACTTCTCTTCATTCTTTCTTTATATTTATTGTGTTATTTTGTACTCACAGTGTACTGTAATTATTGTCACCCTACGCAATAAAAAAAGAATAGTGAAAGAAGCCCTTGGACATTTGGTGGGTTTAACCACAGAGCAACTGAAACAGACCATTCGTTTAGCACTACAATTAATTAAATCCATTCTCAAAATGAGCATTGGCAAATGGAAGATGATTTGCACATGCTTATCTAGTTGGGTTTATATTTTGTGGATTCCTCCTCTCCCTCCCTCCCATCTCCAACACTATAGATACCAGAAGTGCTCCTTTCATGCACCAGATTGTAATACACTGTGTGCAAAATGCTTAGTCCTAATTTATTCCTGTTGTGGAAAATAACTGTGAGGTGAAGATCTCAATATGATCAGCAAAAATATTTTTAATTTGATAAGCTACTAAAGATTTTAATTATGCTGGTAATAGAGAACATTGGCCTAATGAGGCGGAGGACTCCAGAGAGACACAGAGGCTAAGAACTGTGAAATGAGTCTGATAGGATTGCTGTAAATTCACACTAGATCGTTTGCATATCAAAGAGCAGGAAATGATTGCAGGACAAATCAATAACCTTTCCACGTTCCAAGGAGCGTCTTTCCTCATTCGGATGTCTCAACACACTCTCTCTGTACTGTCTGCCTGAATTCGCCCTTATTCTCTTCAATGCCTTGATGTGCTCTAATCGAAGTGCACGTCCATGACAGGCTAAACATGCTTAATATTACGGCTTTGTGTTATAGCATGCTAATCAAATCTTTGTTGATTTCTAGCTGCATTAGAGATTAAGCTTTTATTGTTTTGATGGTGTAGGAGAATTTTTTTTTTTTTTGTCAGATGGTTTAGAAGGGGAAGGTCAATGCAGATGTGAGTGTCCAGCACTCCGACAGCGGGAACAATCGTTTTCCCCCCACTTGGTGCTCAGTGACAGTGGGTGATGTATTTTTAGCCAGTTTGCTTGACAGGGCAGACCACACCAGCTCAATTACCCAGCAGTCCAGGTGACCCCAACCCCACTGTTTGCTCAGATGAAACCAAGGTGGATTGACTGGTGTGATGAGAGAGGTAACGGAGTGAGACCAACATGTCTCTCTCTCGATCTCCTAGAGTTTTATTGCTTTTTGTTTGCACCTCTCCTCTCAGTGCTCCAATCTAACCCCTAACCTCTTCAAAAGCAGCTACAGCTATGGCTCATGATTCCTCATAAATGACAATAAAATATCATTACACAAATGTCTCACAGGGTATTATATTTTGTGCCTGGACAAAATGCACTGAGTTTCTTTCCATCTGATTACTCTGGGACACATAATGGCATTGATCTGTAAATTCTTTTTCTTAGGTGCTCAGTTTGTCCATCCTTTAAATGCCAGATTGGTTTATCTTTCCTCTTTCCATTTTTCAACACAACTATTCCTCTCATTACAGCCGGGAAATACGGACAAGCACTTTAAAAAATGTATGTTGTTGGGACACTTGATTGATCACCTTCCCCACAACTCAATTTTAACTCTGCAGGTAGCTCTGGCACTGAGACAGGCCGAGCTCTTCAACCTTTTCCTGTCCTTGTCCCTGTGTACCCAGGTGACCATGTTCAAGCAAGCAGAAAGTTGATTTAAGGTTCATAATGACATCAGTTGCAGGCCATCGTCCCCCCAAATAAAAAATGGCCCCCAGTGCTCTGGGCTCTTTAAACCGCACTGTTACTTTTCACACACAGTGTCGGTGCCATGGGGGGACAGTGACATCGCTATTAGTTTATTGTTCCATCAGACTGGGACCTTTACTGCACCCCTGTTTATGTTGCCGTAATCACTGGCCTGCTGATACGCACCCCTTAGGTCTGAAATATGTCCTGTCGAAATACTGCAGGAACTATTACCAGCAGCCCACTGCTGGACGTATCAATCACTGACAGGTCAGCCGCCTTACCCACCACTGTCCCTGATGTGCTGCTGCTCTGTGAGCACTTCATGGCTCGCCACATTCTTTGCTTTCATATTACCGACAAATTTGTCTTGTCACTGTCCCACTGGCCTCTCTCGGACAACTTAAATGATGTTGTACAGCTAGAGGAACTCGCTCTCTTGCCGAGTACCCTCTGAGGGTGAGGGTGCATTTAAGTCAGGAAGTGCTCAAAAGCTGGGCACTTCTATGACACGTGCAAACACACGTGTATGTAACACCTGAGCAACGTAAACCCAAGCAACTCACTCGTCAGGTCAAGAGTACAGGCTTTTTGTGAGGCGAGTAAGAAGGGGTGGAGGTTGTTTGGATCAAATTCATATTTATGATAGCTGCATCCCCCAAACACATTGTTGTAATTTACAACAGATATCGTCTGGCCGCTTCCAAGACTTTGAACATTAATGTCAAAAAAATTTACAACAAAAAAGACAAATTATACGCTGGATGGTGTGAGCAATTGTTTTTCACTCATAACTGCTATCTACAAGTTTCTACTTAATTAGTGCTATCAGTGTTTTTGAAAAGCTAATTTAAATGCATTCCTTCAGTCCGTCGCTTTGGCAGAACAATTACTGCAATTTGTCTTGGTCAAAAAAGCAACAAAGCAAAAGGCTGGTATAAAACTCTGTTGTAAACAGCACCGCAGTACCAAAAAGCACACTTAATTCGATAATTACTTTGTTACAGAGACCTGTTATTTGCAAACCTTCTATTGCTTTCATTTTCTCAGCACATAAAAACAATTGGACACAGCTGATTGCATGCATTAACAGTGGCCTTTTCCAATAATTATACTGATATCTACATTTTTAAATGAAAGAAATAAAAATCATCAGCTAAAAAGTCATGGCAATTTACTGCCCCCCAAGTTTGAATCCATAATCACTGAGACGCGAGCAGAGCAGATCAACTCATCACTTCCGATGCAGCGCTAACAGCTAGCTGAATATTGCAGATTAGATCTGAGCACTATAGGGCCGGCCTGCTGGTGCATGAAAGAGTTTAGTGATGTGGAAAACAGAAAGGTCATCAATAACTTCAAACAGTCGAGCAGAAAATGTGTAGAATAAGAGGACAAACTGGGGCCTGGAGCACTAACCTAAGTGTTGTAACAGCTGTCAGAGACACACGGTTAACTGTCAGAGGGCTATAAGAGTAAAACCAACCAGGTTTTACATGTTACAACAAACTGAAACAAAACTGTATCTGTAGGAAAATTTGGTTCCTTTTATTCATATTTATTGTATGCAAACATGACCGTTAAGAAAAGATCATCTCAGTTTTGCATAAAAATTAATTTTGTTGCACTGTTAAAAAAACATCCAAGTGTGCTTTTTTCATCCTGTGACAGTTGATTGCTCTGTTTAAAGTCTCAGTCGTTTGTGTTATTTGTTGAACTTGTGGAGAAATGAGCCCAGTGGTTGTGACAAAACATATAGCTGTTACAAAAACCCGCACTAGTGCAGGAAAAGGCTCATAAGATGAGATGTCTCAGAGGTATTTGATGATAATCCTGAATAAACAGGATGTTCTGAGCCTGTTGTGAAATCTATCAAAAGTACCTGGCCTTATCGCTCACATGAAGCTTTACTCATGGGGTGTGTGAGTGTTTGCCAGATATCATACACACTGCAACTCAGAAAAGCACACTCACAACAACAGCAGTGCCCCACGCCTGTGCCCATGGCAATCGTCTGTGAGTGGATGACTGATTCCATAGCCAGTCCAAACAATAACACCACTGTACAAACCCTGTTTGTGTTTGCCTATTACCTAAGCACCCCCCCCAACCCCTCCTGTTTTTATCTTGTTATTTCAAAACTGTTTGTTTTAGCTGGGAAATGAATAGTCAACGTCTTGCTCTTAAACCCCTATGACGGCATCTTTTGTCACAAGGAGGCCACTCCTTTACAAAACATTTGAGGGTAAATAAAGAAATAAACTTCTTTGTCAAACAGCACTGACTTTCTATCAAGTAACAGGCGGTTCCACAATGACAAGTTAACAGGCAGTTTATGAACAATAGATACTGTCTTCTTCAAGGCTAGAGGAGACTACCACTGGGATGCCACTCACATACAGGACACTGAGCTGAAGGTCAAAGTGGAACATGTCACAAAGTCTCAGCTGATATTAAACAATTGTAAAGCACCAGAATAAAACAGCAAAGGTGACTTAGACAACTGAATTCTCTAAACTAAATGTATAAGATTTAGTCAAATATTTACAGCAATTAATCAATTGAGTAAACTAGCGAACTGCTAACTCAAGATTTGCTGAAAGCGGGTCCTGCATCAATCAAACCATGAACAGTATGCGGCTACCCATAAGTCACACATTGTTCTCTGTTGTTGAGCAAATTTGCAAAGGAGTTGTAGAAAGGAAATAACAGTGTCACATAATCCACCTACAGGTCACAGGGTTTACAAAGATTTCTGCTAAAATTATTTCTAAAACGCTGTCAAGACAATCCGATGGTCTGATATCACACTGACTTATTTGTGTTGTAGGATTTTAAATATGCCATGCACCTATAATATTTGTATTTTTAGAGTTTAGCTGAGGGGTTTCACAGCAAAGATCAGCAAAACCAAAAATCAAACTGTTCAGGTAGTGTTTGCCATAATAACAGATGGAGAAAATCAGTTGACCAGTATGAGATTAGGAGTTTTAGGTTGTCTACTAAAACTATATTTCTCATTTTAGCACCCAACAGCAGGCCAGACTTTCTTTGTAAACAAACTGTCACCCACAATTTGAAATAAAAAGACTCATATTGTGCCCTGAAAGATTTTGCTTTTATATTTTGTTTTTACAGAGCTACAGCTTGCTGACGGGCAGAAGATCAGCAGTGCTGCAGGCCGGTGTGAGGTACTGACCCTGAGTGAGCGAGTGTAGCGGCA
The DNA here is from genome assembly GCF_001649575.2 of Kryptolebias marmoratus. Classification (NCBI taxonomy): domain Eukaryota; kingdom Metazoa; phylum Chordata; class Actinopteri; order Cyprinodontiformes; family Rivulidae; genus Kryptolebias; species Kryptolebias marmoratus. The sequence continues at coordinate 24,123,840 of NC_051433.1, forward strand.
GGCCGGTCTGTCCTGGCTGGATGGTGAGAAGCCCTTGCCTCTGAAGGTTGAGCAGGTGTTGCTGCTGGACCTGCTGGACCTGCAGGAGCTGCTGCTGGAAAGCCAACTGCTGGGCTGAAACCTGCTGCGGGCCACACACACACACACACACACACACACGCAGAAGAACACTGGAAGTGAACAAACATCCTGCAAGTAACAGCTGGTGTAAACACATAAATCAGGCTCTTATACACACACATATTTTGAGTGTACAAATTTGCTTCAAGCTCAACACTGTCAAGTTCAAAGTTAAGTTTGTAAATATAATACTTGAGATTTGAAATCCTGATTTATAAAGAAAACAAGAATAGTGTGTTTTTGAATGTACCGGCACAAAATAGAACAATGCAACTTTCATAAATTTTGCCTTAAGAGAGGGTTTGTCTGGGTCCACCTAAGACAGGTAGACGATACATCTCCCTCTCTCTTAATTAACACCAGTCGGGAGGCGAATGACAAACAACGAAACAACATAGTTAATCATTCATAATAAGAGCCACAGGAATTTAATTACAGCCATTCATAATTCAGCAAACAACGTGTGACTAAATCAAAGTGCTTAATAACCACCCTAGAAAGTCCCAACTCTCCCAGGCATGGCGCTGAGCGCAGGGATGCACTCTTCCCCCAGCCAGCGCAGCAAGCTGTGTTCAATCACACACCGTGGACTGACAGAGAGATGGCTGTTTTGTTCAGCTCGCTGTGCTACAGCTGTTTCGCCAAGAAAACATTTAATGAAATTCTGGTGTGTCATCTCCGCCTTTGGGGTTGTGGGGGTGTTTTGGCTCAAAATTGTGAAAAGTGTGAACTTCGATTGGGATGAAAAAAATGATATGAAAGCAGTGAGGGACAAAAAAAAAAAAAAGGCAAGATAGAATAATAAACAGAAGGAAATCATCTAATATCCCCAATCTCTTATGACTCAAAACAAATGAGAGATTTTATTTAGATAATGGGGGGACAGAGGGGAGAGATGACTTTTAACCCTTTCATCAATACTAAAATGTCTGTTATATCAATTAAACGAGCAGCAAAACCTTCAGTGTTTTCTGGCAGATAAGGGCAAAATAAGCCTGTCTGAGACTCAACAGGATACTAGGTCTGTTTATGAGTACACAAGGCCAGTTGTCAAGCCAGAGGGAGGAGAGGACGGGGCACTAAAAGCATTGCTGGGCTGCCAAGCTGTGCACCGCACCCTTTTACCAAACACAGGATACACCACTTTGTTTACTTCTCACAATTGAGTGCATACAAAAAAGGTCTCTGTGCAGCGTGGCAGTCAGGTCACTTGCTGGCGGCCGTGAAACCACTGAAACAGCCAGATAAAATGGGTCCCCTCCGCCCACCCCCGTTCGGCATGTTAAAAGGGTCCAGCAGCATTCCTTTCCCTTCCTCTTCCTCCCTCCCACCCCGCACTGAGCCCGCTGCTCCTGCGATGGCTGACTAAAAATAAAGCTCCCGGGCAGCGCTGGTCTATTACAGCAAGCGGGCTCATCTCATTTGATCAATCAGGAGAAGGAGGCTCTTTGACAGCAGTGGCTGAGGGTCATAACTGCAGAGTAACTGTATTCACTCCTGGACTCATGTGTGATCCCGCTCAAAATAAGAAAGGAGAAAGTGAGGAAGAGGTAGAAGGCAGAGGTTCCAGTGAAAGTCGTGATGCAGGTGGCCTGGGATCTTCTCTGATCTTTCCTGTTTGTGAAAGACGGTTGCTTCTTTTTTTTTTGTTTCTTCTTCTTCGCATCAGTGTGAGAGAAGTTTCTCGTGCCTTTAGTAGTTCTTTGTTCCTCAGCTCCTCCCTGACAGCCTCAGATAAAGATAATAGTGCTACGGGGGTGGGAGATCACAAGGAACAATGTCTTTCATCAAAACGCTAAATAAGTAGAGGGTGGCTTCTCAGAAGAAAAAAAAGAAGAAGAAGAAAGAAAATCCAGCACTGCAAAATGAATTTAACCCTCTCCCCTTCACTTTTTTTTTCTTATAGCCCCATCAGCTGACAGCAGCTCCTGTGCGCTCGCAGCATGCAGACACATTAAAAACCCCCAGACCCAATAGACCAAATAAGAGGTTAACAAGAAGTGGCACAAGGGAGAGAAAAATACAGTCCCTGACAAATGATAATGAGTGGCAGTGGCAGGCCTTTATTGTCAGGCTTCAAATATAAAGTTAAAGATCTTTGAAAAACTAAATTTTGATGTCTTTAAAATAAAAGAGGCACAAAGCAACAACAGGGGGTTATTGTCTGGCAGCCACAGGGGAGTCACTGCATCATTCTTATTCTGTCTTTTGATGGCTGCTAGAAACGCGAGTGGAAAAAAAAAGAGCGAGCGATGGGAAGAGAAAGAAAACAGCAGCAAAGGGGAAGAGCCTCTCAAGGCTGCATCCATTTCCTGTGATCATACATAATATGCTTAAAAAGTAGAGTTTTTTTTCCTTTATTCTCGTGCTTCATTCAACTGATCAATTGCACCTCCTTGCCCCCCACCCCGCCTCTCATCCCTCCCTCTTTCCCCCCTTGCTCCTCCACTGTTTACATCAGATGCGACTCGGTGACAGGCTCTATCTGAGGCCGAGGAGCTCCGCTGTCACGTTGATTTATGGGAGCATCACGCCACAACTTGTCCAAACTGAAGCTCGCAGTTCATTAATTAGGGAGCTACAACTTTGAAGTTGGGCGCTTCGACAGCACACGCACGTGCGCTGAGTGTGAACATGCGTGGAGGAGTGTGCGTCCGCTTTTAACATTCGGCTTAATTTTCTGTGCCCTTCTTTGCTCTCCAAACATGGAGCTCAATGGGGACGAGAACAAGAATTCCCAAATTGTCTTTGAACTTCTTCTGGCCGTGCAGTAATAATTTGCTTTGTCCACAGTGATGCCTGTATCCGCCTGTCATTAACACGTATTAAGCTGCTGCCTACGAGCAAGCCCCGCTGTGCTATGGGGGTGCAGAGGAGAAAAATCAAGAAAGAAGAATGGTCAAAAAAAAAAAGAAAAGAAAACAGGCAACAAAGCTGGGAGCGCTCTCGGGACTGATATTTCACAATTACATGCCTTCTCTTCCTCTGCTATTTCCATGTTAATTACCAAGAAAAGCCTCTCAGATTTACATGCTTCGTGTTTTTGCCTTTCATTATGTCCTGCACACAACTCACCACAGGAGCTGTGATTTTTTGTTGTTACAAAGTACACTTGTTTAGTTAAAAAAAAAAAAAAGAAGAAATAAATTAAGCAATAAAAAATATGTCAGAGGTTTAGTAAAATATTACACCTTTAACTTGGAGCCAGGCTGTATTCTTGCACTGTATCAGTCAGTTGTTAACATTTAGCCAGCAAGTCTGACATGCTAATCAGAAGCATGAGTGCACTTGATTCCCCCCCAACCCACCCCCGACACACACGCACACGCACACACACACTCCCCCAGTCTCTGCTTTAACCACAGTCTGAAAGCAGATGGAGTTGAGGGAGGGAGCACACATGCCTTCCATGCTCTGTCTGGCCAACGTTTGGAAATGGCAGGCGGTCGCAGTGATGTCAGCCTACCTCTTTGCTCTGCTTGCTGCCTGCATGTTGCTGCTGCTGTAGGAGCTGGAGGTGGAGCGTTTCCTGCTGCTTCTTGTAGAACTCTTGAAGTTGCTGCTGCAGAAAAGACAAGGAGGTGACAAATGAGTTCGGGTTTGACAGTCGCGGATTCTCTGTTCTGCGAACGTTTTCAACACTTTGAGGAACGTTGTTTTTGAGGCTTAAAAAGAGAGAGAGGGAGACCAGCAGCAGTTCAAAGTCAATTTATCCTTGAGGATTTTTTAGCTTGTTTGAAACATGATATTCAGGTTTGAAGAAACTTGCAGCTTTTACAACCTGAATGTGGCACTTTACCTGCTGTAACATGAGGGCCTGTTGCTGCTGGAGAAGAACCTGGAGCTGCTGAGGGCTCAGGACCTGCTGCTGGAGAATCTGCTGCATTTGTTGTGGAGTTATCACTTGAGGCGTCATCATAGCCACTGACACTGGAACCTGCACAAACATTCAAAAGAAAATAGAGCTGTCAGACTGTGGAACAAAAAAAATACAGAGTACAACACAGAATAACAAATAAAATAAAGTAATAATATAAAAAGTTGACCAAAAACTTTAGCAACTCATTTTATGCATTGAATTTGGGCTAAAAATGAGTAAATGGACATATAAATATATAGCATACTACACACTAAAAGTCCATTTCTACTAATAAATGTGTGCAGGACCCAACACTAATAAGTAAACATAGATATTTTAACTTGTTTTCCCATATCAAGACCAAATCAAAGTGAATCAAGATAAATGACATAAAACAACCAAGATCAGATAACTCCAGAGAGAATATGACGAGCGTATTCATTAAAAATGGCTTTCATTTTAATGCACAAAAACTCCTAAACTTATTTGATCTGATCGGCTGTAAAATCCCTGAGTTTGTTGTTTGTACAACACAGCAAACATGTCATACCTGAGGACATGAAAGATTGCCTCAGAAATGCTGCGGTTCACTCATTGCACACACGCGTCATGTCCGAGAAGAGTATCTCATTAGAGACGCTGTCAGCAGCGATCTGTTATTCTGAAGAGATAGAGAGCCTGGAGGAGGAGGAGCCACGGTGAAGAAGAACACGCAGGCCTCTAACTAACTCTCACAAGAAAGGTGTGAGTGCACGACTCCTCCAAACAAGTGATTTGTTGTGACATTGAAAGGGGCCCACAGTTGTCAGTGTGCTTTAATTGCTCTGGCGACATCAGGGAGTCGGAGTCTGTCTGGATGCTGCCACTCACAGAGATGATGTGCAACACCATTAAAAGCTCCTTTCACTGGCATTTGTGTGACAAACTGCAACTTAGATGTGCAAGATGCTGCTGTGTCTGAGCTGCTGTTAACTTGTTGTGTCAATGGTTCTTTTGTGTGTGAGTGTGTATATCTATATCTATATAAAAAAAACATCACAAAGGACATAAATGAGTTTAAAAATGTAGTGCATGTCTCTGACGCTGCAGTCAGCAGCTGATGGAAGAGATATAACTGGTGACAGTCCATCTTCGCCAACATACCCTAACTGAGCGTCCATCTCAGCACTAATGACACCCCTTTGAATTTTTCATGCTTTTCTGAATGTAATTTAGCTGTTTGAGATTTGTCCGGTAACTAGATTTTTTTTTTTTTGGAGGTGGGGACACACACACACACACACACCCTTCGTGCATATAACCTTAATTATTCTCCCCATTGCAGCATTAAACAAAAACAAAGCCCTGCCATAATGAGCAGCTTGTAGTGAAAAGGCAGAAGAAAGGGCAGTAATATCAAATCGGACGGAGCGGCTTTGATGCTCTCCGTTAACTTTATTGAGCAGTGCCAGACTCCGCTGGACTGTGTTCTTTCAACCACAAGAGAATGAAGGAGGCTCAGCCCCACCCAGGACTAACACACGCTTCACATTTCTCATTTCCAGCACTGGGCGAAGGGGTGCGAGGAGCAAAATGCAATATTAATTCCCCCTTGTATTACGTCTTAATATGCAGTTCATCTTGACTTTTGCACATGACTTGTCCTGTCATTTGCATAGCCCCGGCCTCCCATTTCCTAATTTCACAGTCATTATCCACTGAAGTCCTTTTTTTCCGGGCATCACTAATTTTGATGAACTATTTTGAAGGTCAACCAAGCGTCCTTGTCTGCTGACACGCAAGTCCAATATGCGATGTGTTATATAAAACGCATCTAAACATAATACGTTTAGATGTGCAAATAAGAAGAAAAATAATAATGTGTTTATTATTTTATTTAGTTGCCAGTCTGTTTTCTACAAGTCCGTAAATGTGCATTTCTCTTATTTCCGAATGTAAAATCAGTCTTTTATACCACGCTGTACAGTCAAAACACGTGAAGAAAACTTTAATTTAACACATTTTTAAATAAAATGATCAATGATTTAATTTTACACAAGCTGTTAAATTTCTTTCAGTGTAGCAGCGTTATTTCTTTACACACGAGGAGTGTATCCCATCATGGTTTTACACTTTGTCTCTTCAGGAGCATCTGACTTACCGTAACTACAGCTAGAGCAGCTTGCTCCGTGCACAGCCTATTACGGACCCCCGTTTTATTACCCATTACTACTGAGGTCATTAGCAGCAAGAGGGATTGTATGCTTCTTAACCTATTGATCAATGTAACTACTACCATTTAATCCTGTGCTGAAGGAGTGAAAATCTGCCTAAGACAGGCTCCTATTGAGTGGAAGGGCGGGAGGAGCACTTTAACTGAAAAATATTGCCTTGGCCGCTACATCATGCCCATTTAACGCAAACACGGGACGCCAGTTGCCATTTAGAGCACTCCCATATGATGCTCTCCCTTATCTCCTGGATAACATCATGACTCCAGATGAGCCACAAAAATACATCACCGACTAAAGATAGTCTAAAACAGGACTAATAACTGGAGGGATCCACTGAGCCCAGCTCTAATCTACTCTCCCAATATGAGGGTGTGAAAAAGAGGACATTCTGAGGATGCCAGAAATAGCTGACGTTTATGAATTTCATGAAGGTGTGGTGCTCTCCAGGTGCCTCCCATACATAAACATTCAAACCGAGAACATTCTCACACAGCTGCAGAGTGACTGGAGGCAAAATACTGTACCAGCACAGGCCTGCTGGCCAAACAAACACACACACACACAGATAAACACATACAGATGCACAAATCTAAACTGTAGCATGTGAGCAGGCGCTGGTTCGTCGCAGCACATGTGCAGCCCATAAGGTGCTGTATATGAAAAACTAAATGAAATTTTCCAAACACAGCACAATACATATTTTACACTGAAATACTTTATTTCAGTGTTTAAACACAAAAACTTATCTTCAATAAATAAAATTTGAGTGTTATTTTTCTATTTAAAACAATAATCATCAATAATAATGTCAAAATATTCTTTCTGGTCTCTGCACACCTCTGGCCATACACATGCATGCATACTGACAGGTGCAGAAATTATTTATCATTTATGGGGATCTACTGAACGCCCACTTGTATTTGTGCATTAATCAGAGTAAAAGTGCAACATCTGATAATCAGAAACCACATATTCTACATTTGAATAGTCATTGATTCAGCCTCCTGAGCACTTCCTCCAATCACAAGTCAGAAGACAAATGTCTGCGTGAACAAAGCTGTACGAGAGCCTCGGTTGTCACACAAAGACAGTTAAGAGAAACATGAATGAAGAAGACAGAGGTGAATATCAGTGAGACAGGCATCGTCCGTAAAGGTGCAGCCGGGCTGAAAGAAGAGGAAGAAAGAAAGAAAGGAGAAAAAAAAAGAATAGAGGGAATTATCAAATTTTCATTTGTGCTCCCCGGGGTCATCTTGTTTTCTGAGGGCATCAAATGGAATGGAGAAGTAAAAAGAAAATAACAAGCTCCAGAGAAATCACAGAGTCGAGTCCGTTTGATGCTGTTATTTTACCTTGGCCTACTGTGGCGCGAGGAAACGACTTCCCATCCCGACTATGATCTCCTGCATGAAAACGTTGCAGAAATGAGGATTTCACGGGAGCTATTGTATTTAAGTGATGTGTGAACATAATTAGTCGCTGACAAAACTGGAAGGATAATTCCATATTACCCATTCAGGTTGATTGAAATCCCTGAAGTGGAGAGCATTTTCTCCCCTCAGAATAAGAAAGCACTGTGTATTCAAAATAATCGTTTTTACACAAAATAATGGCATATTCACAATTTCTTCATATATTTCTTGTATTTAATTAGAATTATATGTTTCCAAATAGGACAAAAAAAAATCCCACAATTTAAAACAACTGATATCCACATAACTTCAGATTAGTAGAATTCCTTTCTCGTCATCTACAATCAAGCAGTTTTAAAAATATTTACAGCGAACATAAACAGGCTAATCACACCCACATTTATTTGCTTTTACGACTAGTAAAGCACTCTATATTCTGGGTGTAGGAGTGTGTGGAGGCTGCAGCGCAAATTATCTGCAGCAACTGTAAAAACAAAAGTTAAAATTGCATTTTAATTAACTCCTGGATCACAAACAAACATTTTTTTTTTTTTGCTGGAGCTCGACCCGGTGTTGGGTTTAAATAAACAAACGGCACGGCGAAATGAGCGAGCTCTCACTCCAACAACAGCTGAGCTGCGACCTGGACGCTGTTTCCCACAGCAGAGGCAGCCGCCACTGCAGGTGATCGCTGCGCACACACAGACCAACGTACCTCTTTTACCTCAAACACACACCAACCTTAGACTAACCAGGTTTTTTTCCAGAACGACAGTGATTTATTATTTTGTTTAGAAAATATGCCTCCCTTTGCTGCAAGATAAGTTTAAAATATACCACTTATTATAAAAAAAATTAAAAGTAAAAACAGCATTGCTTCAAATTATTTTTAAATGACACAGATGCATTTATTATTTATATATCTTTAAATCCAAAGGGGAACGTGTCTTGAACATTTCCACTTGTGCTCCTTCACTTTTTTGACCTTTCAGGCCACACCTCCAGGGACGTATTTCACACGATAATTAAGTTTAGAAATCTGGCTTTCCAATTTTTATGTGACTGACTGCTCTACCACACACCACTGCTCACTGTCTTCACCTTTCTTGGGCTCATCTCAGCATCACTGTCGGTGTAATCTGCGTGGCCATTCACCAGCTCTGCACAGTTGCGCAATGCTGCGTGTTGTCAGAGGCGTTATTTGAGCCGGTTGAGATTTAATTAAGATCGTTGCCTGTAAAATCCCTTTTTAAATGAAACTGGAGTGAAAAGACAATGCCCAATACATCCTCATTCATACTGTTTCTATCCTCTGCACAACAGAAAAGCTAAGTTAATCCCTGTTTCCATGACGGCAGACAAGGAGTTATGTTGCTACTTGACACTCTTAATTTTGTTCTGTGTGATTTGTATAAAATGCACAGCTAACTTATTTAAATAAACAGCAAACAAAGTCAGTGTCAGCAGGAGGTTTATAGCATTGACTAAAAATATGGACATGCCTTTGATGTTTTTTTTTTCCTGATAATCCACTCTTCCTTTTTCAGTCTAACATGTCAGTGACCTCACACACCTAACCGTTTTATAAATTTATAGGTTGTGACTGAAACAAGTGATGAAAAAGACTTTCCACCATAAAACACTCCACACCATGTAATCCCATCATTATCCTAACATCTCAACCTTTAGAGACACATGCCATCTCAAGTGTAGAATTAATCTTCCTGTTTGAAACAGAGACGCACATACTCCAAGCAGTAATGACCCTTAAAAAAAAAAAAAAAGGAAAAAGGAAAAAGGAAAAATGCGAGTCATTTTCGAGTAAAAACACGTTTTAGTTGGAAATGCCAAGGAATAACAGCAGACAGCAGCTGGTGGCTCACTATATCACTTCTTAACTATTCCCTCGTCTGTCTCTGTCTTTGCTTCCCTGCTCCGGCACAAAGCAAAGACCCGTCCCTGTAAAGGATATCCCAGCGAGCCGTGGGGCTCAGCGAGCTACCCCCTGTGCCCCCCTCTCCTGGTACACAGCTAATATCTGGTTGCCTATGTCATGGTTTAGAAATGACAGGTGCTGGCAGCCCCTTGCCTTGACAGGCCACTGCACAAATAACGCTCCTGCCTGAAAGGGCTAATGCACTACTAATGAACAATAAATCAACTTTGATTACAAACTGTCAGCCCAATCAGCTTGCACTCCAGCTCTCCCAAACTGCGAGTCTCGGCTGCACAGCTGCACAGCATTACAGTGAATGTTGCCCCGTTTAGGCTTCTCCACTACCGCATGATCCTCTTCTGCCTCTTGCTTAAAGCACCCACTTTTTTAACACTGATGCAAGGAGATGAAACAGTGCAGCCCAAAATAAGTTTCAGCTAACTTGCGACTGCAAAAAGAGAGCACGTAAAAACACTCTGAAAAAAACTAAATGTGTATTTTCCACTTGATATATTACTTGAGTTTTTGAAATATAAAAAAAACAACTTTAGCTCATAAAACAGAAAGTCAACAACAAGAAAGCGGTTCTGTAATACCTCCTTTTTAAATACAGTCAACGTACACATAACCTCATAAACTAAAATTCACCCAGTCAAACTTTCCAGAGAGACAATAGCGATGACATTCAGAGTGACAACTTAGTTTGTGGCGACTGTGTCAAATATAGAGCTGTGCCAGCCTCCGTCTTAATTCCCTGTGACACCATGAGGAGAGTGAGAATTAGTCCAGACCGTAGCCTGAGAGCAGGAAAAGTCCAATTAGCTTTCATTAAGTCAGAAAAGAAAACAATCAAAAAGCACACCGTTTGAGAAAACCTTAAAAGAGAAAACTTGAAGACAAAAAAAAAAAGCAAGGCTTGAAAGTGTCTTTATCAGGCAGTTTAATCGTGAGAATTTTCTTAACAACAGAGGAATAAAGTTTAAATAAAAAAAAAGACAAACCTGTTTCCTGTTTTTCTAAGAACTTTCGAACAGTACGCAGTACAGACTCAGATCCTGCTTGACTGGTTAGCTCACAGTCAGCAAAGTAAATAAAACTAATCAAACTGTGTAAAAAGGCACTTGGGAACTTCATGTAAATGATTCAGTAAAGTTAAAACAGGCCCTCATAAATACAAATGAAAAAGCGGATTTTCTGTCAATAATCAACAAGCCAGTAAACAGGTAAACAACAACAACTATCAGAGTTCTGTTTTGATATGACAAACATCCAGATACAGTCTATGTACATGATCTAACGCAGTGCAATCTAATGTTCATGATATCTGTTATCATGTTTTTCTCTTATCAGGACAGTAAACTGTCAAAGTCTCAGTGACAAAGTAAACCCTGGATAACTCCTCGTCTCAAACAAACTGGTTGACAAAAATAACCAATTACAATGACAGAACATCAGCGGCAGACAGACAATAAAACTCCTTTCTTCCTTTTTCCCTGGTCAAATTAAATTGTCAAGTTATTTTTTTTTTTTTACCTACACAAGAAAGCTGGTAAAATCAGAGAAATCAATCATATTGACAAACCTGACAAACTCCATTTAGCTGGCAGGGTAAACAGAGTGCCGGGCCACGCGGTGCGGAGTGAAGCAGAGCGGAGAGGCGAGCGGCGAGGGGAAGAGAGAGAGAGAGAGAAAGCGAGTGAGAGAGCGGAGAGGCTGAGACGAGGCGCTGCTGTGCTGCCGAGTCTCCAACCTTCCTCAGGATACAGACAGATTGCACGCGCAAGGTTGCTCCCTGGCTGACAAGATACAAAACTATCCAATCAACCACGCCCTTCTCCACCAATCACAACCAGCCCTCTAAACATAATCAATTCAAATGGGGCCACACAATAGGGATCCCTGGGTTGCAGGTGAAACTGTGCCTTTGTGAGGGGGCCCCTTTAAGATAAAATAAAAAGGAGAGAGAAAGGGAGAGAGAGGGGGAAAAAGGCGCAGTTGACGGCTGTTAACCCTTTGACCCATGCCGGGGCTCTGGCCGTGCGATTGAAACAATGGAAGCTTAAAGAAAAGAGGCCTTTAATTAAACATAGATAAGTAAACATAGCTATCCAGCGGAAAGAAAGAAAACTGGCCCCACTATCAGCCCCTTTATTGTTCTGCTAAACGGTGTTGTTTACATCACTGCAACAAAGGCACAACTCTTTTAAAATGCAGAAAAAAATCCCACAAATAATGTAGATTCTTTGTTGTTTGGACTTTTTTTTTTGCCTCTTTCATTGTTTTTTCAAAAGACGTGTCATGCGTCTTGGTAATAAAATAATGAATTTATGAGAACAGTTTGTTTTGCCTTTGACTTCAGAGATGCTAATTTGTATACAGTTTGTACTCGCTCTAAAATATGTAACTTATTCAAATATGCAAAAGCATGTTTGAGTGTATCCAGTCAGAAATTCAACCACAGGTTTTTTTTTTTTCCTTCCAGTTTTTAAACACTTATCCTGCAGTTTGCCTTCAGGAGAGCTTAAACCCACTTATATTAACAGCTAACATTACACCAGCTACAAGGCAATCCATCCAACTCCATCCCAATGAGAGCAATTAGCTGTCATGATATCATCACACTCTTCAACACCCGTGTGCACTCAGCGAGGGGAAACGACGGGAAGGAAACAGGACCCTGCCACCTACTGGAGATCTTACTGAACTCACCGGGAGAGACAGAGTCCAGCTCCTGAGAAACAGATTTCGTATCCCTGCTGCACGGCTCTAAGAGTCAGCAGCGTTCATGCAGATTTATCCTGAACTACACCTTAGTTTAGGCAAACAAAACAAGCTGCTAATTAATTAGACTTCTAGTCATAACAATAAAATCCCATTGACTAAGTTGTTTAACTCACTTAAAGAACAAGGAGGCAAAATTAACACCTTACTTTGTTAATAATCCTGACAATAAACACAGAGGGGAAGAACGGAGCTCTGACACGCAGCTCATATGGGCAGCTATAAACCCTTGGCCAAGGATGAAGGAATGTTTCTGGGATTCATTCTAGTCTGCAAACACACTTGTAAAATAAACAAAGCACTTGCACAACAAGCCACTGCTCTCATCTGCTAATAACTAACAATGAGCTCCGTAAAGATGGCCTGACCTATATAAATTATTGACTGGGACGCTTCAAGTGTCAAAAGTGACAAATCCAATACATATCATAGTGAATAATTAAGTCAAAGAAAAAGAGCTTTTATTTTCTATCTGGCATGCTGAGGACAGCTCACACACACACACACAAAAAGACACTGACATAAAGGCATGTGCATACAACTACAGTCAGCACACACACACACACACACAGACACACAAAGTGGTTTAGGCTACGGCCACACTCTTCTCCCCCGGCACTCTCCCTGGGGTGGCATGTCGGCGTATTCTCAATAAAACACCTTCTTAGCAGTAATAGGCCACTGTTCTCATTTCAAAGCTCCCAAAGGCCTCATGATAAATTTAGCAGACACACAGTTCAAGCTTCTTCTCTCACACAGTGTCTTTCTAATCCATTGCCTCTGTGCCTGCGCCATGTAAAATAATTACACATATGTGTTGATGTGATACTCACACTGTATAGATTTTCTTTTCTTTTTTTTTTTTGTTCCTGTGCAGAGAGAAACATCAATATCCTTGAGCCTTGAACCGGAGTCCCTTGTGATAGTTTACAGAGAGAGCTGAGCGATTGTGTTCATGACAGAGTGGATGACATTATAAAATACTCCCATTTCCTGCTTGAGTTAGAGTGAAAGTATGAGTTAATGTCTGGTCTGGTCCAGGCCGTACTCTGCTCGGCTATAGATAACGACTCGGCTCCGATTACAAAGCCTTCCTAAAACACAAGCGGAGTCGGTGAATAAGCTGCACCGGCATGCCAGCAAATGCGTCAGTGCTACTACAGCAAGAGGAGAGAACTGAAAGGAAGTGGGGAAAAAAATGCTAAACTATACTCATACCTTTTGTTGAAAGGCCCCGGTGACCTGGACTCTTGTCACGAGAGAACAAACACAACCTGTTTCTGTGTGCCTGTTCAGGTAAATGATTGTTTATTAGCAGAGGGAGTCAGCAGGGCAGGTGTGGGGCCTACATTATTAATACCTGCTCTACATAAAACAACTATATTTCCACAATATGAGCTACTTTATTAACTATTTTTAAAATAATAAAAAAAAAACAACTACAACGAAACAGCTATTTTTAAAAGCTTTTAAGAAAAATCAGTAAATAACTAATTGGGATTTCCAACCTGCAGAAAAATATAACGTGTAAAGTTCTGATAAAAAACAGACTTATTTAGTTTCATACACTGATATAGAGTAGGAGTGATATCTCCTGCTTCAATCAAACAACAGGGAAAAAAAAAAACCTATGGGGATGTTTCTGTTTTAAAGTCAAGAATAACAAAGCAAATAGAGGCATTTTTTAAATTAAACATGTTTCAGAAATATATATTTTTTTATTATGCCTTATCGCCCCCCTTTACGAGTACAATTGTTTTAAAATGACCTTTTTTAAAAAAAAAATATTGTTTCAAAACCTGGTAAAATAAAAGGGTATTTCCATGTTCTGATGTGCCCTGATAAGACAGCAAACCCCTCTTTTAACATCCACCCAATCCTCTCTGCAATACTGGGAATAAGTCCCATTCAGAGTGAATGAGGTTATCACCCGGAGCAGAGTGGAGTTACTGTAAGTCACGCCTGACTCACTCTGTTCCTCCTGGTCTATTATACATGACTTTGGTTATTTACTTTTAATTTCAGCATTCAGGAACGCATTGTTTAGTCAGCACATGTGAACTCTTGTATTTGCAAAATATTTCCTGAGGTAATATGCCAACCAGAGTATAACGGGGCTTGTGTTTCACCATGCGCCGTCTTTGCTGTGGTGTTTCACTTCCTCAAAACAAGAACACGTTTGGCTTTGACAAACGTTGATTTAGGGAGGTGGGGGAATTTTCTACCTCGTCTTGTTTGGCAATTGATTCATCTTTGACTTAAATTGAGAACTATATTAGTACAAAGCAACTCAGTGCTATGTATTTTAACAAGCAGTAACAGTGATTCTGAGGCAGCTGTGGGGATAAAAATACCTTCATCACTAAATCTGAAGCTAGATTCATGCTAATATAAAAGAGCTGTTCTTCTGATAACATCATATTTTCAATAAATAGCTTTTATATGTGAAATTTGCAAGTTTTACTCCAATAACTGACCAAATTTGGGCAGAGTAGAAACATGTTTGTCTGTGGGTGGCTCTTGTTAGAACTTTTGAAAGAAGGACGCTTGGTAAGTCTACAGCACTGCTAACTGCTATGATTAACTGCGTGGGTAACTTTTTTCTGCAGACTGTATTTGTTAGCCTGTTTCCAAACCTAACCAGAGGAACTCAACAAAAAATATTCCACATAGATGACTACTAAATTTAGAAACCCTTTCCTTTTTTCTTCAGCATTATTTTGTTCAATTACTGCAATTACACACAAGGTATGGTACATTCATAAAAAGTTTTTGCACCACGGTTATGTACTGTACGACATCCTAACAGAAACATCAAATGATCTGAAAATTTCTCACACAACTCTCTTTTTTTTCTTAGTTTTGTGTTGCTTTCTGAGAAAGAATGTCGTCTCTCCTCCAAACAAAAGTGAAAATAGCTATCAAGAGTTGCCAAGCTGCCAAAAATGTGCAGTGACACTCGAGAAGAAATTGCTTTGTGAGCTGATGCTGACTTGACTGCACCTTGCATAGCTGTTAGGGTTTATTAATGCTATGGCTGACTGTGCATCCATCCATCCTTCCACCCCTCAGCAAAGGGCGTGTGAATCACTCTAAACAACACATGCCTGACATCAAGATATAGTGCCAGAGGATGACACGAAGATACAACAGATTTTAGGGGACGTGTGTGTTTGAGCGCGTCTGTGTGTGATTCTGTGTACATGGCTGAGTGGGGTGAAGGCTTGAGAGGCTTGACTGCTTGAAGGGAAACATCAGGCCTCCAATGAAATGAGGGTCTTGCACATAGTAAAGTGGCTCCCAGCACCGTGACTGGAGTCAAGTCGACAGTCATCATCTTGGCTGGGAGAGAGCCGCCCCCCAACCTCTCCTCTTGACTACATGCAACTGGGAAGGATGACTTCATTCTGACAGGATTATCCCAAACCTGGTTTTAATCTATACCTTACACATAATACATTTTTACAATATGACAAGGAAAACAAGCTGCAGAAGAGATGGCCTGAAATCCAGCTTTGGTGTTGTGCTGATCGTAGCTGACAGATCATATCACCTCAAAGCAACGCAGACATCAGAATGTGATTTTATTACAGCTTCACCTGGAGACTTTAGAAACGTAACGCGTTGAACTGCCTCCGAGGCTCACACACATCTGATGAATTATAAGGTTTTACTGTTGTAGACACTTGAAAGACTGCTATAGAAGACTTTCTGAAGGATTTATCCTTAAAGGGGTAGTTTGGACATTTTGAATTGGGGTTTTAAACAGTTAATATCTTATCAGTTCTAGATAGATTTATGAATGACTTCAGTTTGAAGAAATACTTCACGGCCAACGGGACCAATAAGGTAACACGAACTCTGAAAGTGAGTTGCTACCATCTTAAAACAACTTCAATCTCCAAAATTTCATAATTCATAACAATTCTATTTTATAAACCTTCACATCAACATCAATTTTACATTATGTAGTTATTGCCATCAAATTCTGTGGTTATTGGCAAACACAAATAGCAACCAGCTAGGGGTGTGGGTTACAATTTATTTTTCGATGCTTCGTGATGCGGACATTAATGGTAATAACATTGTGAGAAATGCAAAAGGTGGGACTCTGAAGTGCAGCACCCAGACAGTTTATGGCGTGCACACAGCAGTGGAACCTTTACGAGATGGTGGACTGAGAGATACAAATGGCACCTTCTGCATTGAAAGCCACTGTTTGGAAGTAATTTGGCTTCTATGAAGTTAAAGAAAAAAAATGGAAGTGGAGAAGAGCCACGCTATATGCAAGTTGTGTAAATGTTTTCACCTAGAGGAGGAATCAGAAAAAAATAGCTGGTGGACTATCGAGTGAATGACGTCAACTTAACCCAGAAAAGGCAAAGCAAATTGCAAAGATTACTGAAACTTTTACTGTGAAGGATTGAAGAGAGGAGGTAAGATAGCTCTAAGATGTGATGCACGGACATCCATTACCACAGAATGTAAAGCTGGCGTAAAGGCACCTTATGAGTAAAGGCTAAAATATTAGTGTTTGCATGAACTGGTCTAAAAATTAGGAGATTATAGCTGTTTTAAAATGACAGCAATTCATTTTTGGTCTTAGATACGTCTAGACAAGATGTTTGTTAGTCCTGTCAGTTGGAAACTCATTTTTTTCAAATTGAGTTAACTGAAGCAACTATTTACAACAGGGAAGATATTAATTGTTCATACCTTTTCTGCAGACCCCCACTTAAAATAACTAAGCTATTTTTAAAAAATACTTACTGATAGAGAATCGTAATGATAAAGGTATCAATGACTGCAAAATAATCTCAAATCAAGTATTACTGATGAGTAAATTTAGGAGGAAAAAGTAAAAATGACAATAGTGTACAATGTATGTACACTTAATCTAAAGCAAGAGCTGTGTGGCTTAGTTTAGCTACAAGACGGGAAATAAGATGAGAAATGAATCTTTGGAATCTCTGGCTTTCTCTGACAGCTTCACAGTGAATATGTGTGCAGGGTTAATGTAAGGCAACACAGAGTCAGACTTTGTTCCTTTCGGAAAAAGAAAGCTGAGCTGTTTCCTCATATTTAAGGTGGTCTGCCAAATGAAAGTAAAAGGCTGCTGTCAGTCGCTAAATGTTGAGTGGGGAATTCTCACCTACCAACCTATGAAAATGAATGATTTGTGATGAAGAGGACTGATTTTTCCAAAATGTTTAACTATTTTTCTTTAAACGAATGTGGATGCCACAACAATGCAACAGTTGGAACAAACTACATTTAGCAAAAATTGCAGAAATTCAAAATCCAATTTAGATTAGAAACACATTTGATTTGGTCAGGTCTTCATTATATTAAAGTGTCTATTTTTTGGTAACGATTCGGAAAATTAGTACGGGCTAGCCTCATCTCGTCACTGGGTTACCACTGGGCTGTGGAGACACCTCAAAATGCTGCCTCAGATCAGCCTGCAGCCCTGGCTGAGCTCCAGATGACAGGCTTTAGTGCTCTAATGACTTACAGATTGGAACTCTGTGGTATACATGTGTCGGGACGATGCTATGGTCCTGCTGCAAAAACAGTAGGAGAGGGAGAGAAAGAGAGCCTTCTCTCTGTCCTGTCAGACAGAGGTTTGGCCCCTGGATTGTGTCACATCACGCTTCCCCCCAACAGACCACAAATGAAGGATGTGAAGAGCAAACGGAGGGAGGGGGAGGGGGAGGGGGCTTTGGAGGGAGGATCTCCAACTTAAAAGACTTTCATCCTGTAAACTAAAAAGACATTATCTTTTGACCTGAAGATGCCCTCTGTGAGGATGGACACAGGGCTTTAAACAGAGTGAGAAGAAAAGGATACAAAAAGAGACGAGCAAAGGGTGAAGAAAAATGTGTGGATTGTGGATAGTGTAGAAAAAAAGTGTCTGCTTTGGAATTGAAATAGTTTGAAATAATATTACTACATGTGAAGAATGACAAAAGATATACCTTTTAAGTCCCCTAAATATTTTGCACATTTATCAGAGAATAGAATTCTTATGAGGTCAACCTATTTTTACAGTAAATGATGAAACTCAATGGATTGTTTTAGGGGCTGTCCACATGGTAACATCTAATGAATATGTAATTTTTTTTTATCTTTTCACTCTTGCTTCAACACGAAAACAGAGTTTTAGGAACCCCAAAATGATATTAAAAACAAAAACAAAAACAAAAACAAAAACAAAAACAAAAACAAAAACAAAAACAAAAACAAAAACAAAAACAAAACAAACAAAAAAAAAACAGGTTCCAGAAAGAAAAAATCTTGAAATGCTTATACTGCATTTTGGGTCATTTTTGGAGCGTTTTAGTGTGGATGAATACATTTTTGGAAACTACATTGCATTTGCAAGTACAGTATTTTTTTCCTTAAGAAACAACAACACAAAAAAAAATGTTTTGGAAAACCTGTGTCTCTGTGTGGACAATGCCTTAGTGTCTTATTCCTCACATTAAAGTACTTGCTTTGTAGAGGAAGAACAGCCTTCTTTCAGGTGGTATCTCACTGGGCTGAGACTAGTTGGCAAACAGCATTCATGAGTGAATCTCCAAAATGTTTTGCGAGATTCGCGGTGGTTCAGTGAGTCGCTTGAGTTTCGAACATGTTCAAAAACACTGTGCGACCACTTTTCTTTCGAGTCAGGCTGTCGCAGGTGCCTTCAACGCAAATCCACTTGAACTGTGTCATGAACGTCCCCGACCCATCTCAAGAGCATTAGAGCTGTATTTTGACATCTGTACGGGAGCTCTCCTCTGACAGAGCACACTCAAGTATTCAATGTACTCAATGTATTTCTCATTTTACCTGTTGTGAACACAACACTCGGTGTCACACACAACCCCTGATGAGAAACAAGCATAATCTGGATATAACACTGACAGCAACGACACCATGTTGACACAACATCTACTGCCCAACTAAGAGCCACGTAATCCACGGTAGGAGGTAGATCCATACCTAGGATCCCCTGCAACGAGATGTAGTTAACCAGCCAGTCTCGTGAGCAACGCCACAAACGAGCAGTAACTTCCCCTGCCCCCATCCCTGCTGCTGGTGGACTATCAGCAAGGGTCCGACAGTGTTCTTCCTAATTACCTATTTCTCCACTCCTGATCCTGCGGCTGGCATAATTAGTTACCTGGGGCTGCAATCCAATTTGAAGTGATGACAAGAAAGTGATCCATGAAAAAGTAATAAGTTAAATCCAATTTCAGCCTGCCTCTAATTAAATGCACATGGAACTAATGAGTCAAACCCTACCATTTCACTGATAATGGTAATTAGCGGGGTGGGAGTAGCTGGCTCTCGTCGTTGTGCCACTGTAGGTGTGAAAAGCGCAAAAAGGTAAAAGCGGCATGGATTCCTTTAATTACATGTGTCATTCTGTCAATGTAATTTAGTGGCTTTTTGACCAGTCAAGTATGTTTAGCTGCTTTCCAGCCTGCATGGCAGCTGTTTGTTTCTGCAGTATGATTAGAAGGCCTCTAAGCTGCTGAGTATACAGCGCAGACATCCTCATCCAAAGGCAGTGGTGGGCGGTGCAAGGGTGCGGGGGCTTAGGGAGGGGGCACCCCTGTTTGAGATATAAAACCAAAGAGCCATTTAATGCTGATCAAGGTGATGCTGAGGTTTGTTTGACTCATATTTTTTTCCCTTTTTGTAGTCTTTTGCAGGTCATTTTTTTCCCAGATGTTTCACATAGACTGTGCTTCATTATTTTTGACTTGAATGAATTGCAAAGTGAGTCACATCTCCAAATGAGTAAAAGTCTTTCCGCACATCTCCTCGTGCCTAATAGGAAGACCACAGAGATGAATGAAGCCTCGTCCGCAGATCAGGTGCTTTTATGAGGTGTCGGCTTACTACAGTCTCATAATTGTTGGATCATGTCTTTTGATGACCCGGTCCAGCTCAACAGAGAATCATTATCCAGGCTGCATGATGGAGATAGAGGATGTTCTGTGTGGAACGGTGCTCCTCTGAGAGCAGGGCTTTGTTCTTCTTCCAGGAGGAAGTGAGATGAAACTCCAACCGTTACTCTTTGGTGTGACACAAAATGTGTTTCTGAGATGAAAACAACATAAATCTCTCCACCAGAGAAAAAACATAAGCAGAAAAAAACAACAGAAAACAAATGAAGTCTAATACATGCTTACATAGAAGACACTAATGTTTATGTATGAACATTTGGTTTGCGTGTCTGTTTCTAGGGGTGGTGGTGTATTTAATTAGCAGAATATGTAATTCAGAGATCAACAAACACTTGTTTGAACCTGTGGCTTTTTCATTATGGCTGTTTCAATGCAGCAAAATGCAACTTGGAACATTAGAGAGCAGGCAATTTATAGTGTTAGTTAGACGCTAAAGCAAGTCTGAGCTCTCCACACAAGATCCGTGCAGAGGAGGGGAGAGGAGGAAAAGCAGGGGGGGGGAAAGGGCCCGACTCTCTTTTCAATAGCTGAGTGACAGCTTGGCCAAGCTCTCTGTATACATTAATAAATTAGAATTTTAATTTTGTCTTTGTCTGCAGGAGATGGTCTCGTACTTCACTATGTACCAACAACTGGCTGTACTCTGGAATCTGCCGTTGTGGTCCCCTCTGTTGACCTCTGCAGCACAATTCCCTGGCAGGCTGGGAAAACTGTTTAGTTTGATCCTTTCAACTTATTTGAATCCTGACAAATATGCACACAACTGAAAGGTCATCACAGTCATATTTCATCCTCCGGAGCTATTCCAAAGACATCTGCACAACAAAGAGGCTTTTCCACAACCTCACATTAGACCTAGCTGCAACAATAGCTCATTAAAAAGGGACCCCAATGGGATAGTGAGGGTATTAAATATCTCATATATATATATATATATACACACACACTGAGATAAACAACTGCTCCATGTTTAAACAAACAAACAAACAACAACAACAAAAAGCACAGACACACATAGATAGATAGATAGATAGATAGATAGATAGATAGATAGATAGATAGATAGATAGATAGATAGATAGATAGATAGATAGATAGATAGATAGATAGAGGCAACTGATCTAAAATTTAGGTAATTTTTGCATCAGGAAAATAAACTTCAAATGAACTGTTCAAATTAAAAACAAAACAGGCGGAAATGAAAATTCAAAAATGATTTCCTATCTTGTTTCCTTGTTCTAGAGGCATTCTGAGTAACTGTCACACCACCTCCTTAAATAACACTTTGCACTTTCCTAAACCTCTGATTTTTCTCTGCTTCAAGCCCAACACCTGGAACAACCACACTATCTTTGAGCGGCTCTATGGCTTCTCCTATTGTTAATGTGTGTGTGTCTGTGTGTGATGAAAGGTCAGCAGGTCACTTCTGGGCATCACTTTCTCAGCTGGAGGAATAAAACTTTTTTTTTCTTCTTCATCTACATTTTTCACGTCTCACATCCAAACTATACGCTTCTTTAAAACCTCACATCCAGTGAAGAAATTTATGCAGAAATTATAAACTAATGTTGGTGATTTCCAAACAAGCTTGAGCGATCAGAAACTTATCAGGACTCATTTTTCTGACAGTCTAAACTACATACAGTAAAAAGCTCATTTCTGCTTAACAAATTCTGGCGAGATTTAGATTTAGAGGGTCGACTGTGTGTGTACGTGCGTGCAAGCTGCTAATTCACACATAACACAGGAGACAGATAACTGCAAATGTTGCACTGCTAATTTTAATTTCTTGTTTGTGAGCTTTGCCCAATGCTGTACTTTTTTTTTTGCACATTTTGTTCTTCCGAGAGCGGCACGTTTTCTTTATTTTTTTTCAGCTCAGTAACCACAAAGTTAAATAAGCAAAACCACCTGAAAACAACATGTTAATAGATTGTACATGAGAAAATCGAGTAAAGACAACATATTAACAGTACCTGTAGGCTCTGCTGCTTGTCGCTGGCTTTGGGGGATTTGCCGCCCGTATTTTGTTGAGGCTGCAGTTGCTGCGACGGCGGCTGCTGCTGATGTTGCTGCTGCTTATGGAGAAGAATTTGCCGAGCCACTTGGAGCGCCTGACAGAGAGAAAAACAAACAAACTGTGCTCAAAATTCTTAGACACAATGGTACAAGTTGACTTGCCGGAAAAAAAAAAACATTTTGATGTGCCCCCACACAGGAATATTCCTCTTGCCTTATGATAGATACCAAACACAAGTGAAGACCTAGTATTCCTTACAGGAATAAAGATTAATCAATTTATCTTTCTTGACAGAGATATAAACTGAGATTATTTAATGATGAGAAATTATGAAGTTCTTGTCGTTTTGGTCAAAACTTGTAAATAATATTATCTGCAATGTCACACAATATTGCAAGATCTTATGAGCACTGTTAGTTCTTGAAATGTGTTGGGAAAGATTCTCAGCCAACACCACACTAAATTTTAGCTCAATATCTGTAAAACGGACTAAATTAAAGTCATTTTTGTGTTGGCTAAGGTTGATTGGCTGTGACGGCCATGTTGAATTGGACTAACTACAAAAGGTAATCAGTTGTAGAGGTATATACAGTGATTGCTTTCTAAGAGTATGATAAATACTCGTCCACTGGTTCATGCTAGAGACAAATTGACACACGTAAAGGAACAGGTAAAAACACTGTCGACTTCACCACTGGTGGCGGGCGATAATAATCTTCATACTCTCCTATTCAGTCATAAAGCTAAGGCGAGC
The DNA here is from genome assembly GCF_001649575.2 of Kryptolebias marmoratus. Taxonomy (NCBI): domain Eukaryota; kingdom Metazoa; phylum Chordata; class Actinopteri; order Cyprinodontiformes; family Rivulidae; genus Kryptolebias; species Kryptolebias marmoratus. Next base: position 24,146,899 of record NC_051433.1, read on the forward strand.
ATAAATAATTAACAGATGTTAAAATAAATTCACAGACAAAGAAAAGCAAAAAAAAAAAAATTCTGGTACAGCTATCCAGAGGAAATATTTATCTGTTGATAAGTTGCACTTACAGCAAACACAAAATGTCAAAGACCATAATCTGTGCTTTTGATCCTCCTTACACTCAGTCATCTCCCCTCTCGAAAGCAAATAAAAGACTTTATGGCTGCTTTGAATATCTGTGAAAGGACACGGCCTTCTCAGTGGAAAACATAATACAGTGCAGTCACATGTTTATTGCTCCAGCTACTCCCTTTTCCCTTATGATAAATAATCAAACATGCCATCCAGAGCAAACAAAGTTGGAGAGAGCTGGGGGCGAAAAAAACACTGTGGTCTTGAAAACGGCCAGCGATACCAAGAAAAGCAAGCGTTGTGTTCCCACAGTGAGCTGGCCAGCCTCACACCTCCACCAGTAAACCATCTGGGTAAATAACTGGCCTCATTCTTTCCATTTTCCTCAGAAGATTGCTCTCACAATCAGACTAATGGTTCCAGGAGTGCATCTGAACTCATCTCTTAGACAGCCTAGCCTCAGTTTGGAGAAGTCTAATGAATAGCGAAGTATTTAGTGGAATATTTTGCAAGAAATTGGTGAGAAAAACCACAGAGCACAAAAGAGGAAAAAAACATGAGTGAAAGAGTGAGTGAAACCCATAAAGGACTGTGAGAAAGTAAGAACAAGGAAACAGCAAACAGAAAGCTGCGTGAGCAGACAAAATCAGATACCTGCAAAAACAGGCAACAGTTTAAAACAGAAAAATGAAACAGGGTTGAAGCCAACAGCTGTATGATGGGCTGTGTGTGGGTGGATGAACTGAGCCTCCCAGACACACGGCTGTAAGATGACATCATGAGACATAAATGACTACAGGCTACAGAGAGACCACACTACTTACGGTACATTCTTAACTGTAAAGCAAAAAAAATTCTGACCCTGTACCCCATCTCACTCCATGACCAACATTTTGAATTCTGCATGTGAAATTGTCTTTTGCATTGAAATTGGAGGGGAAACTCCCTCGAGGCAAAGGACACTCATGTAGAAAGTCTTCAAACTCAAACTAAGAAGTTAGTGAGCAAGATTCACTCCTACGCACGAGACCAATATTTACATTTTACATCTTCAACAGTGAGTCTTTACTCCGAAGCAACTGAAAAACTGATTAAAAGAAATAAGATTTAAAAAATGAAAAGAAAACAAAAATGAACACAGAATATTAACTGAACTGTCAATTGGAGGGGGGTGAAAATTAAAACAAAACACTAGAGGTGGGATAAAACTGATTATAAAACTGGGAGGTTGTTTCTTAAAGTCATACAAAGCTTGAATAATTTGCCTTCTCACATAAACAGTTTTAAAAGAGAAATAAAAAACAACAATTGTGTGAAAATTGCCTCTGATTCCTGGCATTGAAACACTTTTTTTATTTAATGCAACAACAAAAACAAACCTCAATTCCACAAAAATAATATTAAATAGTTTTAGTTTTTGCTGCTCTGATAATAATAAAAAAGTTTATTTTTTTAATATTTCAGTGTACAACAGCATCATAAACTTTAACAAGGCATCACCAGGTTCTGACTCTGAAACGATTGTACACGAGGAAAACAAAACCAGTAACTAAATCATTCACTACGCCCTGGGTGTGGTTATTACGGGTATACTGAAGAGTAAACAATGTTTTCTTTAGGGTTTTTTTTCCTTAAAGTTGATGACACATGCAGTGAAATGTGTGTGCAGTGTGTGTTTGTGTATCGGGGTTTACAACTGAGGGTGTTTGAACAAAGACTGTTGACTCAACAGGATATGATAGGAAGCTCAGACAGTAATGGATGAAATAATACACTTCTGGGAAGTCTTTCCACACACTTTTCCAAAAATAAAACAATAAAAGGGCTTGTTGCTACATGCACTGTATGAAACTATGTAATTACTACAGTGTCTCTAAATCCAAATCATACAGACCCCAAACTCATATTTTAATAAGTTACTTATTAGAATTTTACATAAAATAAAACAATAGCTACAACAATGTGCTCTTCTATTTAAAGTTTTGTTTTTAAGGGTCATCACAGATATGATGTATTAACATTAAAAAATCGCTTTGGAACAATTCTAACTTCAATAAAGTACTACATAAAGCTTAAAGTAAAGCAGCTACATGGCACAATAAACATTTATTGCCATTTTGCTATTAAAAAAAGAAACAGCTTTTTCAACAGCTTCAAAAATATAACTTTACTAAATGAAAGGAAAAGTAAATAAATGATCATGCACTTAAAATCTGCACCCTGAACATGTTGGCTTCATAGCAATGCTAATTTTAAACACTGAAGTAATAAGATGAGTAAATGTTGTTGTTGGTACACTAGTAAACACTAAATGAGCCCACTGAGAGGCTGTTACATGGTTAGGAATGCTGGTGTCAAGTATGTATATTACAAAGGCCAGTGGAGGTGACATACCTTTGAGAGGCCTAGCGCTGGGCTAAAACAACCTATTGTGAAGTGTCCCAACAATGTTTACACAACACCCACTCCTCTATTTAAGAGCTCCCCTTTCCTCCTCCTCTGCCTCTGGAAATGGTCTACTTTTGATCTTACATTGAAAGGTACTCAATGCCTGTTATACACTATATTGGCAAAGGTTTGCACTCGCCTCCCTTCACTGACATAAAAACTTGAGTGACATTCTTAATCCATAGGGTTTAATATGTTGTTGGCCCACCCTTTGCAGCTATAACAGCTTCAACTCTTCTGGGAAGGCGTTCCACTAGGTTTAGGAGAGTTTATTGGAATTTTTGACCATCGTTCCAGAAGCACATTTGTGAGGTCAGACACTGATGCTGGACGAGAAGGCCTTGCTCTCAGTCTCTGCTCTAATTCATCCCAAAGGTGTTGTTTTGGGTTGAGGTCAGGACTCTGTGCAGGCCAGTCAGGTTCTTCCACACCAAACTCCCTCATCCATGTCTTTATGGACCTTGCTTTGTGCACTGGTGGGCAGTCATGTTGGAACAGGAACGGGCCATCCCCAAACTGTTCCTACAAAGTTGGTAGCATGAAATTGTCCAAAATGTCTTGGTATGCTGAATCATTAAGAGTTCCTTTTACTGGAACTAAGTGGCCCCACACCATAATCCCCCCTCCACCAAACTCCACACTTGGCACAATGCAGTCAGACCGTAGTATTGTTTTCCTGGCAACCAGATTCATTCATCGAAATGGCAGACAGAGAAGCGTGATTCATCACTCCAGAGAACATGTCTCCACTGCTCTAGAGTCCAGTGCTGGTGTAATTTACACCACTGCACCCAACGCTTTGCATTGTACTTGGTGATGGAAGGCTTGGATGGAGCTGCTTGGCCATAGAAACCAATTCCATGAAGCTCTCAACACACTGTTCTTGAGCAAATCTGAAAGCTACATGAAGTTTGGAGGTCTGTAGCAATTGAGCAAAGTTTTATAGTGTTTTACAAATACCCTAATCATTAAATAATCCTGTCATGATCCCAAAATTATGTTTTTCGAAATGTAGAATTATAAAAATAAGAACTCAACTGCATATAGAGCCATCTCTATATTTGCACAGTATGCATAAAGTCACTGTTTGTACTGTTGACCGAAACACAAACATGGACACAGACACCACAATTCTATTCACTGTACATGTAACATATACCAGCACAGAGAAAGAAATTTTTAAAAAATAAACCTTTTAGTGAATGACAAGGTTTTATCATCGACAAATGTTTGAATTTGGCATCCTTGACATTTGCAATCCTCTTTTATTTTCCACAGTTGAAAGATGTTCAAAGTTCACATCCTCTTCCTCATGTTAACACAACTTCCTCAATAAACAACAGGCGTTTTATCTGCATCTACTTTCACACTATATTAGTGAACAGAGGCCGGAGCATCTCTTATGTCCCCTGGGCTATCACGCTGTGATAAGGGAACTGCTAAGTACTGCATGTCTTTATGTGAAGTCTGCACATGTGGATTATTTACAGGCTTTGGGGTTTCCTGCTGCTAAAGCCAGCTCTGGGTGTCTCACAAATCCCAGCTCAGAGCATCACCACACAGTCAAGACAGCTTTCTGCTGAATCCCTCCATGCACCTTTTCCCCACTGCAACAAAACCAGACATATTTTGGGTCACCTTCTGTTCTGTCTTAATACATCTTAACTGAAGCAAAGTAATGATCAAAAACCAAAGAAGGAATCAGGACAGTCACTCCACTTGGATCATGTGTGACTGATTCAAATAGCTCCTTTTATATTTACCCAAATGACAAAGGAAAAAATGAGGTAAAAGGTGATAGAACCAACATTCAAGTGATGACTCATTCGGGATATCTTCATCAGAGGTCAAGCACAGCAACAGGAATCTGTGAGGTGGTTTACTCAGGCACATCAACATAAAAATCTGTGTGTCTCTATATATGTTGGGGTCTTCTTGTTACGACTGGGGAAGTCCTTGAACGTGAACTGGTTTCAAGCAGATTGCTCCTAATTGCTAGAAGATGTGCAAGCAGGTGTAACTGGATCCCTGCGGCAACAGAGAGAAGAGGAGAAGGAATGAGATGTGCATCTGTTTGTGTTTCTCCATGTCTGTGTGTGCATGTGTGTGAGATTCCTTGTATTTACTCAGCGGTCGTGTGTCGCCAGACTTTATTAGGCAGGAGTGTGTCGCTCAGAGACAGCCAGCAACAACACAACTAATAGGTTAGCTCTTAATGTAGTATGGCTCACAAGATAGCCAGATCTCTGGTTTTGCTCTACAGCCTCAGGGGGGCTCAGAACCAGCGGCCTAAATGTCAAGGTTATGAGCCTGACTTTCTGACTGACTTTGAATCTCAACTTACCTGACATTTATCATGTCTGTTCTTTTCTTTGCAAAGATACACACCTATGTTCCTGAGTGGCAATCAAGCAAGAAAACAGCTTCTTTTCTCATCAAGTTGTTTCACATACACTAATCAGACATATTATTATGACCACAAGTCTAATTATGAGTAGGACTATCTTTTTGCTGCCAAACATCCTGGAGTGAGACAAAGCTTCCAAAGAACCTTGAAAAGGCTACTTTGATTCCTGGCACTGGGCTGTCAGAAGCCAGTTCTTGGAGTCCTAGAAGTTGTGCAGTATGATTTCTATGGCTAGGGTTTCTTTATCCAGCACATTTCAACTGGACTAAGAACTGGCTTGAACCTTTTTTGCAAAGGGGAAGGAAGCATTACCAAGCTGAGAGACTGATGCAAAATTGGAAAGTGCTTTGTCCAAACCATCACTTTTCCCCACTGGTGTGTCTCCTTCCTATAGTGCATCCTGATGCCATGTTTTCTTCAGGTAAGTGATGCACAATTCACATAATGTCAAAGAAAACACTGGTTTTAAAATCACAACCAAAATTACTTAATCATTTGAGCAAAATTAGCTCTTTTACTAAATCAGAACAACTAGACCAGAATTCCCTCACTGATAATCCTTTCTCGATGTTGACTCCTAATAATTTACAAAGTCATAGTTCTTATCTTGCTGCTGTATGTCCAAATATTAATTTTTTCATATATTTAGCTGAAATTAGTTATCTCATGCTTATAAGAAAGGTTATGTAAGATAATGTTTAGTGTGAGGAAGAAGGCAAGACTTAAAGCCATACATTGCTGGGCCATGCTGGCTTCAGTTCCAAACTAGAGATGGATGGGGACACTTGGGCTAATATTATAACATACAGTTGCTGCTCACCACATGCACCGATGGCTCAAGAACCTACCTCTGGTTACTAGTTATCTTCCTTTGGGTAACTTTCGATATGTTCTGCACAAGAGCTGCAGTTGTGGAGATGCCTTGACACAACCATCCGGCTATTACAAGTTTTGCACTGAACGTCTCAGTGATAATGAGTGATTGATGTAAGTAGCAAACAGGATAAGCCAGAACAAGCTTCTCAAGAAAGCGAAGTAATCATCTTATAAATCATGGACCCAGTGGTAATGAACACTGTAAAGCATATGAGTTGAATCTTCTTTAACAATAGAAAGGTGTTGAATATGCAGCTATACGGTAATGAATTCACTTAGAATGCATCATTCGAATCGAAATGCATATAATCTTTTATTATTTGGTACTGGGTAATATTTAAAACATGTAAGCAGATATGCAGTGTGGATCATGACTATTTGTATTATTAGCATTTTATCCTTTTTTGTAGCTTTTTTTCTGTATTACAGACGTTTATCTGCAATGCAAAGCAGGGGAAGTCTGATTTCCCACTAAGTATATAATTAATGCCATTTCCAAAAAGCCACTCCACATGGAAAACAGGCCCTGATGCTCAAACCTTACACATTATGGGGCTCTTGCAACAACACTCTCCAGTCTGTTTAGATTTCCAAACTAATTCATGTAGAATACATAAATAAATCAGCATTTTATACTCACTTCAAACCATTAGATTCACTTCTTTAGCTGCACTTTTCAACTAATCTATTAATATTTATGACAACACTAAACATTTGAAATACTCACGTTAAACAATAAGGCTGTTTATGTACTTACAGAAGACAAAATCTGACTTTAACAATAAGTCCCACTTTGTTTGTCCAACACACCAACCCTTGTTACTGCTCTTTTATCTTTTCATAACAGGTCATATGTTGTCATGACAAATGTTAAAAGGGGAAAAAGACTTCCAAAACACAGCTCAAAAGTAAACTTATTAACTGTGAGTGAAGGTAAAAAAGGGAAAGGCTGTGAAGCAGGACTAATGATTGAGAGAGTAGAAGTAAGTGGGGGGGGGGGGGGGGG
>NC_051433.1:24153774-24179477 GCF_001649575.2 Kryptolebias marmoratus
GGGGGGGGGGGGGGGGTGTAACAGATGGAGGAAGAGAATAACAGTGACAATCAGAAGACATGGGTATGGGAGAAAAAAAAATGTAGCACAGAGGAGAAGGAGGTTGCGGGAGGTGCAGAGGGGGGAATAAACATTGCCCCAACAGGGCTCTCCGGGCACACGGAGCCTGGTACAGAGGGGTCAACCCCCACTCTACGCTCCCCTAACCTGAGCTATGCAGGCCCGACAGCTTCCGTTTGCTGTGCGTTCTGCGTTTGTTTGGATTCCCCAGCCTTGCTTAGCCAGCAGCTTAACAACAGATGGCAAAAGAAGGGCTCTATTCAGACTTGTCTGGATCAGAAAATCACACCAAGAAAAGTACACAAGCTGCAAACAAAACACACAGACGCAAAGCACACACATGCAAATGACATTGATTGCCAGAGTTGCACATGCTGCAAATGGGAGAAAGGCAAATAAAAGTTTGTTTGCTGCAAACAGTTATTTCGTTGCCATAAAAACCCATGCAAAGAAGCAATAAGAAAAAAACATATGCGACCTCAAGCAACTGAGCAGAAACACTCGCACAAAGTGTTGTCTGATCCCACCAAACAACCTACTGGGATGGTTCAGTAACTGAGCGGATCTCAGTGAAAGCATTTCCGTCCCCCACCATTATTAAACGAATACTGCGTTCATTACAGCTTTAGTGCGGTGTAAACTCATAAACACCCTCCCAGAGTACAAGAGGAACTGTCAACTAAATATTGTTTCTCTCAGGAGTCGCTCTTCCACCTCAATTACGCCTTTCAACTTCACAGGCTCAGTATGATAAAGTGGCAGTAAAAATCATTCACATTAATACACCATTGTGCATCTGCTGCTAAAGGTAATTAAAGAAGTAAATGACTCATAAGAATAGACATATTAGCCACAAAATGAAAGGCAACTGGGCTGCCTCATGAAAATATGTACCATTAAGATACTGCATTTTCATATTGAGGTAATCAGCTCCACTAGCCTGATGCTGATTTAATCCACTCCAGTGGAAAGTCTATCAGCGCACAGCCGCATGTCACTGTCTCTGATGTCTGCTTGCCAAGAGCCTCATATGCTACCGTACTTTAGCACTGAGTGTGAATGGCTCTACTAAATGGGGGGAGGTCAAACATGGGCAGATCAGTCGTTGGAACGGGGAATGGTTAGGTATCATTTAGAGGTGGATAAAGATAAGTAAGAAAGTGGGAGAACAATATGGAACAATATATAATGTTTGAGCTAAAAAAAAAAGCAAAGAAGGAAGCCAAACAATCTGGGAATTGTGCAGCAATGAGATCTCAGCAGCTCCTCTCTCCCTGACCTCAGCTTTCTGCCCTGAGCACACAATGCCTTAAGATGCCCACCAATGAATACGGCACTAATATCCGTCAAGTTGATAAAGTAAGAGGCAGCAGCAGAGGCACGCCAACTGTGCTGAGTACTTAGACGAACTGTTAGAAAACGCACGCTCCTTGCGATTGCATCTTTGGTAGAAGTGTTGCATCACTTTGTAGCAGGCAGTGTTGTGCTTGGGAAAATGTGTGCTTCCAAAGACCCAGCGTGAGACCTAGAATACTGTGAGCAGATTTTATCATGTGTGAATGATATTGTTTAGAATGGGAAGATGTATCTGCGCAGGTCTCATAGACAGAAAACTTAACATTACTGATACAGTCGAGACTTCCAGGATATGACCAGTAAAACCCCTAAATCTTCCAATTTAGTTGTGGTGAATTTAGATGAATGTATCCTCCACACAACTGTAGGATAGTGTTTAAAGAGGGGAGAAGGGTGATCAGACGTTTGGCAAAGTTAGAGAGTGTCACAATGCTTCAGATCTGAAATGATGGTCTGTATCTTCAGCTGTCCATTCTTTAGCTTCCTACTCCTCAGGGCACATTGATTAACTCTGCATAGATGCAAAAGTAACTCTTATTGATGAATAATCCAACTAATCAGGAAAGCAGGCAACAACAATGATGCTGCCCAGAGCTAACTTTGACTGTTGTTGTGAAGATGGATTGGGAATGACATCTGTTCTGAAAGCAGATGATCATCTTGGTGATTAAAAAAGGCAAATAAAAGTGTGTCTTGTCTATGAAATGGCTTTATTACAGCCTTTGTGATTGATATAATGATAAGGTGAGATAAGGTCAGTGGTCTGTAACAACTACTGATAAATACATTTATTTTATTAAATTTGCTTACGGCTTATAACAAAAAAAAGACATTGTTTGCACAGAACTGTTTGCACTTAAGACATTTTAACTTTTCAGAATAAAGCATATTGTGCATTGTAGTTTAATCAGAAATTTTAACTTGAACTTGATTAACTTCATTACCTTTCACACCTAGAAAGATGGATGCCTTTTATTTTCACACAAGAATAAACCTATTATAAAGTAAACTGAACATAAAGGCAACAAGACACTCCAACATCAAAATGATCAAAGTCAAAGTTACAGATGCCCTGAGACAGTTTTTGTACAAAGTAACCCAGAGTGAAATATGGCACCGTCTGCCTTCAATGACCTGCCTAAAACTTGGCATAAAAGGTGTTTCCACTTTTTATGACTGCAACGGATTTTGAGCAAATTTGTCACCTGGGCTGCATGCTTGACTGGGGAAAAATAAACCCCTGTTTCTCCCTTTATGAAGTTTTGGAAAACCATGTTTACCTTTCTTTGCACACTACGTCGAAGTGGCATAACACCTCCTTCTCTGCTGCCTTTCTGATAACAATATCAACAGAAGATGCTAGTCTCACTCTCTCATGCTTGCAGGACTGCACGAGAAGGAATCCCTTTTAGCTCTTAGCCAACTTGCTAATGTTGACATAAAGACGAATAACGGAAACACATTGATGTGTCATACATGCACCGGCTACCAATGTTATCATCTTAACCTTGGACCAGGTGTGATGTAAAAAAAACATCTAAAAATATTTTACAAAACTAACAATTTTTTGATTAATTAATGAAACATTTTTTGAATGTAAACATACACTACATATTCATAAATTGTATATGTATGGGACTTTTGTGCTTATGGGTTCTGTTTCTGTAAGAAATGTATAGTTCATTCAAAAGTGTGATAAACTTGTTGCATTTTTTGAAAAGTAGAACACTGAATTCTTCATTTCTAGAAATCTTTTGTCTATTATATTTATTTTTACTCTTTAATAAAGCAAAATTATTTACCTGATTGCTTGATTAATCAGTGGAAAGGTTGATAAAATAACTGATTACAAAAATAATTCATAACTGCAGCCCTTGTGCAGATTTCAGAGTGTGTGTGTGTGCGAGTGTGTGTGCTGATTGAGGTTTCCTCTGAAGAAGAGGGTTTTCTATAAATCACAGGCCAGTCCAATTGGGTATGGATTGAGTTGCAGTGGGAAGAGACAGCTCCCTGGGAATAGCAGTGTCTCTGCTGAAGTCATTCCAAGATGGGTAATATGATCTGATACTGCCAGAAATAAAGGAAGAGAAGACAAAAGCAGGGGGGAAAAATCAGATTGCCTCAGTCATAAAGAGGACCGACTTCCAGCAGTGTCCAGACACATCACCCGTCACACTGGACTGTAATGTATTACAGTGTCACAGACAGATGATGTGTCACACGGAGGGCTTCACTTTTTTATCTTTTAGTCTGCTTCCATATTATTATATTATTATCCATATTATTAACCTTCACTAAGTTGATAGGAAGTTGTGGCAGGTGACAAGTTTGGACAAGAGTGTCTTCAAGCTTCAGGAAACTGTGTCAACCTGTGAAAAATCTATATCTCCTTTAGACAAATTAACTGTGGCAACTCAATAATCATTAATTTACCAATTTATATAGATTTTGACAAATGTATTTCAAAGCAACAGCTAATTCAAGTTCTCTGAGTCCCACTGAACACAAAATCTACCAGCTATTTATACTTCTGTTGGATTCGCCAACACATCTAACTATTGGGATAACAACACATGACCTGTGAGGAACTCCACACTTCTGATTTACAAATCCTGTTGCATTTAGGACTTTTCCTGACGTGTTTATAGACCAACAAGTTATTTGACTGCTTTCAGTGTAAGCACTTCTCTCCAAACCACCTCGAGCTTAATTAACATGCAGAGTGCAATGTGGTGACAGAATTGGTCACCGTCAATCTGCCTGAGCCACCTTCAGCTTTAGCCGCTGAGACCTGCAGGCTTTAATAAATGTTGAAGGAGAAGATGATCACAAGTCAAATTAACTTATGTACTAAGCTTGAAGGGCTTACATAAACATGTGATGGAAATATTAAACAGTGGCAAAAGCAAAAGAAATAGATAAGTGAATAATTTTCCAAGATGTTTAATTTACATTGTTTAAAGAATGTTGCGTACACACACACACACACTAATTTGATGATTTAGTGGGAAATACTATAAAGTGTCCTACATAAATGAGCAGTACAGTTAAAATACAGGAGGTAGAAGTAGCCCAAACAAAAAGCACTGCAGGAATCAAGGGCATGTGGGCTATAGAGCTGCTGGGGTGGTGGGTGGTGGTGGGGGAATGACAGACTGCTGTTCAACTCCATTAGCTGCTATGTGAGAGGGGTGCATCTAGCAGCACACGACCTGTGAAGAATCTTAGATCTCACTCTATCTTGGAATGGGGACTGCCGCATTAATTCTAGGAAACTGTAATCTCTCAAGCAAATCAAATTACTCTCATTAAGCGCAAGAAGAAAACTGCCTCTGTAATAAGTATGTATAAAAAGTATTTATTACCAATAATCACCTCTTTAATATGAGCTAGCTTACAATGGCTTTATTTTTGCTGATTAAGTTTAAAAACGAGGAAACAAGGAAGGGCACACGCTCACGGACACTTACACATGGCATTCACACACACGCAAACACACACTCATACACAGCTCATGGAGTTTATGAGAGTGGTTGATACAGTGATTAAAGGGGAGGGCAGAGGGATACAGTGCTTGAGGGCCTTGGAGAGGACATGCCTCACCTAGTCATAAAAACACACCTCTGTCTTTAAGCCTGCACCGGAATTGCTCTCAGTGGGTTCACACGGAGGTGAATCTCTAAAGAATTTACATGCAAAGCAGCACATGTCATCGCCCAGACTTGGACATGTAGCACTGCGGTGTTCCTTGGCACACGCTCACTGACCGCCACAGATTTGTGATGGTTTGTGGGGCTGATGGGGGGCAGGCACTCACACAACAAAGCAATTTCTGGGAAACACACGGCTGCTGGTGCTTGTCCCCCCCCCCATATTTTTTCATTTAAATTCTTTGTTGAATTCATAAGCCAAGCTGTTCCACCAAAAAAAAGTTATATGTCAATGTTAATCATGTCTGATTTCAAACAATAAATAATATTAACATTGTGGGCAAATTAACTAGTGGGAGGTGACGTCTTTGCTCTTCTTCCAGGATATGATATCATCCCACAAAGTAAAGCTGCCACGTATAATTGCTCTGATGGTAAATGGAACAGCTCTCCTCCCTCCCTGTTTCTAGTGTTTGATTCTTTATTCACATAACCAATTAATTACAGCTAAAAAAAGCTACCAGACAGTTAACAAAACACATCAAGATGAGCGATTAAAAATAAAAAAAAAGAAAAGAAAAGAAAAGTTGATTCGCCTCCACAAAATCAATTAGTATTGAGGGTCAGTGGGTCATTCATTTACTGTTTCAGCATAATTACCTGTTTTTCTTCCCCTCATTTACTTCTTTATTCATCTGGGACACTGATGTCCCTGCAAACCAAAAAAACATGCTTCTTGTGATTATTCAAATTAAACATCGACTCCTGAGAGAAAACGTCTGTCAAACTACAATGCGCCAAAGCTAATATGCTCTGAAAACAAACTCCCCCGAAGCAAAACGTGGGAATTCTATTAATGTCAGCCTACATTCTGTAATTTTCTATTTGACAAGCTCAGTTTGGTAACAAACAAATAGGGTGGGGGCAACAGAACTAGGATGGAAATCACTGTTTGATTTCAAGGGATATGAAGAAAATATGCTGAAGCGCCTCTACTTATGCCTCTATCAGATATGGGCTTGGCAAAAGGACAGGTTACAGCAGTTCTGTTGCCCTGTGGCTACAAATCACTGATGGTGTTTCTTTGACTGTCTATAAAGGAGGCCGCGTCTGCTCCAGGATGATTCACTGTGAGTAGGAGAGGAGGGAAAAAAGCTAGCGGAAGGAGCGGCCTCACTTTAGATTTTCTTTCCCTTTTTTAGGGAACTGAGTAAATACAACTGCAAACTCTTACATAAAAGAAAGGTTTTGGTGTTTTAATAGACAGGAACATTTATCATGTTGAACACATAAAAGCCGACTCAGTTAGTCTGCCTGCAGAATATCGTATTAACACTTTGTAAATATCCACCCATAAAGATAATTATTTTGATTGCACGAGTCTTGTGAGGCGTTTCTTCCCCTCCTCAACATCTGGTTAAAATATGGGGCAAGTGCTGGCTTTTTGGCTCCAGCTCAGGTGGTTAAAATCTACTGCACACATACACATATAAATAAAGTGGTGGGTAGCCTTTTTTTTTTCTTTTTACTTGTGGCAAGTCAGCGAAAAAGGCAGAAGCTGTGGCTCCCCACATTGCACCTGCCAGGAAGCGATCCTTTTCTCTTCAGCCAGAGAGGTAGCTGGAACTTGCCTGGACACGCAGCTGCAACATGGGCATTGAGGTTGATGCTCTCACAGGGAGGGCGTTTGGGATGAGCAGTTTCTTTTGCAGCAGTTTTTTCATCAATCGTGAGCCAGTGAAGACTTCAAATCATTGACAGTCTTGTTCAATAGTTTAATGTCTCTTGAGTTTAGGAAAAAAAAGAATGATCAGAAATTAGCCAGTTCAGAAAGTTTGTTCATGTTCTTCTTGCTGCATGTTCCGGTGCTATCAGTTGTGAGTGAAGCCACATAAAATAAAGGCCTCAAGAGCAGAATGAAGCACAAGAGATTGTGATAATTGACTAAGATGCTGCTACCACTGAGTCCCCTGTCCCCTAACCTCCAAATCCCAGTGGACCCGTTTTCAATTTAACACAGGACTTGAGCAGATTTCACTCATTGTAGAGCTACGACACATCTTTGACACTTTTACATTAGAAGCCCGGCTTTCTGCTGATTAAAAAAAAAAAAAAAGAAAACCTCTCCCTGCCTCTCTTTCTCCTGCTGTATTGTAGAGGGGTAATGTGAGAGGGGGGGTCCATTTCCTGTCCCTTCTTTCCCTCCACAACAGCCACAAATAACTCACAGCCTCCTGCGCCTATCTTGATTTCATTCCAGTAGATAAGGACACCATTTATTGTTTTCATTGAGCTGAAGTGCTAAGACAGAGAGCACCAAATTACTCTCAGATTGAGATAAATGTACCGCAAATCGCTAATTCAATCCATCTTCGATGCTGGTGATGTTTTGAAGAGAGAGAAATCTCAAAAAGATCGCACTAAGAAACCGGAAACTGCTGGTGTGATAGCCGCTAGAGACCTCATCAAATAGAGAAAAGAGAGAAAGAGAGAGAAACTGTAACCTGAGTTAGAATTCCCTCTGGAGAGGCAGAGGGTTAGTACAGTACGCTTTCATGTTAAAAATGAAGCATTAGCGGCACCCTTCTGAGCAATAATGAATAAAAGACTATATCTGTATCCAGATTTAGAGAGCGATGTTGACAGGATGCAGAGCTGAAAATGAATGAATGCATCAGCATCTCTGCTCCTGGTAGTGGTGGGATAGTGGCGAGGTGCTGAGGAGCAATGAGCATTTACAGATGTAGTTATCTTTTTCTGTGACAGGCAGTATCAATCAATCACCCAGTGATGGCTGGACTCAGACAAGAAAAACAAGCACATCCCCGCACTTCAGAGGAGGAGGTGTCAGGCGAGCCAAATCAGATCAACAAATACAGCTCTCCTGTGCCACAGCTATCTGAGATGATGATGATATTATGTGGACGTGAACAGAGTGACTGAGACAGCACAGGGGGGAAACTGAGAAACACAAAGAAGGAGAAAGGCAGAAGACCAAAGTGCAAAGAATTTATGTGGTGGATATAGTTTCGCATTAATGATCAAAAACTGAATCAAAAAATGAATGTGTCCAGGTGGTTACATACGGATTAAAAACACAACCCTTCTCAATGACATTTCTATCATACTTGAAAAAACTTCCTGACATATATGTGTTATTTAAAGGTTAGCAAAATTGCATTAAGCAATGATAAAAAATAAATACAGCGTTGAGTGTGCAGATAAGAGCTCAGTAATTAGGAGTAGGCACTGCAGTGGTGGAAAACATTTGAAGAATAAACCTGGAATAGTTTGCTTCTTTCTCTGTTGCCCTACAGATATTTTACATTATTCAACCCAAAATACCATCTATCTGATGCTAACTTTTCTTTTGCATGTTAATGTTTAATAAGAGCCCTCGGCTATCTATGGGCACAATTATTAGATATCCGCAGAGAGAAATTGAAAAATTAATCATACTCTCAATTTTGTACTTCTCTGATCCATTGGAAATGGGTTTAAGAGCTGAGGCTTCTCTGCTGTCAAAACCTCCGTATAAACACAATCAAACTACTGCCAGAGAGGTGTTGCTTGTGCAACAAAGAAAATTGCATCAATACTCTAATTAACTGATTATTTATATGTTGGCACTTGTTGTGATACACAACACACTGCTAAGCAGGTTGCAAGTGGTGAAAATTGCATAAATGTTTCTCCGCAATATGGCACTGAAATCTCAAGTGAATGTTAAAACTTTACAAAATGTAGCTAACAGGACAAAACTGAAACAAACTGTTCAATGGCATGACCAGTATGTCTCTGTTGATATTCAATAATCCTTGGTTTGACACTTCCCATTATCACAAGCAATAGGCTCTCCTAACAGTTCAGCCCCTTCAGTCAGACTTCCTCCTGTAGATAAGTGTCCTTCTACATTATGAATTATTCCATGATGAGACTATGTAAAACTGAAGAATAACATTATTAAAATGTGAATGGAGTGATTTTTCACCAAAAAAATCAACGTAGTTTCCATATTTTTGTGGTCTGAATGAGAAATTATCTAAATGTGGACAGCAGCAGATCTCAGTACAGTACTCATTCAGTATTTCTCCAACACATCCTGGCAGTGCATAAGTCACCAGTCACAAAAATCAGGGCTGCACGCACTCATCCACTGAAAGACATAGTAGATCCTAGCAGACCAGTAAGATGACAAAAGTTATGTCACACAAGCTTTCCAGCCTTGAAAATTGCCCCCTGCCAAAGGTGAAGGTGGAGCAATGTTTTTGCCCATGTCTGTGTGTTCGTTTGTTTGCACCATTAGCAAAATATCTCATGAACTGTCTGATGACATGAACTCTGTTAATTACATAAATTTTTTTGTGGGAAGAGCCAAGACCGAACACCAGTTCTCATTGCAAATGAGAATTGGTTCTCAATGGATCTATCTGGTAAAATTAAGGTTATTATATTATTATTTTTATTATCACTCAGTCAGTTCTGAAGATATTGCTCTACTGTGCTTGTAGTTGAGTCATTCCCAACACATACTCTGAGCTTGACATCTCGCAACATCACATAAAACCACATATACCACTGTTTTCCAGGTTTCAAGGTTTGGTGGGCAATAAGCCCAATTAACTTATTCAAGGTATACTAGGCTTTAATTACTTGTTGATGTTTTAATTACGGACTGGACTTCTTGTTTGGATTTAATTAGCAATGATAAAATTACATTGTAAGAATTGGCACCGTGGTAATATCAAAGAGCAAGTTAAACTACAGTTATACTTTTATTTTGTCAGGAGTGAAATGTGTAACTGACACCTCCAAGCAGGGGCTGTGTTGCCTAAAATTATGTTTATTTCATTTGTTTCTAAACAAACCACAGTGCTATGTCACTGCTTTAATAAACACACTTTGTACCTCTCAATGAATCCTGTTGGTCTTAATTTCATCAACCATACCATAACCATGCCCCCAACCATCACACAGATATACACACACACGCACACATAATCATTCCCATGATGTCCACAGAAAAAATGCCCTCCTTCTTGAACAACTCTTTCTTTAACATCAGCCCTGAAGCAGCACCGCTGCCTTTTGTCCACTCACTGTCTCCTAAGGCATGTCATCCGGCTCTAATCAAGCAGAAAATGGTCATAAATATTTCTTTCTGCTAGATTTCACATTCACATTTCACGCTGGGACATGATATTTTCCCTTCTACCTCCAGGGAGTACCTAATGCAAAAAACAGTTACTTATATTCAAGGCTCATGTTCCTTCAGTCAAATGCACAACATATTCCCCGTTTACAGGGAAAGAGACTAGAAAAAAAAGAGAGGGGAGAAAAGAAGTAAAGAGGAAGAGGAGTAGGGGGGGGGGGGGTAGGAGACATAAAGGACTGTCTTATTTTCTGTACCATTTACTGGCTAGTACTTTCACAGCCATCCCATTACATCATGTCAAAGATTGTAAACAAGCAAATAACAACAGTGTATCAAAGGCCACAGTCAGAGAGCAGAACAGAATGTTCTGAAGGTCTTTATGTCACCAGCCAAAGAGGGAAAACCATCATTGTTCATTTAAATAACACTATATGTACATATGTATCTTTTTTGTTCAGAAAGAAGGGTTGCATGAACGTTTATTTAAACCACTGTCTCTGGCCTGACCAAGTATTTATGGCACATGTCATTCACAGGATGCCGAGCTGCCGTCACTGTTATTTATCACAAGACATCCCATCATGGCCCATCATTCTCTAAATGGTGTACAGCAATTCACCAGTGAATCCTGACCTGTGCCATTTTTCTCTCAAATAGAGGCCATGTCACTGCTGAACGCACAGTGGGGTTGTTATTAATCACTCATATATACTATGATGGCTGAAAACATGTCAAACAATCAAATTCACTCTTAACAGACCTGCACTTGGTATGGCGGTGCATGCATATTTACTTCAGTGAAGGCTCATTTGATCATCAGCATTGGTAGTTTATCATGTTGCACTCTGTGTGCCAAAAACAAAGCTGTCACTTTTTTATATGTGTATCACTGAAACAAGGAATATACATTGTGCACAAGTACACTATCTGAACTCAACTGCATAATGAAATATTCTGGTATTCTTTTAACTTTAAAACAGCTAATTCTAAAAAGCCAGTTGTTATTTCAATGAAATAAATTCAGCATCTTAGACTTACAAAGGAGAAATGCTTTTGTAGTTAAAGGGTAACGTCCCATACTGTGAATAATGTGTGAATGTGACATAAATGGCTCATTTGTAGCCCAATAATCCAAAGCAGCAGAACTAGACAATTAGTTTTTAACATTATTTTTTGACATTTTGTGATATTTAACTTATGGTAAATGATATATAATACTTTAAGACATAAAGAAAATAGATGCAAAGCTGTCTTGTTGTATTGATGATGGCGTACCATGACCTTGCAGTGGCTGTTGCCTTACAGCAAAAAAGTCCTGGGTCTGAATATCAGTTTAGAGCCTTTCTGTTTGGTACTGGTTTCTATGTTAGGTTAACAGGTGATTGTTATTTGACTTTAAGCGTGAGTGTGAGTTTCCACAGCTGTTTGTCTCATGTGTCTCCATGTAGGCCCTGTTCAGGTTGTACCCCACCTCTCGCTGGAGATAGTCATCAATCAGAAAAGGGATGGGTGCGTTGATGAGTCATTAACTACCTAAGCCTGTTGGTTGGTGTTTTGACCCAAGAAAACAAGCTAAAATTCATTGAAAAGTTGCTACAAACTAAAATGATTTCGGTCATTTCACGATCATTTGAATTATTCACTCAGGGAAGTTTACAGTTTTACACTGCTAACTTTAAACTGTAAATTAGGGAGAGAAAAACACAGCTTCATAACAGTCAGTGGTACTGATGAGTTGATTTTAAATGAGTAGGTGTATCCAAACTTTTGAACACACCTTCAAGACAAACTTTTAAAAGTATCAAAATAAAAAAAAAAAACAGTCAGTCCAATAAGCACCACTGAAGCATACACACAAAAAATACTTAGTCAGATCCATGTGAAAATTAACCAAGATATTAAGGTGTTGTCAGATAAGGGCGCTAGTTTCTCAGAGTTCTACAGTATACAACAGGGGTGGCCAATCCTGGTCCTCGAGGGCCACTATCCTGCATGTTTTCCTTGTTTCTCTGCTCCAACACACCTGATTTGAATCAATGGCTGATTAACAGGCTTCTGTAGAATATGAAGAGGTGATTTAACCACTGAATCAGGTGTGTCGGAGCAGAGAAACAAGTAAAACATGCAGGATAGTGGCCCTTGAGGACCAGGATTGGCCACCCCTAGTATACAACCTTTCACTCATTCACGCCTAATTAAGTACAAGCTAGTATTAATGCCTAAGTGTTGAGATGGTTTGGGGGTTTTGGTTTTTGTGCTTTGAGTTAATTCCTGTTTTAGTTTTATTATATTTATAGCAAGTTTTGTCCTATGTAGTTCTTGAAGTATCTTACTTTATAGATGTGCACACCTGTTCTTGCTTCAGTTCCACATTCATCTCTCTGTTATTCATAATTTGCACACCTGTTTTTGCTCAGTAATCACCGTCCCCAGTAAATAAAATATATCACTTGCTTTTCCTCTGGTTTTTGTCAGATTTTGGCATTGGCTCCTGGTTTTTCCTGTTCTGGCTTTGTCAATTACTAGTCTGATTAATAAAGTTCAAGTTTTGTTTCTGAGCCTCACTCCATTCTACCTGTGTTTGGGTCCATTCATCTACCATTACATGACAAAATGCATGCATTTATTCCACAAAAATGGTTATAACTCAGTTTTACAGAAATTGAGCTAAAATTTAAAATGGTGGCAGCTGTCATTTCCAACACATACTCCAAGAGCTAATTGATTGTGCTAGATGTATTTTTAAATGTTTTTCATTAATTAATGGAGTCAGCTATGTCTGTCTGTTAGCAAAACATGAACTACTATACCAACACATTCTCACTCCCATCTCGTCACATTTGGACGCTTGGGCAGGCTCCCTGTGCGTCGCGTATTGATGCATCGGGAAGCCCCTTCTCGTCATACATTGACGGACAGGGTGCTCTCATTGAATATTATAGTGTTCAGCTTTGCTTTGGATGGCTCCTTCATTTTTTGTTTGTTTTGTTTTTTTTAACAGAGACATACACAACGTCTTCTTGTTAATTTAACATAATGGAAAATTAAAACGAAAGAACAAGGCGGAGCCTCGCAACCCTATGAAGGATAAGCGGGTTGGATAACATATGGAGTTAAATAAATAAAAATACTCTGGCCCACACTCCAGCATGGTAGATGGCGATAATACATCTAAACGTTAGATGTCACCCACCAGTAAACCCAAGAAGAAGAAGAAGAAGAATGTATGGAGTTTGTGCACCCTGCCCGTCAATGTATGACGAGAAGGGGCTTCCCGATGCATCAATACGCGACGCACAGGGAGCCTGCCCAAGTGTCCAAATGTGACGAGATGGGAGTGAGAATGTGTTGACTATACAGATTTAAGTAAAACTCTCAGTAACTAATTATTGGCTGTACATCTAAACCTCGTTGGAGTAAACCCAGTTCAAGTTGGCCGCCATAGATAATCAACCTTAGTCAACACAAAAATAGCTACAATTCTGTCAATTTTAACAATATTGAGCTAACAATGGTGTGGTAAAAGTTGAGAGTCATCCTCTTAGTCATCTCTCGTCATCTCATGTCTCATAACTCCTCCCCTTTTCAGAATAAGATGATTTTAGTTTAAATCTCTAGCATGAAAAGCAGCGATAATATGCATGATTTTAAGGACTGCTATACCTTTAATTCAACTCTGTGACTACCCTTGTCTTTGATGTAAAGATTAAACAATGGCTTCTTCACACAGAAACAGAGTGGAATAAAGACACAACCATCCTGTCTTGAACAGGAAGTGTGAAACACGGAGTTTAATACTCTAAAAACAATCCTTTAGATTGCCAACTGCAATATTTGAGCCAACATTTTGCTTTACAGTTTTGCAGTGCAAATCCCCTAGTTTCTGTTGGACCTCCAGACCTCTGACCTCATGTGACCAGTGCTTGCAGTGTGCTGCCATGTGTAAGCACTGATCTCCATTGCCTACATTGTGCCACACAATTATGAATAAGATATAAAAGCCAGGCTCACTACAGGGTTTTCACATTAGTCTGGCTTTGCAGGTAATGTTTTTTTATGGACAGACATTTCAATACACAAGTATGTGTACACACATCAAGAATTTTAAAGTCCAAAACGAGTCTCGGTGAACTATAAAGCATTTCTACCTTAGTAGCCAATCACGTGTGTATCCAAAGATGCATTAATCTGCAACAAGGATTAAGCTTACTGAAACAAATATGTGTATGAAAAGGAGACAGTCCTGGTTTCAATTTCAATAGCTCATTTAACCCTTATCTGTCCAAATCCTTGGGGCCTATTCTATGTTAATTGGATCTACATTGCACTAGCATTGGGGGTGTTAACAAGCACAGCCTATGAATATTAATTACCCTGAAGTTTTCTGCACAGGAAAGACTTCACTGATACATATTAATTCTATGAAGTTTTTAAAGTAGTGCTCTCATTAAAAATGAATAGGCACTGCTCTTGAATGTTTTCCCAAGAGGAATTGTGCATCCTTAAGTCTATCTTTAATAAATTGGGTCAGATTGGCAATGCTTAAAGAAAAGCTTCTCCTTAAAATGGCATTATTATTCAACTTAAATGTAAACATTCAAATCTGCTGAAGAAAGCCTCCTGTTTAAACTGTATTTTGACAATGGCCATTAAAGCAAGTCATGTCTAAGTGTGTACTTTCCCCAACCCACAGCCTCCCGAGGCCCTGTTAAAACGGTTACTTATTTACAACGCTAAACACACAAGTTGCTCAGCTAAACAGCACAAAATTACTCTGTGTGCCCGTGTGCGCATGGACGAGGATCTGTGTGTGTATCTTGACGTGAAGCATTCAGAGGCTGCTGTTGGCAGTAGTTTAAATAAAACATTGAAGATGCATTAGTCCTCTGGCTAGCTGAGGCCTCCCTCTAAGCCATTTAATACTGAACCGATGCAGACGTGTTTCCCAGTCTGCCTCCAGCCAGCTGCCTCAGACACCTGCTCAAAGTTTAGAGTTGCCCACTTCAGCACAAACATGCACACCGTTGGTCATCAAAGACCATCCGGGCGCCGCACAATGAGAGCCACTTCACTCCTCCTCCTAATGATACCAGCATACGCATGCAGAACTCACATGCACAAGTCTTTCACATGTTTCTTTATTCACTGTGAAACATTGTTTATTTGTATTATCCAGAATAATATCTCTAAGCTTTTAACATGCAGAACAGAAACTAATATAAAAAAGCCTCTCATGTTAGGAATTTATTTTTGTTGCAGCTTATTAAGAAGAGTTTTAGTGGAAACTGCCTTTTGCCACAATCCACATTTTTGCACAACAATGTCCCAATGTTTTGTAGCAAATGTGTCATATGAGAGTTAAAATCTTCCTGTTAACTGTTAATGAACAAAATTTGCAAACATACTTAGAGATACTTGTTTTTTAGTCTCTTTAACAACTGTTTACTAAAAAGAGCTAATGAATTTGTGAGCTGACATTTTTAGATTGCTCTGTCAGTGAGGGACATGCTATTTTTCCTCATTTACATCAAGCTTCCGAGTTTTTGTTGTGAAATTCGGTTGATTCATTCAAAGAGGATGTTTTTGAGGCTTTTTGAGCTTTTGTGGGAGATCTGTGAGTGCGCTCGAGTGTGAGAGTGTGTGCTCCTATGTGTGTCCTTTCTGATTACGGCAGTGTCAAACAATTCTTGTGATCCCCCTCCTGCTGCCCACATAAGCAGGGTGTGTAAACAGGATGTCAACCCCAGCAACACTCAGCTATTTTAAACTATGAGCTTCGACACACATGCAACCTGTGCTTCATCTCTTCCCAGTCGGAGAGCGGCGGCTGGAGGTAGACTCAACAAAATGGATGAGTTCACAGGCTGGCTGTCTTGGAAGGCTTCCATAAGACAAAGCAGAGGTGCTGGGTGGTTTATCTCCTGAAACCTCACGAACAAAACTTGGGTGAGAAAAGGACTGGAAAAATTGCACCTAGACTAAAGATCTTTTTTCACAATAAAAAAGGCATGTCACTGTGTTTAAAAAAGAACATGATTCAAGAGAGGAAAAAGTAAACCTTAGTAAAAACAGTCATATTTCAGTGACAAGGACTGTTTTTTTTTCTTCTTTAATAATTATTTCCCCTTTTTTCCAACATGGCAACACATCACGGTTCAATTTTCACCTCCATCTGTGTGATTATTAATCAGATCACACATCAATTGCTAGAACCAGCAAAGAAATGCAGCCTGTAATAAAACTGTCATGTGCTGCGGTATAAAGACAGATGTTGCCAGTTGTGTGATAACATAATTAAACTGTTCTGTGAGGGATTCCATAAAATTATTCAAATTGGACGAGCACTATCATTTTACCAATAAGCAATTTAGGGCAATATGCAGTGTCATAACACTGATGTTATCCTCTCTCGCAGATTTTCCAATAAGCTGGAGCCTCTGCTTGGCCTCCTGTGGCAAAATGAACAGTATATATGAAGATACCTGAGCACTCCTGGAGATGGTGGAATTTGAGAAGTGAGACTGCTGGGATTCTTCCACTGTGAGTGGCTGTGCACAAACTGTATGTGAGTGAGACGACAAGTCTCAAGTAGGAAGTGTGTTGTCAGGTGGTCAAAGAAAGCAAAGAAACCTTTATTACACAAAATAGTAAATATCCAGGATGGCTTCACTTTTGCAGTATATATGTTATTCTACAGGCAGTTCAAAAGTGCATGGAAAAGGCTGTAACAGTATTTCTATTCAGACACAGCTTGGTCTGACCTCCTCTCTGACTTGCTGCTAACTCTTTTAGTTTGACCATTTGTCTATAGGAGGAATTCCATGTCAGAAACCAGCAACTGAAGGCCCAGCCCTCAGGTCTCTCTCAGTATGCATGTGTAACTGTAAACCTGTGTGGGTAACTATGTGTGAACCCTTGAATAGCCAGCTTGAAAAAACACGGCTTGGTGACGGTGGATAAAAAGGAGCATTTCCATCTTCTGAAGCCTCTGCATGGGACCAAGTATTGCATTATGCAAACGAGAAATGTGTGCCCACTCAGCTATTTCTGCAGCCGCTGCAAAGCGTGTCACTCTGTCCTCTCAGCACACGCAACAAGACAAACGCCTCAACCACAGGGGAAAGAAATAACCACAATCATAAGGTGTTTTCTTTCAATAAACAGTGAATTTTAGAAAACACCTATTTAACAAGTTATCCTGGATAGCTGTGTGTTCAACAAACAGAAGAAACTATTCATCTCTGGTTTGAGTGTGTGTATGTGTGTGTGGTGTGTATCGCTGAAAGGAGAAGACAAAAAAAATTTGAAATCCATCACAGTTTATTAAAAGACGCATTTTACAAGGCAGGATATTAATGTTTAATGCTGTGCACCAGGGGTCATCAAGAAATTTTGCTCAAAGACCAAAATTTTTCAGCCAACCTTCAGTTCACACAATTATACCGGTCTTTTTATTTTTTAATTTAATTTATGTTGTCATTAATGAATGGCATCTGCCATGCACTTTTGTTTTTGAACGATCTTGAACAATTGAGAAGTTTTTGTTGTGATTTGTAAATCACACTATATACATGTTTTGTTATTTTTAAATGTAAAATTCTTAAAAATACCATACAAAATAATGTGAAATAAATGAAGAAATAGAACTTTAAGATTCATATCAGGGACGGGCAATTTAAAGAAGAACCCTCTTTGAATTTGTTGGTAATTATTAAATTTCAGACCCCCCCCCCCAAAAAAAAAATGGATACAAACATGGCACAAGTATTAACACATCTGTTACACATCTGCAGTGTACTTTTGCTCCTAATCATAAACAAACATGACAGGTCATTCTGTATATCGCGGGAGTTCCAGAGAAACTGAGACGTTTATTTTCCAAACATGACATCCTAGTGGCTTTCGAACCCCAAAATACATTACGGCAAAAACTGCTTCATCCCAAGGATCTGGTCCCCTGGCACAAACAGAGTAATACTGGGTATGCTATTAAGTGCCAGGAGGACTGTGATCAGTTATACATCCAGGAAACAAAGCAGCCGCTGGCCAAATAATAGCACAGCATAAGAAGAGCAACATCATCAGGCCACTCTGCGGTCTACTCTCATCTGCAGGCCAGCGGTCACTCTTTCAGGGATGCAGATGTGCACATCCTTGATAGAGAGGAACGTTGGTTTGAGTGAGGAGTAAAAGAAGAAATCGTTGTGAAAAGAACCTGTCCATCATTAAACAGGGGCGGAGGCCTCCATGTCCAACTGTCCCCCTCCAACAATACTGTTATTGTGAGTATCACTCGGCCCTTTATGAATAGCAAGCCTCCATCAGGGCCCTAATGATTGGTCATTCAGCTGATGGTCCCCTTTTTGCATGTGAACAACTAGTTGTGGGTGTCACCAGCAGCTGGAACCCATCCAGTGGACTTGACTCAACCTTGTTAGATGACAGAAAAATAACTTGATAAAACCATCTGATTCCACTGCTAATTCCTGCTTAGCTCATTGATGCTAATACTGTTAGCTTCAAACATACTGGTTTGCACTTATTAACTTAACCTACCACCTAATAGGTCAAAATTTTTGTTTTCTCTTGCATCAACTGACCATTGTAAGGACTTACCTTTTACTACATAGGGCTCAGGAGGTAGTGAAGCGAAGTGAAATTTATTTATAAAGCACTTTTCCACAACAAGGCGATTCAAAGTGCTGGTAGTAAACCTTTTATGGTTATAAAAATGTAAACACAACTTTTAAACTGTCCATAGACCCCTGATGTCTGACTGTGCTTATTTTATTAATAATTTAATACTTCACAAACTAAATAGAAGGAGTTTGCTGACCAGATATGACCCAGGGGCCACCAGTTGATGATTACAGCTCTGCTCAAAAAAAAAAAAAAACTCAATGTCAGAACAACACGCAAACAGGTGGAACACAACTGACCACAAATAACAGGAAACACTGGCAGGGAGTTGAATATCACAAAAACAGCAGCTCGAGAGTTAATAAAAAGGCCCCGTTGTAACTGACGTTTCTGTCGCAATGTGTTTATCTGACAACTGCAGCTTCATAACACAACTTCCTGTTACAAAATCATTTAAATCACAAAACAGGCGATTGCAAAAGCACCACTCTTTCATACAATTGTGTGGTGTTTTATCCCCCCCCCCCTCCACCCTCGCCTGCAGTATCTTCACTTCCTCATGTGGATAACGTTAAAACCACAACTTCTGCGATGCAAACAAAAGACTGAGAGAAAATAAACACCCAGATTCTGGGTCAGACATATGGTACAACAACAACAGCAACAACAACAACAACAACAACAATAATAATAATAATAATAATAATAATAATAATAATAATAATAATAATAATAATAATAATAATAATAATAGATACTCATATTATAAAAAAAGTTAATAAGATGCTCAAAAATAGCCATAAACAAACAAAAATACATGCATAATTTCAACAGAATCTTAGAGAAAAGAAGAGGATAGGCAGTTTTTTCCCCCCACCCTTAGTTCTTAACAAACAGTATTTGACTTACTAATAGAGATGCTTAAATCAAGCTTATGGTCCACTTCCCCCAAATCTGACTAGTCCACAAGATGAATTCCCCTGTCAGAATCAAGATGATCAAACAGATTACAATTATTTCATCCCCCATCTTTATTAATGAGGACTGTCTTTCATAGTTATGTTCCCTAATAAGAATAAATGATATGCCACTGCCAGGTTTGTTGTTCCCTCTCACTCAGGGGACTCTAAGACATTTTCACTTTGAGTCTGAGGAACATTTTAGATTGATTTTTACGTCACCCTAAAGGAGTAATAGCGTCTTGGATGTTTTGCTGAGAACAAAGGAAAAAAGGACCCTCTGTGTGTCCGTTAGAAGTGTGCAAGTGAAAGCCGCAAATAAAACTTTAAAGGAAAGACCGTGAAATGCCACAAAAGGGAAAAGTTATCAACTAATTGAGAACAGATCGTATTGCCCCGAGAACAATTAGCAGGGTTCACAGTGCGTGAGTGAAAAAACCTGGGTTAGTCCAACAGGACAAAAACCCACACTGCCTGCCGGTCTCGCCAGTAACACTTGCCTGCTAAATAGCCTATCAAAGCCTCATGACAGGGAATGAGAGTGAGACATGTCACCCTTTGTCTTAATCTGTATGTCATCTATCACATCCAGTTTCAACTCTCCCACAGGCCTTAAAAATTAACCACAAGATCTGTTCATGAAGTAAAACTTAAAAAGATAAATATGAAAGACTTGTTTTCTAATTGTTCTTTAAATGTTCAAATGCAGGTAAACAATTACTGTTCTGGGAAGACTAGAAAACTGGGTTTATTTCAGAGCAACTTGCTCTAATCTAGTTCGGAGGCTTTCTTTACCAGCCTGTCTTCGTGTCATGACAGTTTCAGATGCTTCCCCCCTCGCTCTGCCTCACATTTATCAAAGTTGTAACCCCATTGTCTTTACAGAGCAAATTAGAACGTGCCCCTGGCAAAGAATGAGGGAAAAAGTCAACAGGAATTAAGTTTCAGTGCAACTGTTTACTCAACTGTGGCCTGCAGTTATTGAAATTTTATCCATGGTTTTGTGTGACTACTGCAGTAATGAATTCAGTATGGCTGTGATTTTCTCACTGAAGACATGCTCACGCTGAGCTGAAATAAAGAATGGGTGGGAGCTAGGATCAGCGACTGGGATCTGGAACTGGTGAAGTGGTTTTAAGAGTAGATCAGGAGAATCCTCGAGGTCTTACAACACAAGACTGAAAAACAGGACACATACTGACCTAGCCTTTCTAGTAAATCTACTTCTACCTTTTAAAGCATAAAATGTGTTTTTACAAACACACTTCTGCAGTAACATCAATGTTAGTGCTACGATTCATCATTCAAAGCACATATTGTATGCTTGGTCCTCTATGACTATGCTAGAACTCCACGTTAAATACATCTCGGTTTAGTAAAGATATAAACTCTACCTGTAGGAATCATTTGATGATGGCTTTGCTGCAGATCCTACAAAGAGTCAATGCACTAATTTCCTGTCAACGTCAGAGAAAACAAAAAGCTGGTCTGCAGTTTTTCAACACCGATGATGGGCAGAGATAGCGGAGTGCAGATCTGGTAAAATGCAGCTAAGAAAGGAGAATTTTTGCCCCCCACTGCTGGGTGTGAGGTAAAAACAAACCCAGTCTGAAACTGAAACCCTATAATTTACATTTTATAATAATAATAAAAAAACAAAAGGCTGTAATGCATCAATTAAATACAGTAGGAAGACAATAGATCTGAACTCTCATTTGGTGGGACTCTATAAAGAACCCTTGAATGTTATTACAAGTACAGCTCCTTGGTCAGATTCAGACTTACCTTCTGTTATAATACTTTAAGAGGAAAGAAACAAAACAACCATAAGACACCTGTTCTGGTCTCCTTACACTGGCTGCTCATCCATTTCAGGATCTAGTTTAAAAATGTATTCTTTGTTCTTATGAATCTTAATGGTATGGTACTATTTACTGCAAAACCAGCACAAAACAAACGTTCTGCAGATTAGCGCTGCCTGAATTAATTTTAAATATTAGTTTTATTTTAGTTCATATTTATTATTGATTTACTAATGACTGATTTTATAATTTTATTCTGTAAAGGATGTTAGTCAACTTAAGTTTTATTTTATTTTATTATGTTACACTAATGAACTTTGACTTGACTTGAGCACTAAAATAAGTTCATGCAAAAAAATATTTTTTTTTTATATAATTCACAAGTCACAGATATTAAAACATCTTTTTACAATCACAACAAGCTAAAAAATAAATAAGTCAAAGCATATTTTGGTTCATTTTATTACTGATGATTTACAGCCAGTAATATAAAGTGTTAGTATTAGTTAATTTATAAATTCTTCAAAGCTGAGATTCAGCTTAGAATTTAAAATGGATTTTAGCTGCTTATTTGGTCAAGTCCTGAAAAAAATAAATGTGTTTAAAATTTAGAGGATTTAAAGACTACGTACTACATTTAATAAAATGCGTTTTGTTTTTTAAAAATTTAATTTCTATGTGAACGATATGTTAAACCCTGAGACCAACTGCTCAAAACATTATGACCACCTACCTAGAATTGAGAAGGCCCACTTTTTGCCACCAAACTACTTCTGACAACTTAGAACATAAACAAAAAACATTTGGAGGTGTCTGGAACATCAACATTAACAGATTTGTTAGGACCAGGGTTTGTTTGGAGGGCTCTGAACTGGATTTTGCTTCCCATAGATACAATCAGATTGGTATTTAGGATTCTTGGAGAGTGGGTGAACAACTTGGACCTTCTGCTGCTCCTAAAAGTAAAATCTCAAATGGCTGTGTTGGAGGCAAATTGGTGTTTGAAACTCAAAATTACAAAAAAAAGCCAAATTTCTAATTGCATTCTTACTGAATTCTGAGTATTTATGACCAAACGATGGGTTGAATGCCCAAAATGACATGATGATTATTTTGAGAAAAAAAACAAACTGTTGCACACTTTCTTTGAACATGTTCAAAATTCAAGTGACAGGACTGTGAGTCTCTGTGACTCATGCGAGAAAATTGAGAACCCCCACAAACATCACAAGACATTCTGGAGAGTCCCTCGCGAATACTGTTCAGCAACTAGTCACCTGCAGTCGCAGCCCACTGAGAAACAACCTTAAGCAGTTTTTGTGGGAACCACTGCTGTTGTCCTGAGGGTGGAAACTCCTGAAGGGGAGTGCTGTTGCCAGGTAGGGGTGTGTAACTGGTCAGCAATACTGTTTATTTGTGTGGCAAGTATCAAAGTACCATACAAATGCATGCCAGGATTCTGGCTTTCTAGGTTATATCAAGAGGAGCACTTTTTCATGGTCATAATGTTATGGCAGACTGGTGCGTCTATGCTGCTACTATTCTTACTGTATACCTTTGTAATGATTTCACAAAATGCTATTTAATTCAGATGCAAAATGAGACAAAGAAAATCACTGATAAACATTTTGTTTAATACCATGATGCTTCTGCTTAAAAAAAAAAAAAAAAAGATAATACTGAGTTAGTTCTCAGGTTCTCTGCTTCGTATGAAACCCAGTGCTGTTTCCCCCATGTTCCCCGCTGCAGGACTGTTTCTCTCCTTGTACACATCCTGATGGATGTGCTGTGACAACAGACAACAGCAAAGAGCCTGTGCATCATCACCAAACAGCTCCTGACAACAACCCTAGTTGTCCTGTCAGAGAGACCAAGATAGCAGCAGACACACTGATCTTTTCAGTGCTGTTTCCTTAAACACACTGTCGTGTGCCACATATAATGCTGACACCAACAGAAAGAGCTTGTCTGTTTGCCTCAGGTCTGTGATGGCAAAAAATATTTCAGCTTCAGCGACGGCGTGCATCTCCGCAACTCAACGATTAACCCAACAGAGTGCGGCATTAGTTGTGAGTGTGAGGTGTGTTTACAATGAGCCAGAGGAAAACGCTGTCATCCAACGGGACTTTATCATGTTTAAACTGTCTGCAAAATCCTGTAGCACCTATGTACTTAAAAGATGTCTGAACACAATAATAAATATTTCAGCAAAATGCAGATGCTGCATGCTACAATAAACACACTCACAAGCAAACACAAGCACACAGAAAAAGCACTTCTCCTTCCTAAAATATTTAAAATGGGCCTCAATATACATAAATAATCATAATAATGTGTTTACGTATAAGATGTACTGTGGGGTGGAATTAAATATTTAAGTGGCACTTTAAGGAGCGGATTGGACCTGCTGTTGACAGGACTTAATAAAGTGAGGACAGGTGTGAAAAGAGGACTGGTGTACCTGGTGCTGCTGGAGGTTCAGGAGATCCACAGCAGTCACTTCCACTGATGGCATAGCACTTTTGGGCCGTCCCTCCCTGGATACGCCTTCCCCATTTGCACCCCCGTTCTGATTGGCTGGTCCGTTGCTTGTCACCTCGGTCCCAGATTCTTGCATCATGACTTAAAAACCTGAGAGAAGGACAGAAAAATAGAAAACAGGAACAGCTGTTAAAACACAGCCATGAGGTCACATTTCAGTGGACCAAACTACAAACATCTGTTGTATTCTTCCCACACAGTTATACTTCAGGTTTCCCCTGTTGGTTTGTGCTTCTCTGTGACTTGTTTGTTTGCATGCTTGCAACATATGCAGTGAGGCGAAACTCTCCCACACTCCCTCAATGGTGTACTGAACTCTTCTATGTTTTGTTGTTTCTGTTGTATATCCTGTGCAGATGACAGGTCCATACAGGGATCGGGAGACGTGAGCGGGGCTCAGGTTTTGTTTGTGTTCTCCAATATAGAATGTGTGTACGGGTGGAGTGGAGGGGTTGGGGTCCAGCACCCATAGGAGAGCAACCCAACCTGAGCTGAGTGGGAGCAAAAGAGCCCAAGAAAACACTGGACCTCCAAAACAAAACACTTTCTATGGAAATGGATATATTTACTTGCATGGCTCCCAGAAGAACCACGGCAGAATGGCTTTTTAATGGGAAACAGGGCCACTGTGTGAGGCCTGCCAAAGGATCTCCTTGAGAAACATCCAATCTGAAGCTGCGCAAAAACAGTCGAATCCTTTAGGAGTGCTCAATTAACACCAAAATACAAGTCTGAATATAAATAACCGTTTTGGAGCTGGAAAAAAATGCTCTCTTTCATAATTTAATCTAACTCCAGAGGATAACATACAAATACCAGCAGTGTTGTTTTAAGAAAAACCCCATGCATGATGTAAAAAACAAAAGTGCCAGCCGTTATCGGTGTTAAAAATGAATACACGAATATTTGTTACGTCCTCTGATTTGTTTTTGGATACACAAAAGCCAGACAGACATGCTGCCCCCCACCACCCCTTACATACTCCACCCCCTCACACACACACACACACACACACACTTCCCTTGTGTCCCAGGGGAAAAGCTCCAGTGACACTAGTGCATATCTGCGCTTGTGTTCCTCAAATCAGCAGAATGATTTACAGCTATTGTGCGCTGGTCACAGGCCTCGTCGGCACAACGCGCCTAGCTTCCCAATTCCAGGCCAGTTAATGAAGCTGACCAAGTCAGGCAGAAGCAAATTAACTTGGCTGATTAATTATTTATATGAAGCAGAATAAATGCCTTTAAAATATTGGGCTTCATCGTGGAAGAATGTGAAAATGGAACTAAATGTAGATTTATGGAGTTGCATTTAAGGCGTGTAATAGGATGACCAGCCCGAGTTTATATGACTGAGCGAAGGTACACAGGCAGAGGGGTCTCCAGAGATCAGATCTAAACAAGATGCAGGCCCTCCCAGACACCATGGGGACACACACTCAGACTGACAGATGGGAAATTGAGGTTGACAACTTGTCACACAAGAATATTTACAGAGCATAGGTGAGATAATAATCTAGATGTGGGATTACCCCCCCCCC
>NC_051433.1:24179499-24260711 GCF_001649575.2 Kryptolebias marmoratus
CCCCCCCCCCAAAAAAAAAAAAGTCTGATAAGCAGAGCTGCACTTTCAAATTCTTATTCTCAGTGAGACCTTTCAAGCTCAGAATCATTTTTAGTAGTTTGAGACTAAAACTGTCCCCAAATAAAACTCAAAGTAAAAGACATTGTGGTTTATGTCTTCTCCGCTTCAGAAGCTCCCTTGCAAGAAGCAAAACTGCACGAGTGATCTGACACTGTGGCCTGTATTTCGGTTCAGTTGTGTGTCACAACGCCCCCACACTTTTGGGGCCTGTCTGTGCAGCTCGGCCCGGCCTACAGAGCCCGTTCTCTTGGATGAACTAGAGCCCCCCCCCCCCTCCAACTCCAGACAGATGTTGACCTGGCTCACCCCTTTCAGTCTGGCACAGCCTCCCTCCATAATGGGATTTTCTAAACAAGGAGTGAGCAATAGGAATACTGTGGGATGGGAAGCAGCCAGCCACCAACTCCATCTACAGGCCCCCGCTTGCACCAGCGTTCGTTCTGAGACACCAATTAGAACCACACGTTTCTGAGCAAAATTAAATGTCATTTAAAGTAAACCACATGCAGACAGTTAGGCTTTTTTTTAAAATTAAAATAAATGCTAAAAAAAGCATCCTTTTTCTTAAACTGAAAAAAAAGGTTTGAAAGTAATGCTTATAATACATGCACTGCAATCCCATGCAAAATTTTCATAATTGTAATGAAGAGGCCTAAGTTTCCAAATGCACGGCATCTCCAAAAGTAATCAAGAGAATGAGCCGCGGGGCTATTTTAATGTATGCAAAACTAGTGACCCACAATAAAAGGAGAGAACGGCTACAATGAATGCAAAGTAATGCGTGCATGCTGGGAAGCGGCACTGATGAGGGGACGGCTAAAATTAACACCCAATTAATTTTCGAATTGACAAACAAATGAAACCCATAAATCTACTTTCTCATTAATTTTACCACAGAATAATTCAAAGATGCAATATCATGAATGAAAAAAAAAATGGAGGAGGAAAAAAAAAAAAAAAGAAAATGGAAAATGGGCATTATCCATCATAAATATCAAGCAGATAGGAAAGAGCCTTATTAGAGAGTTGTGCTGATAACGGTGTTAATCTGCGGAGCACCGAAGCAGGGAGACCATCAGGAGCTGAAACCCGGGCAACTCGGCCGCGTGACTTGGCCTGCCATTTGTTTATCTGTCTGTTTATTTTCACTTTGTTCAGGGGATCCTTGTGTGTGTGTGTGTGTGTGTGTGTGTGATGACCCGAAAAGCTCAAAGTTTTTCCATCCGATTCATTTTCACAACGCGCACAAATTTAGCTTTAATTATGGGTCAAGTGGCCTGTTAAAAGGGGTGCAGTTACTGGGGTTAGTTTTGCATGTCAAGCACAAATATTCCGTCACGAGACAATACACAAAAGGAGGCATTTGTTATTTTTAATGGAGCATGTTCTTTTCTTATCGCATTAGGAAAAAAGTTAAAAAGGAGAATCAGAAATAATTCCAGCAGATCAACACAACAGCAAATTGCAGAAACAAAAATGGCAGTGCTGGTAATTATTAGGTGCTGTTCTGCTCTTTGGGGGGAGGGGTAGTTGCTTTCAAAACATAACAAGTATTTGGAACAAACCCTCTATAATAAAAAAAGGCCAGAGTTCCTGTTTGTTTACAGTTTGTTTTCTTTGCTCTGCCTCAGATTGGGGAGGGGAGTACAGTACAAGCAAGAGTCACATGTGCCTCCCACCTGACCAAGACAGGTTGAAGGTTAAGAACAGCCGACGGCCAGAGCTCATCAGTCAACTCCTCTCTGGAAATCTAATGCCGGTCCCTCTGTCGTCATGCTCGCCTGGAATTCGACAACTCAAACAAGTCAGCAGTTGATTCAAGGTAAGGTCGGCCCACGCAGCTGTGCTTTGACCCTTCTCCATGTTCTGTTTTTCTTTAATGCTCATGACAGTAAAGCTCCAGTGGCCACCTGCTTCGATTCGTCGAGTTCTCACACAGCTTGTTTACACAAGCACACAACAAAAGCACAACATTTCTTGGGTGGGAGATAAAGGCACAAAGGAGGAAACAATGGGGAGAGGTTCACTTTAGAGCTGTTTAGGTTCGGCTTGGTTGCTAGACTAGACAACACATCGGCGCGTACCAAAGGTGAAACAACAGAATGCTTCTCAAGGTTTTTAAGAAGCTTATCTTTGGCTGTATTTTGGCTCCTGATTCTGGGGAGAAGTCAAAAGACAAACAAAACCTGCATTAAAAAAAAAAAAAATGAAAAAAATATGCTATCACAACCCTGATCAGTGACAACAAACCTCTTAGCATCCATCTCTTCAAAGCATGCCACTGGACAAAAAATGCAGGAACTGGACAAAATCCACAGGAAGCTGTCCACACCTTTTACAAATCCAAACTACCTCTAGCCTCCTCCTCCTCGAAATGGAATGCATATCGCCCGCCACCTTTCATGCCAGAATTTTAGTGTATTTTGAGAAATAATGTTTTTTCCGTTTTGGTCAAACCTTGAAAATACAGTTATGTTCAATCTCATGCTATATTGAAAGATGTCACGCTCAGAGTATGACTCTCAGCTACTACCACATCTTATTTTGGCTCGATATCTGTCAAAGTGGCTGAGTTATTGCCATTTTTATGTTTGCTAAGGTTGATTAGGTGTGGCAGCCATCTAGAACTGGACTGACTTAAAAAAAAAGTAATCGACTGTAAATGTACATCTAATGATTATTTCCTAAAGGTTTCATTAAAAAACATCAAGTTTTGAGATTATGAGATATTTTGCTAACAAACAGAAAGAGTTGGCACCAAATAGTTCACAACAAAATCTTGCGCTCATATAAGAAATTAGCACTCAGAATATGTGTTGGGAATCAGTGTGAGCTACTATCACAACAAACTTTAGTTCAATTTCTGTAAAGCTGACTGGGCTAATAAATATATCTTCAACCCTCATCACAAACTGTAAATAACATCCCACCACTTTACTGAACCTCATGAAACACAGGACAACAAATTCTGAGTTCTTCCCAGACCCCGAACAAGGTGTGAGCAGACCACTTACACTGGCAAACAAAGCAGCTATTTGTTTAATAAGTGATCGCTGCCATGACGACAGTAAACAGGGGGAGCACAGGTTTGTGTTTATAAACAAACACATCTCCTTGCAAGAGTCATTTAATATTAACCAGGTGGAATGATCGGCTGATTTCCTAGGTGACACTCGGGGCAAGCACAGTGTAAACAAGTTCTGAGGGGACAAGGCGGGATGAGCTTCCGAGCATCAAGGTTGATGCAAATACAGCTTTGACTAGAATAAACAGCAAGCCAAATGTCAGGATAAACAAAAAGTCATTCTTCTGACGTTCAAAGACACATCACACTGATGCACTGCAGCTGCTGAGCAAGCCACCACGAGTGAGAACAAGATGGGTGATGGTGGTGTAAGTGACCGGCAAGGCGGTCTCCAATGGAAACACATCCACCAAAGCAACCAAGTGTGTATGTTTTGTTTTTTTTGCCTCAACCCAACAAACAGTGGCTCTTCACAACAGCAGCGCAGTGAGGAACTTGTAAAAACATGTTAAACATTTACCTCATTCAATTATTCAGTAACTGGGTTTGTGGAAGGAGCTAAGGATGTCTGCAGGCTCCAAGAAATGGCAATCACAATACTGCTGTAAAAGGTGCAAAAAATTAATAAAACACACTGGAACCATACAGACTACAAGTTTTTTTTTGATACTTGATTTGAGTCTTCAAGTTCAAAATGTAATTTAAATATCTAATTGTCTGAAAATAATGGCAAGGCTGGATTGTGGGTGCTTTCAAGCTGCACATCAACTTGACTATAAATTTTTCATGCATACAACAACTTGCCATCTGCTGAGGTGAAGCCAACCAATGAGGCTTCCCTACCTAGAATCTATAATGTTCTTTTTTTCTCTCCACATCCCCTACAGATATAATTCAGTCCCCAAAATACAGTTACCCCCATGAGAGGAAAGCATAAAAGTAAGTGCAAAACACATATTTATATCACATCAGGACAATAGCAGTGGGACTCTCTGGCATGAAATCTAGATCCAAACCCATTACTCCACCACGAGCAGAGGAGAGGAGCTTAACATCCTGACATAGTGACTACGATGCCTCATATGAATATCAAACTATTATCACACTACAAGCTTGGATAAATTAACAACAAGAACGGCAGCCTCCAGGAGAGAATCTGAGTAGATCCATAATTTCAGAAAATATACAAACCCGTTTGTCACCTTTCTGAGAAACGCCTCGGCGTAAAGGCCTGCTGTGCGCAGACAATGACAGAATGTGCCAAAGTAAGGCAGGCCATGGTATTTTTAGTACAACCGGGGCCGATGGAGACTAAGTAAATAGAGAAGTCTAATGAGTTTAAATCTGGTTGTGCATGAATGGAATAGTAATTCTGGGATGTGAAGCCTCTTTTAGGAGTGGTTCGCCACACATTTTCTCAGCGACTCTCCTTCATCTGACTTTGATAGTCTCGCTCACATGTGGCTCAGGCCCATTAACACTACAGCGAGAGGACAGACACCAGGAGACGAAGGGGGGAAGCTTTTTTTTTGACCACAGGCTCAACGAGTGAATTGCTTCCTTTAAGCTCATTGTATCAATTATACCTTTAACACATGCATATCCAAAGAAAAACAAGTCTATCTATCTGCATGCAACGGAATTACTCAAAGTATGTCACATATTGAATTGTTTTAACATCAGTCCGTCTAAGGGGCTGTTCCTTAGTGAACTTTGGAGGAGGAAATCTGCCAGATGTATTTTCCTGGGAAAATCAGGGTCAGTGCTGACAAACTTGTCTAATTATTATTGTGTGTTTTTGCAAACAGAGGACAATATTAATGAAATTGACGTCTTCTGGGAGGAAGTTGGTTCACCAGACTGCAAATCTTCCTTTGTGAGCTGACAAAATGTAGCCTAATCATTTTTCGGGAGAAGCTTTGCAGCTCTGTTAAATCATTGGGACAGATGTGTGGTAAACCACAGCTCTTCACACAAAGTGAGCCGCTAATTACCACTGAGTAAGTCATCAACTCTGCTAGATACATTTATTATGTTTCCTCTCGCACTACCAGGCATGATAACTGGAAGCAAATGAAGAGCCGGATCTCTGCACTGCCGCTGCAATCATTCTAAACAGTGTTAAAGGGTTTTCTCATGTCCTGTTTATACAGTTACAAAAATATTAGGTAAACCAATTCGTTTCAACTAATACCCAGTGACTTTTTGCATCGCCTGCCACCTCAAGGTAAAGGTGGATGGTTATGTTTTTGCCTGTGTGTGTCTGTATGTTAGCAAAATATCTCCGAAATACTGGATGAATTTTAATGAAAACTTTCAGAAAGTGACCATTATATTACCTTTTGAAGTGAACACAGTTCAAGATGACACAATTCCATTGACCTTAAAAACCACAAAAATGGCTTTAACGCTCAGTTTTAAAGATACTGCCTTAAGGTTTGTTGTGGTAACAGCTTAGAGTTATCCTAACATATATTCTGAGTGATAACAGATTGCACAAGATCTTTGCTATTACCTTTTGGAGTAAACGTGGTTTGTTGGTTAGGAAAATATTTTCTGAGCCACTGGATAGATTTAATGAAACTTTCAGGAAATATTGATTGGATGTACATTATTGAGTCTACAACTCAATAACCTTTGGAGCCAACCTTATTCGAGATGTCCACTACAGCCAACTGATTTTAGAAAACACAAAAAATGGCAAAAATTCTGTCAGTTTTACAGATATTGTGCTAAAGGCTGGTGTGGTATTGGCTGAGAAATACTCACAACACAAGTACTACTTATTGGATGAGGTTTTTGCTCAAAACTTTAGCATTAACTGTTGGAGTCAACCCTGTTTGTCAGTTAGCAAAATATCCAATGAACAACTGAACAGATTTTAATAAAACCTTTAGAAAGTAATCACTACAGGGTTTTTCCCAGCATATTATAAGTCTGGCGGGCCACGAGGCTTTGGTGACCCGGCCGCCAGGCTAAGCTCCACTTGTTTATTATAAATACATCATTTTTATACACGTTTTTTTTCCACCCGCTCCCCCAAAACCGCTACCTTTATCTACCTCACCGGTGCGCGCGGCAACAGTGACACAATCGTGCTGTCCCCGCCCCTGCGCGAAAGTCCCGCGTGGTGTCACGTTGTGCACCTTTTATAACTTTGTGTGGACCGCGCGCGCTTCATTCAACCATCTGCTCTCTTTTTACCAAATTTCCACTAGTTACGTAGTGTACTGCCTCCTGTCTTTTTGGAGAATACTGCACTGACGTAAGTATAAACGCCTCCACCACGCGCTGTTCACAGAGCCCTGCGAGACTCTAATGAGCCCTGAGGCCGAGCCTCCTTCAGCTACCTGGAGTTAGCTTGTTGTCAGAGCCGCAGTAATAAACATGGAACGAGTGGGTTTAACCAAAAATGGTTAGTTGAGCTGAAATTCAGCAGGTGGCTTTACAAGACGGTAAGCATGTTTTGTGCTTAGTGAAAATATTATCTTTCTTTAACAGTAAAATTATGCTATTAAATTCAATATTAGATACGCACAGTACAGTACAGCATCTCTCTGTTTTTCAGAGTTGTCTGTTTTTATTCATTGGCCTGGAAGTGAGATGTGTGTTGGTGCTTTGTTTGCACTTTTTCATTTATGTTAATTTAATTTATTTGTAAATGTGACTTAAATTAGGATTTAAATTAGGTGAAACAATTTGTATTTATTTTAATTGTATTTTTGTTTAAAAATGATTTCAAAAGTGCCTTTTTGTAAAACTGTAGTTGTGTAAATATTTGGCACAAATATCTTACAATATTACATAATAAATAGCCATATTTTCTACTTTCTGTCAACTTTAATCATTTTTTTACTAAATCACGGTCAGCCGGCAGTCAGCCGGCAGTCAGCCGGCAGTCAGCAGGTGGTCGGCCGGCGATCGGCCGGTGAACG
Organism: Kryptolebias marmoratus; assembly: GCF_001649575.2. Taxonomy (NCBI): domain Eukaryota; kingdom Metazoa; phylum Chordata; class Actinopteri; order Cyprinodontiformes; family Rivulidae; genus Kryptolebias; species Kryptolebias marmoratus. The sequence goes on from NC_051433.1 coordinate 24,186,520, forward strand.
GCCACCTACCACCGGGCTTAGCCTCTTTTCTGGGGGAAACCCTGCACTGGATGTATAAGTGCCTGATTATGTAATAAAATGGGGGAGATGGGCAATAGTCCTGTTAGAAGTACATGCTTTGCTGGGGTAATGGAAATTGCAATGTGGAAGACTGGGGTTCAAATCATTTTGTTTAAAAAAACGACAACAACCCTTTGTCAAAGTGCGGAATTCTGTAAAAATGAAACCATATGTAGACATTTACAGAACCTTTATTTTTAGACCATATTTAGTCAAATTTTCAGCTAGACTTTTTGTTTTTGTTTGTCTTGGCGTCAATCCAATTCAAAATGGCCACCACTAGCCAACACAATAATATCTCTAATTCAGTTAATTGTACATATATTGAGCTAAAATTTGATGCGTTCATAGCTGAAAGTTGTTCAAAACATACTCTGAGAGCGACATCTGGCAAATGAGAACGTTCTCACATGAAACAATCTTAGTCTAAAACTTTGGCATGAAAGGCAGTAGGTGGTATGCATTCCTTTAACAAATGCTAGGCCTTTATCTAATTTAATTTAATTTTTTTACTTGTTAGTGGCTCAGAAGGTAACATACCTGTGAGACAACAGAAGACAAAGATTCACTAAAATCGCTTTAAAAGTTGGAGACCCAGTTACTGACCTTATCCTACTGCTACACAAGGTGAAGCTCTTCTTTGATGTGGTACTAGGGCCATTTAAGCCTAAAATGCATTTTCTAATTTCAAAAGCCCTCCCCGACCCCTTTACTTCCCAGAGAGAGGACAGAGAGGGTTAAAAAGGAAGGGACTTTGTGAGCTCCATTACCCAGTTAAACTGAAGAGAAAGGGCACAGGGCTAAATACCAAAAGGCCCTATATGAATTTCTGCAATTTAATGGAATCAGGTTTTAACTTCCTTCCTTTTGTTAAATACAGCCCCATGTCAGGATGATGCGGCCCACTCATAAAGCAGCACAATGACGATGTACAGTGGCACTAATACAAGGACATAGTTCATCATGACATTTTCTGCAATTCCCAACTGATTAGGGTCATTATGTTGGAGGCCTGATTTATGTTGTCATTTCCTCTCACCAATCCTGCATCAATGAATCTTAATGAATTGGTAAATAAGGGTGAGGATTACACTGTGTGACACCACAACATTTCTCACCCTCAACGGCCGAGATTTATGTAGCCAATTAGAGACTAACAGAGAAAATTGGCTGGCAGCAAAATAATATTCTTTATGGGACAAAATGGAGGAGCATTCTCAGTGAAGGGCAATTGTATTGTCAGTGTTAAAGACCATAAAGCTTCCTCCGAAGCCACCTTCAAAATGCTAAGAGATGTCGGAGTGCGGGCAGACCATTGTGAGGCTGGATGTTCACAGAACCGTTGAGCCTTGTGATCCAAAGTCTTTAACTTTCACCGCGGCCCATCTCACATGTTTGATCAGCATAAATACACCCCCGATATGACAAACATGTTTACCTTCTCACAGCAAACATCAGACAATCAGACGCCACAAGGTGCTGCTTCTCTAATGAAGACACAGGAGCTTTTATCAAGGCCAGCCGTGTCAGAAAGATGCTCCTTTTATGCAGACATCAAAAAAACCCTGCGTACAAAGAGGCCAATTTATTTGCTCTAAACATACAAGAAGGAAATATTTTTAATTATTTATTATTATTATTATTATTATTATTATTATTATTATTATTATTATTATTATTATTATTACCAGCAATTTTTTAAGGACAACCAAAAGTCCTTCATCCTTTTTTCAAAGCAGGAATAACAAAATACAAACACTTCTTTTGAGAAATATCTGATGAATACATGAAGAAAAACATATTCAATCTGATTAAAGCTCTTTAACAATTCCCCGGTACATCATTACTACGACCATGATAGTTTTTATTTCTTACATGCACATTAAAGAGTGCTGAAGATGATTACGGCGAGAGACAAAGCTGTTTTTGTGTATCACTATGAAGCACAAAAAGCTTGCCTGCCTATTAACACTAACTTCTTAAAAGGGCACTTAGAGTTATAATGAGAGCCTTTATGTATTACATATTGTGACGAGATTTAGTGTGAGGAAGCGGCTCTCCACATCAAACAAGCTGGCTTGCTATTAGGCACAGGGGCTGAGGGATGCTGTGTGAAAAGGAGTGGAAAATTAAAGCTGAAGCGACGCAGGAAAGGGCTTAATTTACTGGCATGTACAGTATGCAAATGAGATTACTCTCAGCTTAACTGCATCATTTATGTCCATAATAACAGCATCATCATTACAGGGCTCAAATTAAATTACACTGTAATTAGCATATCAAAGTGATTGGTTAAAGTTTAAAACAAATACCCAATTTTGTTAATGAACATCTGTAATCACCGTGTAGACTCTCAGTGAAAACATCCAAAACAAATATGTGTTTTGGAGAAGGGCTGGAATATCAAACTGTGTGTCAGTCAGCCTGAAAGCGCGCGTCTGTGTGAAGGGTGGCGTCGCTCCTAAGATCAGGGGTGGGGTGGGGTTCCACCTGGAGAGCTCCACACACTCAGGATATATTTCCCAAACTCCAGGAGATCAAAGATCCAATTTCCCACACTTGCCACTTCAGGAGCTCATCAATAAAATACTAATCACTTCACGGCTGATTTGGAGACTGGAGCCTCAGCCAAAGGCTTAGAGAGACTTCCATATCACAAAAAAACACCTCTGCTCTCACTGTCTTCACTGTTGTTTAATGTGTGCACACTTCACCACAGAGACGAAGAATATATAAATAAATAAATCCATATTTTATATATATATATATGAGCAGGTTTTATCAAATAGCTGTCCTGATTTTTCCCTGAGAATCACAGTGATAAATAACAGCTAAACCTCCAGCTCAGAGAGCACTCCTTTAGAAATTACACGCACTTTATTTCATGTGCATTTCAATAAAAACCAACACAAATGACTTACAACTTTAAATGGCTGCAAATTGTTGATGGATTTCACTTTGCGAAACTTTTGCAAGAAGATGACCACAAAGCCTTCCTCCTTGTTTTTCACTCACCGCTTCCCCCTCGCTCCTTTTTCTACATTATCAGGAATGCTCTCGTCAAATTTTCAAGAAGTGGCATCTTATTTTATTCATTAAGAAATCCATTAAAAGGCCTTATTTCTTGCAAGCATGTAAAAGATGTGCCTTTCAAGGTAGAGCTGGGGCAAATCCACTCCATCAGCTAATGACGGCACTCATTACACGAAGAAGCCGGCTAATGAAGGCGCGGTGGCCGGCCGATCCCCTCACCCAGCATAAAGCCCTATGAAATGCTAATATCTCACTTCTAATTAAAGGATTCTAAGTCCAAATGCACCTTCACGGCCAGCAGCTGGCAACATAAATTTTATTTTTCAACACTACACTACACCCGGAGATGGGCCTGAGCAACATTCCATTAATCCATATTTAATACCCCCACCAGTCTGAGGTTTCCTTCTCTCTCGGATCAGCTTTTACATTAGCTGCTTTCACACACAAACACTGAAGATGTTGAAGAGAAATGTGCGGTCTCTGATACAGAAATGTGATCCTGCACGGCTAAAAACCCCAAGAGGGTGAGGTTGGTGCAGGTGAAGGTACATAGGAAGCAGGCCATAATTCAAAGAGTAAGGTCTGACAGTGAACTTCAACATGTAGATCACATGTGTCCCACGGCAACAAGCTAATTTTGAAACCCACAAAATAAGTTTGAATTTCCTAGTATTTAGTTTGATTTTGTGTGATGTGAGCCAAACGTGCATCAGAGAATCCTAGAATCTGCTTTCATGTAGATTTTTTTCTGTATTTTAATGTAAACAAATGAGTTGTAATAGTCGGCAACAAAAAATCATTCTGCTTATTTTGCAAATCAAGAAGTAAACTTGAATGATGCATAATTTAGTGGCTATTTTTATCACAAATGATACACATATACCAAAAAATTCTAATCAAAAACACTGAAAAATCACGTTATGACAGCAATTATGGCTTTAAATCTTTATACAAATTTAACTTGACTAGGACAAAGTTTTTAATTTTGTCCACCCCTGGTGCAAAATAATCTGACACCACTAATGAAGAAAATGTCTCAGATGCAACAATTTTTTGGCAGGTTATCTGAAGCAATTAGTTTCAGACTAACCAGCTTGACCTGTGACCACTGATATTCCGTATAATATGATTAGAGATAGGACTAGAAGCCAGAAGTTGAAGCGACAAAGGACAAGCGCCCACTAGTGGCTGGCTGCAGTACAATTTTTACCACTCCACCTCTCTATCTAAGCAAATGAGACATTTTCCTCACTAAAAAATAAATATACACTTCAGATAATTTTTTTTCCGGTGTGGATTTTTGTTGGTTTCCGTAGTCCTTACCTTGGTGCTGAATGTTTGAGTTGGGAGGGTGTGTAGGTGGGACTTACATATCGAGAGTACAGCACCACATGAGTGCGCAGCCTCTGGCAGTATAAAATAAAAATAATAAATGTATTATCTATAGAGGCTGTTCATACAGTATTTTTGCTGCTCAGTGACATATGGTTTACATGTTTTATTAATATTAACAGCTGCCACCAGTTTAAGCATCAACCAGTGATGTTTACTTTTTCAAACTAATAATTTGAAAATAGGAAAAAAAATTAAATTTCATTAATAGTTATGATTTTCAAGCTGTTACTTGTTTTCATATGTAAAGTTACACTTCACCTCTGCTTCAGTACAATATATCTTTTGTGAGGCATGTCTATATACAATAAAATTAATGACTTGCTACTGTATTTTAGAGTTTAGATTCTGTCCATGTAAACATAATTTTTTTCAGATTTCTAGCTAGAAAAGCCCAATAACATAACATTATATCATTTTACATATTTATATGTTATCAGTTGTAGTTCCTATAGATGCAGGTCTGAGTTAAAGAAAAAATCTGAATCAACCTAGAAAACTGTAATCTGTGCAACTCACAGTAAGAATGGCTGTTGTGAATGAGTGAGAAGTTTATTATTACACTTTTTTTCTTTCCCTTTTTATAGGGCCAGCCATGCTGTGCCTTCAGGACAAACACGTATGCACACAACAGCTTTTATGCATGCGTTACTAGGAGAAATGTAATGAAAAAAACAAAGAGGGAGAAAAAGCACACACACAGGGAAATGCTCTTGTATTGCCCCTGCTGCACCTGTATACAGTTACAACGCTTGCCCATCTCTGGCTGTAAATATGTTTACAAGAAAGCCCGCTGCCTTTCGCAGAAACTGACCTTGAAGCCAGTAAACAACCTTTCACAAAGTTCATTAACATCAAAGAGGGTATAGTCTTTCCCCTCTGAAAAAAGGTCACTGCCATTACTTTATCAACAAAATATAGCTGTGATAGGGTGGAAACTAGGATTAGTAAACACATTCCAATAACGAAGAGATCGTTAGCCTGAACTCTGGTAAAAACTAAATGTCAGAAAGTTGTATTAATCATGGTAATCACTGTTAGGTATCAGCAGCTCCCTCTGTGTCTGAGTCACCATTTTCTTTAATGTGAGTCACTGTAATGTATGTATTCAGCCAATCAGACTGAACTGCTTTTATTTAAAAATGTTGACATTTTCAGGTTTGATGCAACAGCTTTGGTTCAGCCTTAAAAATGAATGAGCAAAACAACTAAACATGTAAGTTATTTCAACAAAACAACAACAACTGCATGAGATATACACGCAGCCACTTCAAGGTCCAGTTTCAATTGAAGGGTAAAAATACTTCATATTTTTTACTTATCTTGCATTTGTTTTTAAAACAATGAATCTTTTTTTTTTTGGTTAACATTGGTGCATCACTTGCTGCAGCAGTAAAATGCATGACTTTAAAGGTCAGTGTTAAGAACATATCACATGATGTCTGTTTGATCCCAGCCCAAGTATTTTCCCAAGGATTCTGTGGCTCTGTACTGTGTAAATCAAGCGAGCTGACCTTCTACATTCCTCATGCTCCGTCCTCCCATTCATCCACAGGCGCAGATAATACTGGGTAAATATCATAAACGTGAGGATTTTAGGATTGAGGTGAGGCTGTCATCATCTTCTGCCAACTGGGGAGAAAAAAGTCCATGCGTCTGAAAGAACCCTTTTTTTTTCCAAATACTCACCTGTGCTGCAGTTACCTGACCCTAATGCTTACATAAAGGCCTAAGTTTTTTTTTTTTTTTGTGTTGGTTACAGTGATTTTGCACAACTGTCCATTTCTGTGATAAAAGAGCTAGAATCTCTTGAAAGAATGCATATCACCCGCCACCTTTTATGCCAGAGTTTTAAACTGAAATCATTATATAAGGAGAAGGAACAAAGCTAATGCCGTTTTTTATTATTCTTTTAGTTACAGTTTATAAAAATGAGTGTATCTCAAAATCTAAGCCATGAACAAACTCAAAATAAATTTTTTGTGGTTTGAAAGGACTTATTATTGACAATTTTGAGGGATACAGCTTCGATATTTCTGTAATAAGGAAAAATATGTGAAAGCAATTTTTTTTAAATATATTTATGGGTTTGTTTGTTTGTTTTGTTTCGTTTTGTTTTTTTCCATTTTTTAGCTCACTATTTAAAAAAACAAATTTTGTTTTGGTTTTTGTTTGTGTTTTTTTTGCATTTTTGTAGCTATCTATTTGCTTCCTATGGAGTTATTACGTAGATATTATTAAAATTTGGGATATATTGGTTGTACTGAGGTATAGCAAATTGAAATGCTCCAAAAGAATGGTCCTATTGCTATAAAATGCAAAAAAAAAAAGTTGGCAAACTTATTTTATGATAGGTCTTAAAGGGTTAACTGTAATGAACAACTTAAATTCGGGTGAATCCAAAAATAATCAGCTCTAGATATGCATCCAGTGTTTACTTCCTGTGAGCTTCATTACAATCCGTCCACCAATTTATGAGATATTTTGCTAACAGACAGAGTTGAGGTCAACAGTTATTGCCAATATTTTAGTAGTGCTAGTCATGCTCAATGTGCAGTACAGTAATCACAGTATGAGATGTAAATGAGTCTCAGCTACAGCCATGCCAAATGTTTGCTCAAAATCTGTAAGTGACTTCAGATTAAGCTATTTTTGTTTGTTTTTTAAGGTCAGTTGGTCGTGGTGGCCACCTTTAATTGAGTTGACTCCAAAATACAATAATTTGCAGATATATATACAATTGTTGTTTCCTGAAAGTTTTATTTAAATCCTACCAGTGGTTCATGAGATATGTTAGTAATAAACAGACAGAGCTGACTCTAATAGTTAATGACAACGTTTGAAAATGTTCGCACCCAGAGTATGTGTAGGGGATGACTCTCAGCTACCAACACACCAAATTGTAAGTGAATTTCTGTAAAACTTGCCGAGGTATAGGCATTTTTGTGTTTGCCAAAGCTGCTTAGCTGTGTTGGCCATCTTGAATGGGACTGACCCTAAGTGTTAATCAGTTGTAGATGTACACTGAATGATTACTTTCTTAGAGTTTCATTTATATCTGTCCAGCAGTTCATGAGATATTTTGCTCACGTTACAGACAAATACACACACAGACAGGCAAAAACATTATTGTCTTTGCCTTCGGCAGTGAGGGATAGTGACATTGATTGGTATGATTGGCATCTTTACCAACTTGCAAGACTCTACAACTCCTCAGCAGCATCCCAGTGTTTCTGAGTTCGAATCATCATATTTAAGAGTTGCTAAAATGCCTCCAGTTCAAAGACATCGACTTCAGACCAGGGTGTGACCTGGAGCTGAACCGGCCTCTGCTCGGCCACATGGAGGAGGGCAACAGCCCCTCCAAACCCATCACTCCACCTCCCAGATAAATAAGTTCACACAGCAAACAGAGCCCCATCAGTCAGGCTGCACATAGCTAACACCAGGCCACGGACAGAGATTGATGGAGCGATACAGGCAAATAAAGAAAGACACGGAGAAGACAAGAAGAGGGGACATGGAGGAGAGGTGGGGGTGTGTTTATGAGGGCATCCAACACTAAAAAAGAGTAGATAAAAATCACACGGGAGCCTGAGCCAAGCGGCATGGAAGGCCAAGTACTGTAAGACTGTGAAAGGCAGTTTGTGTTGCCGAGCTGTGACATTTGTTTCTTATTGTCTAAGTGGCAGCTGCAAGCGGCCCCTTCCCACACCACCCCTCAAGCGAGGGCCCCTCGGCTTTACTCTGGCCTGCCTTGACAGGGAGGTAACCATATTAGGACGTGTATGGTAAAGTAAACAATAACATAGTTGCAATGAGATGGAAATTTTTCAGCTAATGGTGTTTGTCATTCCTGTTTTCAGTGCACTGAGCCCTGTGTTTTCTCTAGCCGGCCAGAGAGACTTTGTTTATGAAAACAACGTCGGAGCCAAGGCTAAAATCAGATGGGGGGGGGGGGGGAGGAGAGAAATCATAAATAAATATCAGCATTAAAAAAAGCCTCCACTTCTGTTATTTGATTACATAAATAAACCCACATTTGGTTAGGAATAGCTTTTCACTCTTTCTCTCCATTCCAGGCCACATCCAAACAACGATGGCGGAGATTGAAAATACATTTTCATCTTTTTTTGGCGTTCCACCCCCACGGATCCACCACTTTTCCCATAAACTGTGCTCTTTCCTCGGCAGATACATTAAACTGGTAAACTCATTATTTGAGCTGGCTAACAACAACAGAAGAAAGTTAACGACACAAGAACAATTCTGGAGGTAGGGCGGTAGGAAAACAATGATATCTGCAACATCATGCTGCAAGTTCTAAACTTCTTTCCTTACAGAAATCCCCCAATTTATTTTAGTGAAAAAGACCTTTACCAAAACCTCATAGTCAAATTTATTTGAAACTAAAAGTGGTCACACAACAAGTACTGGATGCGCTTAAAGGGAGCAACAACGAGAAGTAAAACTACATCTAAATTGTTCAGCTCGAGTTTCAGTTTAAAGAATTTCACATCCAACTTCCAGCACTGACCAAGAGCAAACCATCCTGATGGAGCTGATCTTTGAGGAATCACAAGCAGTAAAGTCTTCACACTCATAGTCAACCCATGCAGTTCTACAAAAATGTAGCAGTTCCAGGTGAGAAAAGCAAAGTCGATGATGTAAACATGGCTTTTGTACACAAAAGTAGGCCGCACTTTTCAAAATCCGGCCACTCAAAACACAGCTGTCCAACTGGCTGGTCACTTGGGTGCCAACACTCAGATTTCAATGAGGCTGCAGCTAAAGATTTTTTCTCAGTATTGTGTCACATTTAAGTCGCCAACAAGTCACTAACCCAGTGAGATCCAAGGAGGTGGCCTTAAAAAAGAAAAACACCAGTCATTTACTTCTGCCTCCTTTGGTTAATATAAACAAATAATGTCAAACAAAAGTAGGACAGGCCTGGAAATTTTTCACTGTAGCGTTATCACTATTCCTGCATGAAAAGCTTGGGTTTCAGTGCTTACCAAGAGAGTATAAGTTCAACATCCAACTTCAGATTGTGCTTCTCGCGTCGCAGCTTTGTCAAATATGGAAACTAGTCTTCCTCATGTTGATTCAACATCAAACATATTTAACATTACCCAAATAGTCCAGGAAATTAGCTTTTTAGTTCACAAAATATAATGTGATTATATTTTGCTTTTATTTATGCTGATATTCAAAGTCTCCTTTGTTAATTTCGACAGCATTTAGGGATTTTTCTTTAAATTAAATGCAACTTCCAAACTGCTTTAAGGTTCACTGGCCCCCCATTAGGTTTCTTATGTTTGACTTGTGTTAATGTATTTTCAAAAAGATAATTTCACATTTGTGCAGTATTTGAATACAAAGGCTCATTCTTTTCATTCTTAATCAATAACTACTGCTGACTTATTAGTCAGCTAGGGAAAAAAAATAAATTTACTCGAGCACAGAGGTGAAAAAGAGCATGTCACAGAGGTTTAAACGCACATTTTAAAGCCATGAAATCAACTAAAACAGAAAGTAGACTCCTCCACTTCTGTCTTCTCCACATGTTGACTTCCTTTGTTTGGTTTGCAGCCACCTCTCTCCAGCTCTCGCTCTTTCTCTCAGCCTCAGTCCTAATCTCGCACCAAAATTGCAAGCTGTTTATTTGCGAAGGCCTGAAGCCATTCCATTAAGTAGCCCCACCAGGTGCTTTATCCCTGAAAGGGATTTGTTTTCTAATATAAACAGAGAAGGCGAAGGACCACCAGACTTGTATTTACTATATCGAGTGCAACAAAATCAAAATTGTTCAAATTGGAAAAGATGTGGCTTGTAGAAAGTCTTTGAACCTCCTCACAGGAAAAGCAAAAACCAAACAACAACAGCCAGAATCCTCTGAATGCATCAGAAAACATAAACATGTGATTTTGTTTTGTAAGGAAACCGACAGCATCTGTATGTTTAAATATATTTTTAACAGTTCCAAAAGAACAAACTGCTTTAACTGTAAGTTAGTCAGATGCTTCTTTAGGTTACCAGACACACACACACACACACACACACATACATAGAGTATAGTCATTTTGCTCAGAAAACAGCAAATCAATCACAAAAGCAGAGCTGAAAAAGAGTTTGTCACTTTTTCTTTCACTTTTGTGATATTTCTTTTCATCTCGCTGTAACAACTCATCGGCAGATGGATTTTGCTTACTTTTGTCGCCTCAGTCAATCTCGCACCAAGACTCTGTCATGTTAGCCGTCTGCACCTGGTAGCCGACTGACGTTATCAAAGCTCCTCACTCTCTGAGTCACACCGCGGCGTATGAATCCGTCAATATGTTTCAGGCCAAGAGAAAGACGTGTCTGTTTGGCGCTGATAGAAAAATAGATTGAAACTTGACACATGTGTTTTCGCCGAAAAAAGATATTTTAAGGAGCTTTCGGGTCGCACATCTGCGATAACATTATCAGCAATATTCCACCCATCACCTAAGAGAAGATTATTCATATAAGGGCTCTACAAAGTGCAAGTGAATATTAGAATGTTGCTCTGTTGTGTAACATACTGTATTCAGCATAAAGCATGTGTCTAAGTGTGCAACCTGTTTAGTCAGACAATACAGAGCTGGGCGATCTGCCAGCGGGTGTCCTGATAGCAGCTGATGCAGACATGGGAGCAGAGCATCAGATAGGGGGAGCAGACGCTGGCCAGGTGAGGGTGTTTAGAATACTCTGACACATCCTGTGATCTCAATCAACAGGAAAAAGCAACGAGTGCGTCGCCGCGTTGTGCCTCTTACCTTGGTCTCCGATATGGCACGCTTGTGTGGACAATAATTTTTTATTTTCATGCCGCCTTGCATCTATTCTGCCTGTCACTGTTTGTAACCAAAGCAGATAAGCTCAGAGAGCAGATTACGGTACTTACAGTGCATGAAAAACACAGCAACTAAACTGCCAGTGACAGAAGCATTTAACTTTCTTGCTAGAAATCTCCCCCATGTGGCACTTTCGCTACGGCGAGTTGTTTATTATGTTCCAAGCAAGGCATAAGCGATTAAAGGAGCTCTTAAGAATCAAAGTGTTATAAATGCATGGAAACACAGCCGGCTGTAAATGCCACAGAATTAGAGGCTTACCAAGCCTAATACTAATACATGGCAATTTTCAGCTTGATGCTGATATAAAGAAATTACTTTTTTAAAGTAAGCAATAAATGCAGTCAAGGGAGCGATTACAGAGGCCCTATTTTCATCCCAGCATAAATCTGAACATGACCTTTCTGTGGGTCCAACTCATGAAGCCACTTGTTTATTCCTAACACCTCCATAAAAAGTATATTAAGAAAGAAACTTTGATGGCCACAAGGAAAGCAGTAAAAAAAAAACCCCACAGCATTTAAAGCAAAGGAAAAACTGGAAAAAAAAAGGTTTCTATTTTTTCTTAGCATGGATTTCTAAAAAGCTGGTTACAAGGTAATATTTCAAAGGCTTCAAGGTAAAGGAACATGTTTTGGACATGTGAGGATGTTGTCAGGTCTCTATAAACTGGGCAAAAAGCAGACTTTACACACAGCACGCATCCGAGGCAGCCCTATCACGCAGAAACGCTGCTGCGATGATAAACGTCCACGCATCAAAATCAACTTTCGTCAGACTGCTTAAAGCCCTTTATTTGAAATTCCTTTGTTCTAATTTCTAACGCGTGCTTGATCCATATGGAGCGTGAACTCCGTACATGTTTTTCACACGCTCGTCCTGTTTGACTCGGCTGCACTTTAAAAGAGCTTTCCACAACAAGACACATTAATCCCATAAGCTGCCGCCGGGATTTCTGCATTAGCAATGCAATCAAAATCACATTGGAAGCTTGTGTCAATAATTAAGCTGATTTTGCCACATTACCATTAATTACACAATCATTTTAAGATTTCAGGGCTGATCCTACATCTGGAGCAGCCAGCTGAGGGCCCTGGTGGTGCAAACCTGAGTATGAGGAGAATGTGCTCCAGATCAGCTGCACCGACATGAATCTGCCACTTCTGTTTTCTCCAAGGCACTTGGACCTGAGTCCAGTAAAATAGGGGGCTGTTTGCCTGATTGTCAGCAAGATCATAAAGAGACTACAAGATTGGAGAACTTGCTGTAGAGGTGAAACAAACGAGAGTAGATTCTAATACCTGTCTTTGAAACTGAAACATAGAGCAGTGGATTTGGTGGAAATGACCTCCCTCCCCCTGTTGCAATGGGAAATTCCTCTTGATTTATTTGAAGAAAGTTTAAAAAAAAAAAAAAGAATAACTGTCCACACGTAGAGGATTTTTAAAGCGCCGACATATAGAAGTGCAAGTTTTAGGACAGTTTTACTGAAGTGACAAGAAAAGGTTTCTGTTGCCCTTACAGAAAAACCACCTGAACGTCACATGAGGAAATTCAGGCTTTTACGTGAAACACATTTGGCTCATGTTTCCCGTGTGATTTTGGAACTTTTAGTATGTTCATGTGATCACGAGTGAAAAACATGAAATTTATGTGGTTTTTCTGTAAGGGTGAAATTCACAAAAATACAAAGAATAATTTTCAGTTTACCATAGTCATGTTTTACACAGAAAACATTTCCATCTTTAGTGGATAACGGTTGTGAAATGGCAGACTGGGACCTAAGAAAAGGCTTATCCAGACCCAGATCAGTAGGTGAATTTCAACAGATCATTTAAATCTTTACCTGTGCACATTTTCTTTACAATTGCAGTACATAATTTGAGACAGTGCAGATTATAGCCCTCTGCAAAAAGAAGCAAAGCTAAAACACTGATCAAGGTGGAAGTCCAAAAAAAAAAAATCATAAGACAAGAAAATAAAGATGGATGTCACTAAAAGAGGTAAAAAGGGTTTTTAACCTGACTGGATGAACTCTGTTGCATTGTCCCCGAGACAGGTTTAAAACCAGTTTGTCTCATATGTTCACAGACAGCGGCAGTTGTTAAACTCTGCAATGCAAAAATATTTTATCACTAATTCCCACAAAAATGTGAACTGAGAGCACACAGAATAAATGATCTAAAAAGCCAGTTTGACAGATCCACCAGAATCCTGACCCAGTCACTGACGGACCAGCAACACACCAGGAGTTAAGTCAATGAAAAAAACCCTTTTAACAACTCAGGGACTGTTAAAGAGTACATGACAGCAGAGGCTTTAGATTTATTGCTATTTAAAAGTGAAATAAGAGAAAAGAGGAAACATGTTTTATTGTTTTTCTAAAAGCAAACTCGGTTTTTTTTTTGTATGCCTGTTTCAAAAAAAACTTTTTTTATTTTTAAACGCAAATTTTATTTTACTAAATTGTAGAAAACACGAATCAAGCATTTTGTATTATAAATTTCTTATGATATCAATTTTCTAACCAACTTTTTGTAGACCCTGCTGGATTTTTATTGAAGACAACTGCAATGAGAAATGCAGCGCTTTAATAAATTTTAGGACCGAAAAAAAAAAAAGGATCAAATTTGAAATATGTCTAAGGTTTAATTCTCCGTAGGGACTACAAAAATAAATGTGCTATTTAAAAGTAATACGTGTTCTGTGTGACTACCAACCAGTTACAGCAAGTTAAAGAACACAATCGACAGAGAAGAACTCTAGAAAATAAAAGCTACTTTTCTTGAAAGCCCAGAACTTCTGAAATCTTTACACTTACACACACACACACACACACAAACCACTTCCCTCAAAGTCCTCAGCTGATTGCCCAGTCAAAAGTTCACATTCTAAAACCTTCTATGAAACAAAGATTCTTGCAAAGAACAAACAGAAAATACCAACCAGGATGGCCAATATGCCAACCATAATGTCCAAATGAGCTCTGAAATGTTCCATTCTTGTTTAGTAACAACAGGGAATTATCTCATGTGAGCAGACAACTTCAGTAAATTGAGCAGCTGTTCACATGTCCCTACACCCTACAGCTCCTCACTCTGTGCAACGTCAAACTGTTACTAAACTGCTTATCAGAACATCGACCTCCATTTACACCTGCAGGGGATCCTGTCCCTTTCCTACTCACCATGCTGGTTTCAGAACAGCGGCTTGTCAAAGACTGACAGGGTGCACCTGTCCAATCCCCCTGATCACCCTCCTGGCCCTGTGTGTGCACACACACACACACACACACACACATGATTCAGCACACGAACAAGAAAACCATGCAGCATTTAGTTAATAATTAAGCCGATTCAACAGAGCATTCACACACATGCAGAGGCTGGAGTCTGGTGAATGATTGTGTGTTTACCTTCTACAAGGACGTATTCAAAGCAATCGCCAGTTCCAGCGGTGGTGAAACAACCTTCTCACCCTGCAGACACAACACAGAGAATTATTTATACTTATGAAATAATTAACACAGCGGAACACAACGCGTGTCATCAGCAGCTACAAGGCAATGTACTACACAGAAGTGCAGAAGTGTAAACTTAAAGCAACCAACAAGGCCACCAGTTGCTATTGATCAGAGTGGATATGGTACATATCCAGTCTAATATGTTCTGAGAAATCATCAGAAAGAAATCAATTCTCTGCATTCCTGCGCTGTTCGCTTTTCCGTAGTTTGTATGCAGCTGTACCAGTCTGTGTATCTCCCTCCGCTGCTAGGAACGTGAAAGGCGTCATGTCAATGATGAGCAGGACAGACACCGTTCGCTTATCTTCCTGCAGCCGACCATTGTCCCTGTGCAACACATCCTCACATTTCCATCTGTCTGTTAACTAAAACTACACCCACTGATGATAACACAGGGACAATAGGGCCGTCTGTGACTGTGCGGTTTATTTGCAAGACAAAAACACTTTTCGTATTAGTAGACGCTCTTCTTAACCCCCCCTCTGCTGGTAAACACACTGTATCTGTACCTGCTCTGCCCTGACTCAACTCCCCTGGGTGGCCCTGATCTGCATGCACGAAGCTTTCCAAACGGAGCAGTCAACCCAGGAAAAAAAAAAAAAAAGATGGGGGGGNGAGAGAAAAGAGAAGGAAACAAAATCTTATTTTTATGGTAAAGTGGGAAGTGACTGTGGGGCACTATCACAGGTGAATTTGAATAAAAGCATTAAAGCGTATCCAAATATAAAGAAGAAAAGAAAATATAAAGGCTTTTCCCCACTGTTCTTTTTTTTTTTTTTTTTTTTTTGCCTTTAACATTAGGCAGTCAAAACTGTGGCCAGGCATTTGAACGAGTGTATATCTAAAGCAGAGTGAACAGAGATAAAAATGTCCCGGCCCAACTTGTTCAGTTTCAGCATTAATTATGATTTAAATGCCCTTGTTGAAAACACAAGTCAACATGCAGCCCGCTCTGAACTCTGCTGAGGGTTGAACAATCAGCGAAAATGGACCATTCCCTCATAACTACCCTATTATTGTGATTCATTACACTTCAATTAACATATCATCAATGGAATCGTAAATCAATGGCGAGTGGTGACAAATGACAGATATTTTCAGTTTCAAACTACTAAACATCATTAATTCCCATCACCTGAAAGAGCCCCAGGAGCTAAATGAGTTTACCCAATGCATAACATCCATTTAGATAAATGTTCCATCATTTTAATGATGGAACATTTGAATTGGTGAGAAAAGCCAACAACAGGATCATGATAGCAGCTGTACGCCTTTTCTCCTTGTAATATAATGCCCATCTTGTAATACCTAAACAGATAATTGTCTCCATTTCAAACAGCACAAGGCGGTAATATTGCCATTTAGAACAGTGGGGGTGCGGAGATCGCAGGGTGAGGATAAACAAGCACACGCTGCTTCGCCCGGTTGGGAAAAACCGAGCCCATCACACACTCCCGCATTGAGATTTTAGGGAATAGAGCAACTCCTGGTTGAGATAATTACCCACCTAGGTGGGTTATGTGCATGCTCAGTCAGAGGCCTAAGCTAAAAATATGAATCAAAATGCAACAATTTCAAAAGACAAAAGAAACCGACGAGCATTTTCCAAGCTTCTTGTGTCAATTCTTCAGATAATGTTGTATGTCGATTGTGTTAAATAAAGTGGAAAATAGAAAAAACAAATGACTTTTGACAAAGAAATATCGTGTAGCAGTTACAAAGCATTTGTCTGTAACAGATAACCAAGCATTAGTTATACTTGTAGAAAATCAGATGATCCACATACGTTGTTCTATTCTCTATGCAAATACCACAAGAGTCATCGTAGCTGTGAGGGAAAACACACACACACACAAACTGCCTATTTTCAGTGGAAATGTAAAATCAGAAGGGTTTTTTGCTATGGTAATGAACCGCCGTGGTTACATCTAAGCGGGAACAGACTCATTGTATTCTGTCCACAAACCTGTGAAGTGGACTTACCTATTCGTGAAGGGGTCGCAGCTTCACAATATGCTCTCTAGTCCCAGATATGTTATCAGTGCCTTTGGCTTTGTTGAAAGATTGCATGTTCAAAATATGAATTAATACCCCTCCACTGAAACGTACCCAATCCCAACAAAAAGCCTGCATTCACTGTGGACAGCTCTTCAGCTCCTCTAATGGACAGGCTAGCCTCTCTCTTCACACCGAGCAGACAAAAACCATGAGGGCCCATGAATATTTACCACTAAGTAAAGTTATTCCATTAATTACTCTAAGCATGCTTAATACTGTATCTGCGGCTACTTCTGTGGCAGCTTGTTAATGAACCTTCACAAATCATTACCATATTAATTAATGCTCAGCTCAATGGCTGTCAATGGGAGGCTGCCAGAGTTGTATCCTGGTTCTTTGCAGTCCATTCCTGGATGTTTAGACCACTTAGTATCCAAATAAATCTAGTGTCTATTTATCAAGCTAGCACCAAACACTGCGTCTGAATAAAAAAAAAAAAAAGTATGATCCTGGTTCAGCACACCTCATGGCTGGTAGATCTCTATTAAGGGCGTTGTGTAAATAAAAAGAGGGCGTAGGAGGGTCCTAGCTCTGTGGAGTCAGTCATATCAACATGCAGGGTCATTGTTGTTTGTTTTTAGGGTGTGTGCATGATATTTTCCAAGTAAGTGTCTGCGCTCCAAAAACACAGGAAAATCTAAAGCATGACTCACTTCTCAACAAATGCAGCTGCTTACTGTATGATATGATCTGCACGGCACATTATTTTCTCCTTCTTTTCCTTCTGGCCTTTCATGCAAAAGAAAGACGGATTAAAATTAAAAACATTACTAAATCTCATAAATCCTGAAAAACACCTTCTTTCTTTATTCTTCTTTCTGACTTGATTGGCGGCACCCAAGAGTAATATTGTAAAACCAAAACAGACTGTAAACAACAGCACTTTCTGACACGCACACAGACTTGGAACCCACCAATTAAACCGAGTACAATCCGGCCCGCCTTTATTCTGGCAGGTTTTTTTTTTTCTTCATGTTTTTCTGAGCTCAAAAGGCAATAGTGCAGTCTGGTGAATGTCAGACCTGTCTGATGCCCTAGTTTCTATGGCCCAGCCCTCACATTTTGCTGAGCTAAGAACAAACTACGCAGACGGTTTTGCCACTCAATTACCAACTAAAAGGAATTTCCCTCTTACATCAACACAAGGAGGGACTCACGTTTCTTTATACTATTAGAATGAACTTAAAAATGCTCAATAATGTAGACAGAGAATACACAGCACTCTTAGAAAATTCTTAACTGCTAAGTGTGGGGCCCAAATGCTTTCTTGTAAAAAAAAAAAATCAAAACTACTGTGGGTCAGGCTAAACAATGTGAAAAAAGGCCCTACTTTAACCATATTAGATCAGCACAGTGAACATGATCTAATTTTATTTTAATATTCAGCCCCTTTTCACCTTGTCAAGTAGGACAACTGACAAACCTCTTCTCCAACTATAGTAAATTTGTGGGTTATCACTATCAATAAGCTGTAGATTCTGTTTTCAACACAAATAATAAAACCAAATTTTCTCTGAAAATAGTTAGAGTTATTGCAGGTGTCTCAAACCCACCTAAATGTTGTAGTGGGTGTCTACAACCCGTCTCAAGTGCCCTAGAGCTGTAACTTGACGCCTGCACAGAAGCTCCTCTACGACGGAAAACATGTTCAGGTCTAAAAGTTACGCCAATAATAAATAATTGATTAAAAAAAAAAAGTCTGGTACAAATCGGCCTAGCTTCATTTCAAAAGGGCTAGCTCAGTAAAATTATAAACACAATGCTGGCTGCCAAAATGGATACAAAGCGGGCTGAGGAGGATATGATATGGGTAGAGATGGGCTTCAAAATAAGTGCATGGCCTAGAATGTAGTTTTGTAAGCTGTGCACAGGAAAATACGCTGTGATTTTCAAAAAATGGCTGCAGAAAGTGAAGCTACAAGGCTTGCTGGTCACAAAATTCATACAATTCTGTGGGACTGCAATGAAACATTTGCGTATTTTGTCAGATTTTTCTTGCACTTTTGAGTCACCAACTAGTCACCAACAGTTGCAGCCCTGTGAGAAACTACCTAAAGACAAGATCTGCTGCTGCTTCAACATGGGGAGAATGTTTTGGCCCAATCTCAGGTCCTTCACTTGAACGTACACTTCCCTCTTACAATATGACAGGCAAGGTATGTGATCTTTTGTGAAAATCAAGTTCTTGAGACCAAGCAGCTGTCCTAATGGGCCTAAGCTTTCATGCAGAATGGCCAGTTTAATGGTTCCCAAACTTTCCAGCTTTTGATCCATAAAGTAAAAGTTGCAGAGACTCGTGACCCTGACCACTGCTGGTTCAAGTATACAAACATTGCTAATGAGCCATCTAACAATGAGCCTCGCCAACCATTTTATAATTGTTTTTCATTTATTTCAGGACATGCTTTTTATATCTCTTTATAACAGTTTAGGCTGAATACGTCACTGGAAAAAAATGTTAAAGTTCATTTGATTTTTGTCAATCTTCTCAAGACCCCCCACTAAGTGGTTCACAACCCAGAGTGGTGTCCTGACCCCAACTACAGGAACCACTGGGCCAGATGACCAATAAGTTGGTAACCCCATAAGAAAAGAGACACCTTACTCTTTCAAAAAAAATGTGTAGGGCCAAGTGCAACCCTGCAACTTCAAATAATAAAAAAAATAAACGCTTATTGCACATGAACTTGTACACAGTCTTTGAAGCAGATGCAGGCACCCTTACAGCACATAAATCTTTGCATACATGTAAACTAAGCAATTTGCTGTTCTACTGCTGGTAACTGTAGTCAACCTATTGCTATCCACACACGGTACTTGTCAATTACGTAAAAACACTCTTGTGTAAAACACATCCACCTGACGTTCCATAAAAAGCAAAGAAAGACAGAGAAAAAGAAGAAAAGATTGTGTGTGGGAAAAATCAACAATTCATTTGACTTACCAAACAGGCTTCCAACATGTTCACAAAACTTCACATTGATTCAGATTCCCTCCGAGCACCAAATGTTTGAAATCCACTTGTGAAGAAGAAGAGAAAGCTGCAGGCGTAAGTGGCAGGTAGAGAGTAGCTGAAGTAGTGTGTGAAAGTTGAGTGTTTCACATGTGCATGTGTATGAGCGAGAGAAAGAGGGAGAGAGAAAGAGAACTTGAGCCCAGACCGCGGTGCTGAGAGGGACCAGAGGTATGTGGTCAAAACACAACAAAAGCCGGTGCCTTGCTCTAGATTAAATATGCAGGAAGAGGCCCTTTTGCATAAACACAAACACTCGGTCAAGGAAGAACTGGCACAGAGCGGATGCCTGCTGAGAATCCTACCTGTCCTGGCCTCCTTTAATTAGACTGGAGCAGGCAGAGCGAACGAACACTGACACGGTCACAGAAGACAGAAGCAAAGATGAGAGAAAAAAATCTTAACCTAGAGACACCTTTCATGAACTTTTACTTTCTTGTGTATAATTGAAATATGTGCCCCATTTTGGATATTTAATAGCATTCAAAAGGGTATTGCACATTTGAACAAATATTTCAAATCGAATAACTTTGTAAAAAGGCTGATAAAATGATGGGGGCCAGGATCTCATTTTAATTACCAAAATGGGGCCCTGATTTCTGATGGCTCAGGTTCAATAAGCACACCTCACCTCTGATCTCTGTTGTTTTACATCAGTGCACAGCCGTGTTCAAGAAAAGGTCATTAGAACGTGTCTGTGTAGCATAACAAAACAGACATGCGTTACAACCCAAATATACAGATCACATAAGATATAATATTTATTATAATGGCAATAATTGACAAACAGAATGTATTATCCTCATATGATTTAAACTAAACCCTACCAATATCACTGATTTAATAACAGATGGGTCCCATTGGAAAGACCACAATAGCACAGTGATATGTTTCAAGAAAAAAGATGACAGTCATGTTATGGACATGGAATATTATTACTTGATAATATGGAATAGCATAGTATCATATGTGCTTACTCAAGATTTTATTTTTTGTTTTTTTTCCTGGAGATGTTCCAGATTAACTTCTACTATGTTAAACTATGCATAATAACTATTTTTTTCACTGGCCAACTGATTTAAGTCTTTCTATGCTGATAACAATCTTAGGAAATCAGGGCAGCCGATGGTCGATTTCTTTTCTTTTTTTTCTCTAAACCAATGTGTTTTTGTTCCTTTTGAGAAAATATAACATAATTGCTTAACTTAAACAAACACTTATTTCACAACATTTAGGGCAACTTGGACACATAAAAATTACATGTAGAAAAGCATTCTTGCCAGGAGCCTGGCTGTAGCAGCTGCTGCCGCATCTTTGTTGTCCAATTTATTAACCAGCTGAGTATGCATAGGTACAACTGATAACTGTTTATTTTAAAAAGTGGCCAATATCAACCAATTAATCAGTCAGTTACATCTAGTTAAGGTTGTATTTAGAGCTTTACTTTGTTCCCACTTCTCATTTTTTAATTATTCTTTTGTTTCAAACATTTTAAAGTTACTTGGTTACCAATAACAGCTTTAGAAGCTATAAGAACAAATGCTGTTTTCTTCATTGTACTGCAGAACTGCTGAAGTGTCACATGCACAGAATTTGAGCAACTTCAGTCGATTCATATGTTTTTCATATTAAAATGCAGGCAGCAGATGCTCCGTCTTAAATGACAATTTTTTTTTTTTTTTTTGGACAAAACAAATGACTGGGGCATTTCGAGATAAAAAAAAACTAACAGTTTTATGCCAACTATGAAAATTTCAATTTGAAACAGTTTAATTACAGCCTAAAACTCTAATTAAAACTTTAAATACTACAGTTTAATTAAGTTATGTGGGTCGCTTTTTTTGGTGAGGTTTTTCATTGAAATAATGTCCTCCTTTCAAAAAAGTCCACCTTGTGATTTCTTTATTTATTCCTATATATTATTTCTTGCTACCGGCAGCTATTGCCCAACAACTTTCTTTCTAAAGACTCTCTAATATCCCTTCTCCCCCTCTCCTATTATTCTCCTCACCCGTCTCCATTCCTTTAAGGAGGCGACTGCAGAATTGTACAGAGTGGTGGGGATCACATAAATAAAAAAACAAACAAAAAAAAAACTGCCAGAGATATGAGCCCATCCAGAAAATCTAGAGAGGAGCATCAGATGCTAGGTGACACATACTGAGATGGCCAGTCAGAGACGTAATTTTCATGTGAAACTCTCTCAAATGGATCAGGGGGGAATAAAAACAGGGGAGGCTGGGGGGGGAGGTGACACTAGTTGACAGGAGGGGAGAGACGCGAAGAAATCCAGAGGCGAGAGACAGACATAGAGAAAGGGGAGCAGGAATGAGACCTCTGGAAAATAAACAGGGTGTACGGTTTCAAAGGCGAGGGGGACACAGGCATTCCATTGTTCAAGCCAATTATCAGTGGAAAATAATAACAACAGATGGATCCAGAGCGGCCAACTTGTGCCGGAGCGCCCCGGCGCTGGAGAACAGATGATGAAATGTGAGAGTGCTGTTGGAGGGGCTGGAGATGAGAAGGGGGAGCACTGCCCCTCACACACGCACACACACACACACACACACACCAGATGTGAACTTCCACAAGGACAGCTTAATATGTGCTCTCTGGCCACCACTTGTGCTGCGCGGCTTCAGCAGCGTTTCGGACGATGCCTTGGTCAACACCTCCGCTTGTTAAACGGGGGCATCTGAAGTCACATGATACATATGGCTCCCGTGTTCCTGCGTAATAAATTCAAATCTGTGCATTCCTTCCTTGTTCAACAAAGTGGGGTCACATGCTTGTTGCTTTGACAATATGTAGCACTTGGAATTGAGATAAATTTCCTCATCTTTCTCTGGCCCGGATTTTCTTTTATTCAAATTAGCGCGTATCCCCGATGACCTGTTGTGATGTTCTCATTTGATGTCTTACAGCAACCCTAATGCTCACAGACAGGCACATGCAGCAGTGCAGTGGAGAGACAGACCTCATTGACTCTGGCTTCATTCATGGATCGCTCATATCAGCCACAGACTGACAGGCGGGGAAGGAGGGGGGGCTGCAACCTTAAAACAAAACCAATCCTCAGTGCGCCTTGTCAAGGGTGGGAGATGTCTGCAGATACCCGTACAAAAGATATGCCCTTCCTTTTCACAAGAAAAGAGAAGTTTTCGTTTCATTAACTCCACACTAAAGCGTAATTATCTCCCTATAGACCTTAATCACCAACAGAAAGATAACAGAACAAAAAGCAGTTTCTTCTTCAGTCATTAAAGTTGTTGTTCCTTTTTCTTTCCTCCACACTTTATTTGAGTCCATCAAACAACACAAAGATTAATAAGGGGTTTGAGTAAAATGTGCTTTTCAAAAATTGCTAGTTGCAGAAGCTGATTTGCCTTGAATGTGTCATCTTGTTTTCTTTTCTTTTTTTTTTTTTTGTTATCATCAGTCTGTTTGACCCGTTGACCAACGAGGGCCAGAGGTGAAAAAAACAGTTTTAATAAAAATGTTTGAAATGAAATCAGGCTAAAGACCGAGACACCACTTTAGAATTGTACATAATCTAAATGACTAACATTGCTTGGAGGAGCTTGTGATATTATACTCCAAATGACAAATCCCTGGAGGAACGTAGTGGAGGATTTCTACTTTTTCTATTTTTTGCCTAGATTTAATTAGCTTATGTGAAATAATTGCCATTAGCAAATCTTGTCAAATGGGGTTGAGGCATTTCTTTAAAAAAAAAAAAGGAAAAAAAAACAGTTTTGTACGATGAGGAGACAAAGGGTTTTCAAACAGGAACTGGTGAGCCATCAGTCGTTTAGTGCACTGACACTGAGGTCGAGTTAATTAGACTATTGTCATTTTAATCAGAACAGCTTGACGGCCATCACTTCCTGAAAAAGTGAGTGGACTTTAAACAGCCGAGAGTTGGGTTTTTTTGTTGGTGTGCTGGTGTGTACTGTATATGCGTATGTGTTGGACCCGAGGTGTCAACCAGCCATGGGTTAAGGAGTATGGTTTGGTTCTCTCACATGCTTAGAACAATAATGAGCTGGAGACGCACCGAGGAAACAAAGGAGCCTGGAGGATCACCGGGGGAAACCCCTCTCCTCTGTTCCACTCATGTCTCTGTTCATTTGAAAATAATTTAAATATCAAATATTTGAAATTATTTGCTTCTCCCTGGCTATCAAATGTTGAACAGGGAGTCTCTCAAGTCTGCCATTATGCTCTTTACCAACATTTAAAACATATATAATGTAACTTTATTTTCTAGGTGCTTACCATTATAGGAATTTCCATATTTTATAAACAGAATTTGAAGATTATAATAACAAACCAACAATGAAATAAATGATGTATCAAACCCTTCCCGAGTGTCACTATTTAAATGAAAACTGACAAAGACTGGATTTAACCTGCTTTAGGATCCCATGATCAAAGTCTCTTTGTGCCAATTGTGGTTAAAAGACAAAAAGTTAAAGAAAGAAGGGGAAAGGCAGTGCCAATGTTATTTTGAGTTTAGCCACCAGCCCTGAGAGCAAGATTTAAGAGTTGGGAGGCTGCCAGTGGAGCTCTGCCAGTCAGCAGAGGTTGATAAAGGAACCAGCTCAATATTAACATCAAAACATCTTTGCAACTTCTCCCCTGGCTGCAGTTCAGGTCATACGTGGACAAGGTGACAAAGGAGACCCAGAGACCAACGCTGCTGAAACTTCCCCGTGTGGCGTGGCCGTCAGCCTCGGGGCAGATCTGGACGATGACATTTGCAGAACAAAGTGGACTACAGCAATATTTCATATTCACTAAGCTCAAGGGAAACGGCATTAAAAGAGGCTAAAGCAGCCCCGCCATATTTGACTCCTCACCACTGCTACAACGGCTGTTTATGATTAAATTTATGGTTCCGTAAGATCATCAATTTTAACATTAGCCATTAATATTTCACAAGGATTTAATATTAATCTGATCAGAAATTATCTTCCTTCAATAATTCAATATACACATTAATAATGCAAAAAAATAGGATGTTCTGCGTAGTTGAGAGGAAAATACTGGAGACATTTATCCAGTAGATGTGAGAAAATAAAACCAAAAAACGCCCTAACAAAACACCAAAGAGGTAAATACAGAATAGCAGCGACAAAAAGTGCCAGTAGCCAATAAGAACCATCTGAAGCAAAGTAACACATTAGAATGGAAAACTAAAATGTGCTAAATAAGAATTATGACAACCTTCTTGTTTTATCTTAATCTGATTTGTAATCCAAGTTTAAATAGACCGAGTAACCAGGGATTGTTGTATTCACTAGTGCTGAAAAAGAAGAAAGACAGTGAAGCCTCTGTGCCATTAAAAGCTGTGCACTTCCCAAGTTCCTCTGCTGGAGACTTACAGGGATTAGATGCTGAAATAAAGGCCTAATCTTTATTTGACAGGGAAGCCGATCTCTGACTCCGTGGTCAACCCCTTGCGGTAGGCCCCACTCTCTCACAACCAACTTTCACCGCTACTAACCTCTGGCTCATTTAAAACTACATTTAGGCTGCATACTGTTCCCTGTATGAGGTCTCAATCTAATTATCATGTAAAAAAAAATAGAGCCTTTTTTTAATTGAAGTATGCAATGGCTCAGTGCTCTGAAGACTTATTCTGCAAATTATTTTTCATATTATAGGTTACTGTCTTACCTGTGTGGAAGTGCACTTTGATGATCTTATTCTTTCTTTCCTTATTGTTTTTCAAAATCAAACTGACTTCCAAGTGCAGTTCAATGACAGAAAGCGATATATCATAGAGATGTATAGTGGAGACTGATAAACTATTAATCGAGGTGCTGGACAATGGCATTAGCTAAATTTAAACACAAAGTGACAAGGCATCAAATAAGTCTCTCTTATTCCTTAAATGATTCATTACAGGAAGGTGATTTTGAACAGAAGTGAGAGTCACGTATTCTGTTTAATGACACTGTGTGTGTTATAGTGGTCACAGATGTCACTGTTTGGACTGGCAATCCGTCACTATGTTTAACCCTGTCAGATGGTGTCTGGGGCCTCCTCCTGCCTCACCGTGTCTCTGAGTCAATCAGCTCCTAATTTAACCCTAAGAATCACAGCCAACGATGTAGAAAAAGTCAAAAGAGAGACAGGAGTGGAATATTTTGTGAGGTAAACCATAATTCTGAAGGATAGAGAAATAGAATAAACCTAAAAGGATGTTATTTTGATTCAGTACAATGCTTCTTCTCATAGACATAGTTGTTAGTGCTGTGACCTTGTTAGGTCTCTGTTAATGTAGGCTGCAAAGTCATTTATTCATACAAGCCAGTCTGTTGCTCTGAATTAAAAAAGGGTGACGGAAGGTTTCAGCTAACCTGTTGCTGGGTTGTATCAGATCCCAACACACAGTTGTCACCATATGGTCCTTTTTTAAAATAAATAAATAAATAAGCATTTTATATGCCTTCTTGAGCGAGACGTTTCGTCCACCATCGAATGCTCTGTAATTGTCAGTTTGTTTTGCTCTCAGTGTATCAAAAAAGACAAAACGTGTTTCAGTTGAAAACACTTAAAAAGAGAGAAGATTCGGCTGCGTAGGGAAAGCTGTCTCTCTTTAACTGCAGGGACATTACAACACAGATAAATGTTAAAACAAACTCAACAGTTATCACGTGCAATTTCCCTATGACCAGCCGACAACGGCTTTGTTTGTGTGCTCCACAACCTCCACTCGGTGTTTCTACCTCTCCATATCTCGGCCTCTCTCTTCCTTGTGTTATACCTGGCACACAGCAGCAAACAGAGTTGTATGCAAATACTAAAAGCCATAATGCATTATATTGTTTGGTGTTAACATTTGAATATTTAAATGGTGCGTTTTAGATCTAGATATTCTCATTTCAATTTCCATATACTGTGCATGCTGAATGCGGACAGTTAAGTTTACCCTCATGGCAGGCTGAAAACCTTGGATTTGCATTTTTTCTCCTCAAAATGAGTCGGGCACAGATCATTTGTGTGATTAAGTTCTTGCTGCTTGTTAAAAATGTAAGTTACCTGTGTTTTATAAATGACTGCAATGTGTGGCCCGTGTCAGAGCCATAGAGTTGGATGTGTAAATCACCCACGTACATGTCACTTAACCAAATTGGCAAAGCCGATAAGCCATATTTACATAGCAGTGTTGCTGGGTGTGATTGCTATCAGTAAAACTTCCCCCCTACGCTTTAATGGAAAGTTAGGATATAACTTAGTGAAGGCTACAGCTGCCCTCAGGAAAATGGCTCAATTACACCTGTGGATATAAACACTCATATGGCTGTCAGAGGTAAACAGATGTGGGGTGACAGGCTGTAATACGTACTCAGTCAAGCAGCTGTTGTTACAACTTCATTTATTCACTCACTCTGATGATGGATTCCCGTTTCTCTCTCCGCGGCTCAACATCAAGCCACACTATTTGCTTACGGGGCAGAGGCTACGCGCAGATTAGGCTTCTGAGAATACCAATAACATGTTCATTGTGTAAAGTTAACGCACGTTGTCCTTTTACTGCCACTGTCAAACACAACAATCAGTTCGTGGTTGGCTGCGACTTCATTTTACAGGCCTGCCTGTTCTGCAGCAGAGCAGCACTACAACCACATTTTGGTGCAAATTCCTTTCCGAACTGCAAAAAGACAACACAAGAGCATTCAAAATGTTGTCATGTGATGTTATTTTGTCTCGGCGCTCTGTGCATTTGTACTTACACAGTGTATTGAAAAGGACATCCCCTCTGGCTGTTGTCTCATTGGGAGCCTACCTGTCACACGGCTGATATGACGCTCTTTGAATGCAGTGTGTACATATGATCAGAGTGAACACCCCCACATGACAAAGTGACTGGAGTGTCAAAGCAGCCCACAAACAGGCCTGTCCTTTTCCAGACAGGAAGCTGGGAGCAGCAGAGGCGCTGCCTTGTCTCAACTGCCAGCAGCGCTCGCTGTCTCCCTGCCTCATCACTGCAAACGTGTCTGATGGTGTGCACAAGTCCATGCTGGACGGCTGATTTGATTTCAGCCTCTGTGACACATCTGTTGCTTGTCATGTTGTGTTGTGCCTGTCTGTGAGCCGAGCACAACCGGGGCAAACGTGCTTCTCATGCTTCCTTTCATGTTTACAAACAGGGCTCTCACTCACAAACTGGCCAGCATGGTATGAGTCGTTTGGAAGGTCAGGAGGCCTGAACAGATACGATGAGCATCTGTGCGGTGGTTAATGCTATGAGCCACCGTTTTTTCAAAGCCGACTACCAAAGTATGAGCTGTACAACGATGGGGCTCTGCATTAAAGAAATGCATTATCTACTAACACACATATTCACATTTAACATCTTGAATGAAAGTCAAAAGTAATTCCAGTATTGTGGGTAAAACAGAAAAAAGGTAAAGATCTGGGTCACATTTTCATCCTGTAAGGGTTTCCCTTTTTCTTTACATCACGTCCAGAAAATCAGTTATTTCTCTCTCCTGTCTGATTAGGACAATTTATGAGAGTTGTAAATCAAATCTGTATCAGGTGTGCCATCTACACACTGTGTTCTTTATGGGCCTTTAAACCACTTTTAGGAGTATTAAAAAAAAGAAATAAAAAATTATCAAATTCAAGTCAAGCAGGAGTTCCACTGTCAGCTTAAATGCACAAGCAATGACCATGGCTAATTGGATACATCCAATCCATCCATCTATGAAGTACACATGCTATATCAGCGAAAATCAAATGACAGTGTTTCACTTAGTGAGAGCAGCCCAGCACCACAGGAGCAGAAAGGTATTTAATAATGGAATGCTGCAGTAGCTTAGGAGTGGTAAATTTACAATTCACATTTCTGTGTCCTTGTCTGTCCAATTAATATTCAAAAGTGCCATGTAATTACAAGTTTAGGATTCATTTCCATGCACAGCACCGTTGCAACTGTAAATTGCTTCAAAAAGTTCTGCTGTGGGAGTTTGTTTTTTTTCCACTCACAGCTTTTTTTTTTTTCCTATTCATCTGATTGCATTTTTATTTAAATATTTTGATTAACAAAACATTTTGATAAAAACTAAAGTAAAAAAAAAAGACAAAACTAAGGTTTGTGTGAATAATTTGCATGAGTATCAAACCCCAGCCTGTTATGTAAATGCAATCCTTCTTAAGAGGGTGGGGAAAAATTTGAGATGGCTCATTTACATTGTCAAATGACACAATGCTCAGACTTTCCATTTACTATCAAACTGTTTTTGCAGACATATTAACCTGGAAATGATCATGGTGCGGTTCCTCATTGCTTAGTGAGCATTAAAAATACTGCTGTAAAACAAAATAAAATGGGGCGGAACGGTTTAGGACGTGATCAAACATTGTGAACAACCTCGTCAGACCGCAAGACAACACAGGGCAGAGCAGGAGCAGCAGGGAGTCACTCTGCTTCTGTAGAGCTCTGATATATTCAAAGAGGGATCATTTACTTAGGGCTTGTATCCAAGAATCAGTCTGTCCTTCATTAGCCTCAATCTGACACGGATGTGAACAACATGTTGGCTTGCCACATGAACACAGCCCCTCCTCTGTCTGAACCCCAAACCCTTGACTCCTCTCCCTTCTCTGAGACCTGCACTGCAAATTCCTGTGGAAATATCACAGGTTGTTAGCATTCCACAGAGAATTTTACATGGGTGTACACCCAGGCCTTAATTAGAGACTCTATTTGATAATTCAGCAGCTGGGCTTTATTAAAAAATACGGGTTCACGTTGTTGTTCGGTCACCCTCGGATCCGTGTGACGGAGCCGAGGCCCTGTTTACGCCATGTTGCTGAACACTTCTGTTGCGATTCGGCTGTTCGTGCACTTTTTGAACCCAGGTTTTAGAGGGGATGTTTTTGGAGAAATCCAGCATCGATGTGACATCACACTTGCGCGCTATGGAAGGCTGCAATCAACTTTTTTTTTTTCTGTGATTCAAGGAGTAGATGAACAGCAACGGCGGACAGCGGAGTGCTGTTTGTGCTGCTCACCCTTTTCAATGTGCAGCAGCAACCTAACCTCACTGTCGCTCCAAACAAATGTACGAGTATTCACCATTTTGGATGGAACTGCTTTCATGCTGGAGAGACCGAAGTGTCTGCACACATGAGCATGTCACTGAAATCCAAAAATCCCAGCACCAGCCAGTGACCTGGCATGGAAACTAAAGCAGATTCAGCGGGAACAGGACTTCCAATCAACATCTCTCTAGTTTATATCTCTAACGTTTCCAGGAGATCGTTCACGTGTAATCAGGGCCTGACACGCACTGTGGGCTCAAAGAAAAAAAAAAGTATTTATTGGGTAAATGCTGAGTCAGCATTCAGACTATTGGTTTTTTTGTTCATAGTTTTTTTAAGATACATCTTTTGCAATCAAACTACTTCTGCATGCTTTGTGTTATTTTAACCTAATATCAAAATGCTCAGCACAATCCGGACTGTACTGCTTTGGCTTTTGGTATTTGTAACCTTTTTGCTTTTGAAAATACTTAACTTTATTTACAAAAATGTTCCCTGTAAATATACAGATCTCTTCACTTTCTTCAAAAACAGTTTTCTTTTTGAAATCTACTTCAGCAAACCTGCTCTGTTTTTGTATGCTCCATTTAGCTGTTATTCTAAAATTGCATTTTAGTTACTGTATTGCTGATTTTAGCTTTCAGCAACTGCTTTGCTTATTTAGCTTATAGCTACTATTCAAATGCTTTCAGCTTTGAACAACTGTTTTGCTGGTTTTAGCTCTTTGCTAATGTTCTGCTACTTTTATCATTTTGCTACTGTTCTGCTAATTTTAGCTTTTAGCTGCTGTTCTGCTTATTGTAACGTTTCACTGTTTTGTTTGATTTGGCTTGTGTTCTGCTCATTTGTATGTCTGCTCTCATTGTTTTAGCTTTCGTTCTGCTCGTCTTAACTTCCGTTTTGCTCGTCCTAACTTGAATACTTCCGTTTCAGCTTGTTTAACAAATTTCAGGACAGTCATTTAGCACTTAGCATTCCCACTGCATTTTCACAGGAAATGCAAATTCTTCCAATTTTTTGATGGAAGGTTCATGTAAGATATGTGGGCAGGGCAAAGCCGTTTTTATCCTAGTTTTACAAATTTTAACATTCATATTTGACATGCAACTCTGAATGTCAATTCAAAGTTCTTATTTTAAAAACACATAGATATTTAAAATAGATGGTAATAATAGTAATACTAATAAGAAGAAGATAGTCAAAATGAACAACGACAACACCTAACCTCAACCTAAATGTCAATATAAAATCTGAACTCCATCCACCAAAACCGAACTGAAGAGATGTAAACTCCACCTGACCAAGGTCGACAGGGACTATAAAACAAACAGCAGGTTTAAGGTGAAGTCTTCCCTGCGTGAAGGTTAGCCATGTTTCATGTTTACACTACACTTGCAGCGCAGAGTCTGCCCAGGGTCATTGTTTGTTTTTGAGGTGTTTATACACCACACAAGGTGTAATGACTTCTAGGATAGTCCAGGATTGCAGACATGAGCCGGCTCCTGGCTGCAGTGTTCTGAACTTGACAGGTTCATGGTTAACCTTTAACTGTCTGCACCAATAGGACTCCCACTGACAAGCTGTGTCACTGTCAGCATATTTTTAACATTCAAAACTTGCGTCAATGATCGACTGCATCAGGAAACAAGAAATCGGTTACTATGCAAAACCTTTTTTTTTATCGTTTTGTGGTATTCAAACCACAACAATTTTCATACAATTAAAAAATGAATTAAAAACAAGTTAGTCCAAAAGGTGGCACATGAGCAGCGTTTCTGTTGATGTGACGGTGAGGTACTTACTTTGAACCTTGGCTCCACAGGATGTCACCACTGAAGTCTCCTGGCTGGTGAAGCGAGCAGCAGAGTAGATGGGAAGAAGAAGAGAGGAGGCAGGAGGGAAACACGTGAGGTTGGAGTGGTACAATGGAAAAAAAAAAAAAAGAGAAAGTGGAAATTACTTCAGACACAAAAGTGATAAAAAGTACAAACATACTTTTTTCTGTTGCGTGCACCTCTGAGTTACAGTAAATATGAAAACAGTAGTGATGGGACCAAAAACAGGTCACTGTCAATTAATATTCACTGAAACTAAATTTAGTGTCTGCCTTTAAATATCCATAGACGCATATTTAGCAGCTCAATCAACTCCCTTGATCAAACAAATATTGACACATTTAAAAACTGAAAATGAGTCCAATTTAACTTGGTAATGGCTCTAGCATTTTTTAATTACTGGCTTCTCAAGATTGAATTCCCACAGCACTGTTGGAAAAATATTTATAGACTATATATATTCTGTTTACATGAAAGTCTTCTAAAGCAAGTTAAGAGAAGCCTCTTTGTGATCTGGCTTGATCACAATAATGAACTGCCCTTTTCCAATTATTAAACGTTTCTCTCCACTTTCTCACAGCTGAGCTATGCCACTCAGTGCCCCATGTCCCTTCGCCTTAACTCCTTTCCTCCGTTTGCAAGCACACAAGGAACAAACGGCAAAATGTGTTTCCTGAAAGGGAGGAGAGGTGGAAAAAGCCCATCCTGCCCCCTGAATCACCGCCGCCCCGCCAGAGTCGACGCCACTGGCCTTTCTGCAGAGGCAGCAAAAGTTCCCCGAGAGGGGAGCATCTGCCAACTCAAACAGGGCTCATTCCCCTCTCCGTGGGCCGCCGGCCGCCCATGTGGGCCTGTGCTGGGCTTCCTGAGGGCTCGCTGCAGCTGGAGGACTTTGAATAAAGGTAACAGCAATGTCACAGCTACTGTAAACTTGCTGGGCTGCTCCTGTCAGCAGGACGTTCCCAATCAAAGCAGAAATAACCCCACCTAAAACACAACGCATTGTTTTTTTTTCCACCGGCTCCAAGTCCAAACTTCCCACAAATCACAAAGAGAGTACGCAGGCGAGAGGGCAGCCACAGTTCCCTGATCTTGCCAAACAAAATGCCAAGAGAGCGGGAGTTACATTAGGCTTTAAGGTTTAAAAATACAAGTAATTTGAAAGTGATTAGTCTTATTTTCTTGTTGAGCGCCTGACACTGGAGAGGAAACCAGAACAATCAAGCTAGCTGACTTTTTTTTCTGCTGAATTTAGAAACACTAATTAGTTTTGCTCTCGTAAAAGCCAACCTGAAAACGACCAATTAGAACGTGAAAATGAGATGTGCAGTGGAAACAAGAGCTTGTCATTTGCTCAGTTTAGGTCCCATATGCACAACTTCAGTGTGATGACTTTCACACAAACTCAGGATGATTGGCACGCTGCCTGCTAATCCTGATGTCACGTACACACTCTAATCACACAGCCGCTTGCTTAGTTAGAAGGAAACTATTACAGATCTGTATGGCCACATCAAACCACGGCTGGGCAGTCTGGCCATGCAGATGTCTGAAGCACCAGGCTGGGGAGAGGATATAGCCTATCGGGTCGACCACAGCACCAGCTGGTTTCAACTCAGGGCCAAACAGTTACCCCCTCACAGGTGCCGTGTTTCTATGAGTTTCCTATTTCAAGGGTAATAGAATAATTTCTCTGCAAGTGCTATTGTTTCGTTCTAACAATAGGGGCTTTAGGTATTTATATCTCACAAACAGTATAATTTACTAACTGAGTGCAATTAGCTCATGTTTCACGAGTCATCAAAAGTAGATATAAAACTTTTGGAAATTATCTATTTGCAGGAATTTCATCTTTATTCCCCAAGCAAACAGTGGCAAGTGTTTCATCACTGTCGAACTGAAGACGGATGGGCTGTCAGTGCTTTTCCCCGTCCAGGATCCAGCTCCTGGGCTGAGAAGTGGCTAAAAAAGGCCGGGCAATGCTTTCCAGGCCTGCGCCTTTTACTAGGAGTAATTCTCAGATGTCAGATCGCTGCCAACGTCCTTGCAGCCAATGGCAGAGAGGCCAGTAAGTTCACATTAACTGCAGAGTGTAACTGCACCGAACATCTGCTCATGAATGAGAGCGCTGCCCACTAACACAGCGAGCTTGAAGCCCACTTATGAAAAATTCAACGTTCTCCTCGTTGGCACGCTTGTTTTGCAGTATTCTCCTGAGCCCCCAGAATTATATTAAGAGAATTTCAGCACGGCCTGGTGTATCTGAGAGAACAGCTGGTGCAGAAAAGGGATCTGCTGCTTAGCGAGAGCACAGGGAGTTCACACGGGATCTGCCTTCTCCTACACCATTTGTCCTTGAAGGAAAAAATATCAGTGTTAAGGACCTAGGTAACAGTAAGAAAGCAAAGGCTACATTTAACTGATTACACCACCCATGTGTGCTAAGGCGAACTGAGCATAACCAATGAAGACAGGAATCAATGTGGAGTGGAAAGGGAAGACAGAAGGCCAATTGGGACAATAAGTAGCTCCTCCAGGAGACCTATTTGGTGTACCTCATCCTTGTTTGGCTTGTTTAGTTCATTAGATTGTTAACTAGGAGGAATGTGTTCCACGTCACAGAATAAACTAATTAGAAATCTTTTCAGAAGGTAACTAAATCATAGTTTTAAAAGTACGCCTGTAGTTCAACAGACCTGAACCTTGATTACTGCAGTCATGTGCTTCATGATAAAATTGTTAAGACAGGATTCCAAAATATACATTACTGATTATATTTCAAATACTGAATGTTACCATACCATGAGATGAACATTAGTGAAATTATTATGTGTCTTTGGTGATGTGATCACAGGCGAAAACCTGTCAATTTGGGTGTCTTTACGATACAGTTCCTAATACAAAATTTGACAGTGGTCTGTGACACATAGGCTGTTCCTTGTGTTACCCCTATTCAAAGATTTTTTTTTTTGACTGTCCACTCAGCTCTTAATTTGAAGTCACAAGGGGAAGTGGTTGAAATATTTCACTCCAAAATGGGACCCCAGTTCAAGAAGCCAACACCCCAACAATCGTCACTGATTCCTTGAATGTAAACACATGGAACATGTCTTTGTTGCAGTTCCAGTGTGCTGTGTAACTAGATACATTGCTTTAATGATGACTTACAATGACACAAAGCCTAATACATAAGAATACATAAACCTAGACATAATGTTTTGGTGACAACAAAACATTTTTAAAACTGGAGTTTTACTAGCATGGCTAGCATGAGATTTAAAGGTCAGATAGACCTATTATTTTCACTAACAATCCTCACAAACAGAATTGAGACATCACCAGCCCTTGACATGAAGTAGCAAAATTGAAGGATGGGGTATTTATATGGGAACAATACCCTACAATGGCGCAGGTACAATTTCTTTTGAATGAAGCTTTTATACAATTATACACATCGAAATATGCTTTTTAAGCTATGTGACAGTGTGTGTATCTTATGAGTTTAAACACAAGTCTTGCTGTGAAATTTGCATCAACAGTTTGGGGCGGCATTTGAGTTGGAAAACAATCCAGCTTAAGAATGTAACTAACTGAGCCATGGAGTTGCAAACAGATGCACGAACTAGTCTTTATAAATTTTAAATATGTGATTACTGTCAGAAAATGCAGACTTGGGAAGTGAGATGCAATCCCAAGCAAATATTTTTATGCCATTTTAGGTGACATAATCAGAGATCTGGTAACCTAAGACACATGTTCAAGGCAGGTGTGGACAGGACTTAAATTTACACAATAAAATGAACCAACAACATCTTTCTGCAAGATGACGAAACTGTTTCTCCATTTAAGAATGTAAAGTTTAAGGAAGTGATGACTGCTAGCAAACACTAATAATAACAGATTACCAAACTCAGTAATTTCACTTCTTTTTTTCTGGAAATACAGTTAAAAATTTCCTATATGTCAGCATAGAACAAAACTAAGTGTCATAGATGTTTATCTCATTGTTGATTTGATCTTAATTTTAGTCCTGCAACTTCTGGGTTTTATCCAAAAGAAAGAAAGTTTAACTGTTCCCCTTTCTTTATCTGGCTTTCCACACGGAGAAGCATGCAGGGACTAATATTTTTGTTTCTTGCCCTTTAATACGAAGCAGCATATAATATGGAAATTGTGGCACTAGCCCAAAAAGGATCTGTGATTATGATATTGCCAAGAAAACCAAGAGGATGTCTGGAGAGAAGCTCATTTAGCTGGTGACAAATGACAGCAGTTTGTCTTCCTGACAAGATCCCTCCTTCATCAAATGTCCAACTTCACATGGAAATAGGAAATCACACTTATCACACTGACAAACAATTACAACCATGTCATTAGCAGCAACCCTGGGCCTGGAACCATTAGCAAAACACAATGTTGCACACCACGCTAACCATCAGAAGAAACGCAGGATGTAGATGAAAATACACTGATGAATTAATCATGACACAAACAACCTGATACTCATATCGGAGGAGATTTAAATGCTTTGGAGTGATGCGTGTGCCGGCTAAATAAATCACAAAAATAATCTCAAGCTATCAAAAGTTCCGAATAAAGATTATCTCTTTGTTGATGACAGAGGATTGCTTGCCGTATATTAAAAGTCAACACTTAAAAGTTTTTTTTTCTGTGCGTGACTTAATCAGATACAGCGCATTAGTATCTTTTTTA
This sequence comes from Kryptolebias marmoratus, assembly GCF_001649575.2. Taxonomy (NCBI): domain Eukaryota; kingdom Metazoa; phylum Chordata; class Actinopteri; order Cyprinodontiformes; family Rivulidae; genus Kryptolebias; species Kryptolebias marmoratus. Next base: position 24,223,093 of record NC_051433.1, read on the forward strand.
ATACATCTCCCAGTGTCAGCCTGCAAATGAAAAAGCAAGCCTCTGTAAATATGACTGCTTACTTCTAACACAAAAATTGTTGACACCTAATGTAATTTCAGCGGGACATCCAGCTGAAAGCACACCGGGGTAATATAATGCTCTTAATGAGAATTCATTCCAGTTTGAGACCTTGGTGAGATAGCCATAATGCATTGGCTTCTCTTTTTAATAAAATAATTGTTACAGTTATTAAAGATGAATCTCATCACTGAGGAAGTGACAAAATAATTCATTACAAAAAGCAAGGCTTTAAATAGCAGCAAATTATGACGCCCTACCCCCTACCCTTTGAAAACACACTGCTAGATGAATGGGGCTGCTATTCATGTAAATATTGGATGTACGCTGCCCTTGAATAGTCTGAAATATTGCACCTGTCTGTTAAAGTTTGTAGGTGCAAAACATGCCATTTATATTTCATAAACAGCAGAAATTTCCAAAACTATTGTATCTTATTCCATAGCTTTACAACTATTTACAAGTAAAATAATACGCTTAAGGCCACCTTAAGCCGAACTATGATGCAAAGCTAAAAAGCACAAAATAACAAGTGGTTCAAGCAAATTATGATCTTGGCTTCACATGAAAATACTTCAAACAAAAATCAAGTGAAAAATATTTTGAGAACCCCTTTGGCTGGATGATCGTTAACTAATGTGATAATGGCTACTTAAGCAGGGCCAGGAAAGCCACTAAAGGACCTGCTAGGAACAAAAGGTGGAAAACAGTGAAAAAACTGGATTCAAAATTTACATACATTTCTATTCATTTGTAGTGGTCCAGAGGAAGAGCCAAGTCCCAGCAATGAAAGCATGAAACCATCACATAAACCAAATTCTTCAACAAAGATTAGGTGTGTTTTTGGACCCAATTGGGTTTCCCAGATTCAGTTCAATGACTAAAGCAGTTTAGAGTTGGGAGTCATGGGCACAGCACAGGCTGGTGAATGTCAACCAAGATCCCATTTCCTCTGTTTAATCCAGGAGTGAAAATGTGAAGATTAGTAAATAAATGTAATATTTAAACCAGGGGTAGGCAACCCTGGTCCTGGAAGGCCACTATCCTGCATGTTTTACTTGTTCCTCTGCTCCAACACACCTGGTTTGAATCAGTGTGTCATTAACAGGCTTCTGCAGAACATGAAGAGGTCATTAACCACTGAATCGGGTGTGTTGGAGCAGGAGACAAGTAAAACATGCAGGATAGTGGCTGTCCAGGACCAGGGTTGACTACCCTGATTTAAACAATCAGAGTGTCTTTAGGTTTATCGTTTGAATCTTGAGACACATTCTCAGTGGTGGACTTTGAGTTCATCAGGAGTTTCAGTCATTACCAGTAGACATCCCCACCCAAGGAAGGTCTAGCTGAGGTTGATCAGCCTTTGTGTGTTTCCTTTGGCCTGTTGGATTTGTTGAAGGGTTGATGTTAGGATAAAGAAACAGATTTAGTTTTTATGTCAAAGGTAGGTATTTAATTAGATTTGTCAGTCTGTTTTTTGTCAGTTTATGTCATATATGAATATGTGATTAATGTCAGAAAATGCAGACTTGGGAACAGGCTTCTAAACTTATACTGCTGGTTTTATTATCTTCTAATAGTGGTAATTAGAGAGCTAATATTTTCTGAAGTGACACTCTAAAAAATTTTGAGAACCACTGCTTCTAATTCATTCAACTGTTACTCAAACTAACTTTTTCAGTAACTAAGATCAAATTAATTTCTCTCAAAAATGTTACTGCTTAAATTATACAATAAATAAGACTTTACATAAAGCTTACAAAAAACTTTAACTTTTTCATCTGTCTGAGAAGAGTCAAAAGGACCACCCAGTCACAGACTACCCCATAATTTCATCACTTTAGTAATATTAAAGAGCCACTGCACTATAAAACCCTAAAGTTGACACAAACATGAACAGCACATTCCATTTACCTGACACAAATAATGGTATATCAGGAGATTAGACGAATGCATAAAGATTTCTCAACCTTCTCTGTGCATACTGACGAACTTCAGAAAGTTCTCCAGCTAAGACGTAAAAATCAAAGTATTCATGTTTGAGCATGCTCAAACAGCCAGGAACAGGTGTTCCACAGACTGAACAAATATAAAGTTGACAGAATAATTCAGATTTAAGCTTCACAGAAAAGCTGCTGAACAAGAGGACTGCAGCACAAGATAACAAAAACAAAGGGACTGTTTGGCTGTTTGACTCCAAATCATCTTAACCTATGAAAAAAAGAAAAAACATTCTTACAAATTAAATTTACTAGAGGTGTCAAAGACAGAGTGGCATTTGTGTACTCGTAGTATGAAAGGCAACATGGTTTTATTTTAACTAAGAACTAGGGACTAAGGACTAAAACTAATTTTAATTATCTTGTTTACTTTTGTTACAGCAGCATTTCTGTGTTTTATATTCAAATAAAATATTAAATAACTTTCCAGGGTGGATAACTGACCAATATGGATTTTTCTTGTTTCTTTTCTTACTGCCTATACGGCACACTTAAAACATCTGTCGTGTATAAAATCTTTTTTATGGAAATATATGTACTGATAAGATTTTCAAGTGTTTTTTCTTTCATTTTATTTATACATGACAGCAGAAAAAAAATATAACCCCCCCCCCCCTCCCAAAAAAGAAAAGCACCTCCACATGTGGAACAGTTGAAACACATTTGTACAAACCAATGTTGCCCACCTCTCCCCCCCCCATCCCTTCCTGCTCACAAACCTATACTACTTTTATTTACGCATTGAAAAGAGATAATTTACAGCGGCGGCACAGAAACTTCCCAGCATGCCTTTTAACCTGTCGTTTTTCACTCTCTCCGCAGCAGGATGTCCAGAGGAAATGCTTTATTAAGATCCTGCCGACATGAAGAGCTGCTGTGACTTACTGGTGCATTACTGTCTAAAAGCCAAAGTTATTTAGACCAATAAAAGGATAATATATTGTTGGAGTGGAATTACAAAGAAGTTATCTCTGCCTTAATAACATCACCACAACCCCTGATGTTGTTTAGATCAATAAGGCCCATTAAAGTACAGACCTCAAGCGCAGATAAGTCTGCACGGCTACAGCAAAAATACTGCTGGCTAGCATCTGAGAAAGAGGAGGTCTTTCTCTGGTACAGAAAAGTGATCAAAACAAGGAAGACTCTGCATCCCTTAAAAACCTAAATTCAATGAAGTTCACCATTTGTCTCATGGAGCAACTCTGACCTGCAGATTAACAAGAAGAAGGATGAAAGGATTTGAGATGCTGGTTAGATAGAATGAAGACAACTAAAAGGTGAACCTGTGTCGTAGGTATTTACTTCTTCACCTAGAGACCTGCTTTTAAGGAACATGTGGGTTTAAAAAATAATCTTATTTCAGTGAAATTAACAAAACTGCTGTAAACGTCTGCAAGCAGCTCTCATTTTTCCTGTCCCAACCTATCAAAATAGTTCAAATGCTCCATTCATTTTTAATCTGTGACCCTAAAAAATTAACTATGAAGAAAAATGTCTCTGTGTGGGAACATTTTTAGATCATTTCATCAAACTGCACAAGCTCAGAACTTTGAGTGTGCTTTCCCATCATGCTGTGCTCTTCTTAACAGTGTCCACCAGGTGATGCACTAAATCATCCAGGAAGATGCTGTCCATCTGCCCCCGAGGACTGATGACCACAGTCGGGTTTCTGGCCTGAGCTAAGAGGACGAGTGCGGAGCAGAGCAGAGTGCTCGGCTTTGTGTGCGTGTGTGTACGTGCACATCACTTCGGGGCGTGCAGACAACATTCATGTGCACTTGTAAATTGCAGCACACAGAGACATCACAAGAAAACCACAGGAAACAAGTTATGACGCTATCTATATCAACACACAAAACGACAAACAAGAATTTTTTTTTTTCTTTTTAAAGTACAAAATGTCCCCTCGAGCTTCAAGACTTGTCAATAGGAAGTTTACAGACACCATCCCTCTCAGGTGGGAGGAACTGCACTCGAGGCATAAACAATGTTAAAGAAAAGAAAAAAAAAAAGGAAGAGAAGTCTTATTGGTGCCTTTTGCACCCTCACCTCAGAGTGTTTCTAAAAGGATTTTAGACAGAAACCGTAACTTTGGCAACAACCTTTTTTTATATACTTTGTGTTATGATCCACAACTCTAGTTGCTATAGCCACATATTACTGGCAAACATGCAGTTTCCTGTGGTAATAAGTTACACTCTATTTCTAGCACACAGTTAAATTTATTTTATAGCATCTATTTGTAAATTCTTTCAGTTAGAAACTCAATTAGGAGCAGATTGGCTTTCATTTAACAGATTTAAAAATTCGAGGTAAATTTTAGGATAAAATCAAGACAATAACTACTTCTTTTAAAAATGCAAGTTCTTTAGGAGATTTGAAAAAGTATCTAAAACGAACTAGGTTGAAATACAAAGGTTATAGAACTTTTAAGCTGTTTGGATACTCCATGAGAAGCCTCAACGTCAGCTTTCAGTCACATGGTTGTATTAAAAAAAGCGCGTCGTTTTGTTCTCGAAGCAGCTTCGTCCGCCCCTTCTCGACACGAGGCCCTGGCCGAACCTTTTCTCACAGGGGTTGGCGCCAAATGTTGTGTGATTGGTCAGAAGTTGTTGTGGGCGTGTTTTACGTAGAAAAGCCGGTGAGGTTTAATGGAGTCATTTTGCTTCTGCTGCTCCACTGTTAGAAAACACAGCCGTCTTTACGACTGCTCCAGCAAAACTTACAAAGCTAGGAAGTTAAAATGACCGCGCAGAGACACAGGCGGCTTAATAAACATGTCTTTGAGGGGTAAGGGAAGCAAAATTCTGTACAAATACAGGAGAGATGAGAAGCCAGTGGTAGGAAACCCATTTTAACGCTGCAGGAGGGAGGAGCTTACAGGAGTTTTGAGCCAAGTGTCTAGTGGACTACGAAAGATGTGTGCAAAAACGAACGTCTCACAGCCACTTTTACACCCCTTAAACATAATGAATTTTATTTACAGATTCACTTATCCTTTCGAGGATTTGCAAGGGCTCTGCGCAGAGCAGCGGATGCAGAAGATGCAGCAGAGTGATGACAGAGAATAATAACTCTGAAAAATGAACAACTATGATAATGTGCTGCTAGCCACCGATAAATAGGCTGTGGACAAAGAAAGCGAGAGATGGATGAGGAGAAAAAAGGACATAAGAAAGAGCAAATCTTCTACCAGCAAGTGAGAACATAAATAAAGTGTGGCACATCTTTTACCTTCTTCAATTATCTGCCTTTTGACATGCAAGCTGAGCACAGTGTAATTAACATCTCAGGAGATAATGGGGTCGCCACTCACTGATCAATCTCACACATATATTATCTTCCTTTTACCAATCCAACCGCCTGTTATTCTAGGAGGGAAATATTCCAAGGCCATTTTATTATTATTTTTTTTTTTTTTTCTTTTTGGGTGGGGGGCTTTTAATAAAACTCTGGTAATAGGCCTAATGACTCATCCAATTGAGCTCATCTTCCAAAACATCAATTAGGCCAAGACCCAACTTACAGGGAGCATTGTCTATCTCAGTAAACAGCAAATCTCTCCCAGTTCACGCTGACAAATTTGCTACAGTCAATTAAAGACAAGCAAAAGAAGAAAGATGAGAAATGATATACATTTTGAAGTTTGTTCCCTGTTTAGTGGTAAAAAACATGGTGTCGTCGGTGCCCGCGATACCCACTTGTGTTTGTTAACAGTGTATAAAAGTTTCTGAGTGTAATTAAACTTCAGGTAAAAACTAAAACAAAAAATATTTAAAAGGTTTTAAGGTGCCAATGCTGTTACTATGGCACATAAGGGCCGCCATAGTAACAGAGCACATGTGTCTCTCACTCTCTGACAGCACTCTTAATAAGACAGGTAGATGGAAACGCAGAGTGCCTCAAACAAAAACTATAAGTCATGATCTGTCATAATCATTTGTTGAACATTGTGTTTGACGTTAAATATTCTGTATTAAAATCATCAAAAATCATAAAACTGTGTTTTCAAATGATTTTCCTATTAAAGTAATTAAAAAAAACGTTTTCAAATACATCTTTTAATCAGGCTAACATTTTGATAGTTTCATTTCCTAATATTAACTTTAACAAATACCTTTTGTCTGTGATTTAAATATATTCCTGTATTCACTAAAGTACAATTTTTGTTTGCTGTCAGATGTATTCTTTAATAGACATGAGTAATACAAACATTTAGTTTAATAATATCATTTTTTTATAACATCATAAAGTATAACCAAAGTTGTTATTAATATATATGTTTATGAACACCAGAGAAATTATTCTTACAAATGGTGTGTTATGTAAAAGCTGCTAAATGCTCCACAAGAAATGAGAAAACTGTTCTCTCCCAGGGCCGCAAGAAAAGGATGTTTATTTTTTTCCCTCTCAGCCCTGGCTTGGGAGTTCTTGCAGCTTTTTCTTGACACATCATCTAGGCCAGGGGTGGGCAATCCTGGTCCTCCAGGGCCACCATCCTGCATGTTTTACTTGTTTCTCTGCTCCAACACACCTGGTTTGAATCAATGGGTGATTAACGGTCTTCTGCAGAACATGAAGAGGTGATTTAACCACTGAATTAGGTGTGTTGGAGCAGAGAAACAAGTAAAACAAGCAGGTTAGTGGCCCTCGAGGATCAGGATAGCCCACCCCTGATCTAGGTAGAACATTTTTCTCATGTGGTGTCTGACAACTATTGTGTCAGAAATTGGAAGTGGGTGTGGTTAATGCAGAAAAGCGGAAATGTGAAAGGTCCCTATGAGAACTGCACTGAAGAACTGCATTAAACATGTCCATAAACAAAGTGTGTTCTTGGGTAAAGGTGGATTTATACTCAAGACGTAAAGAAATCGGCTCTTGTTCACACGGCTGTGCGAATAAAATTGTGTCATTTTGTTCTCCTAGGAGCTTCGACGACACCTTCTCAATACAATGTCTGGGCAAAACTTTGTCTCCCAGGATACGTGTCAACTGATGTGCGATTGGTCAGAACTTTGCTGTGGGCATGTGTGAAGAGTCGTTTTGCTGCTCCACTGAGAAGCAGCTGGCCAAGGCTGTTAGAAAATACAGTAATCATTACAACTGTTCCAGCAAATCTTACAAAGATAATCAAATGGTGAAGGACTCTTGGAAGGAGATATCCTAATTATTGTGCACCAAGGAGACCGCACAGAGACACAGGCAGCTATCGGTGGCTGTGCTGGCCGGGAGAAAGTATGCCTTGCCCAGGCAGCGTAGAAACCCGTTCCCTACGTTCACTCGTCATTGTGCACTGTCTGTCGGGAATGGTGGCTGTCTCTTCGTGACAAATCTGCAAATGCCAAACAGGGTTTACTGTCTCAATTAGTACAATAAAAATGGCTGGTCACAGTAAGGGAAGCAGAAATCTGACAAGGACAGAAGAGCGGAGACCCCGGCGGGAAGAAACCCGTTCTGGCGTTGTGGGAGATGGGAGGGGCTTCCCAGGAGTTCTGGTTGCAGTTCTCATGGAGTATAAAATGTTGATGCGAAAAAAGAACATCTTACAACCCTGTGACTGCGAACAGATTTCTTCACTTCTCACGTAGTACAAATCAGCTTTGAGCGTACAATTTTCTCGATTCTTACAGAGTATAGAACATGTTTAAGTTAGAATCAGTCACATTAAAGAGTAATCATTGCTATTAGTCACCCCAGTACTCAATGCTATCTCTGTTAACTAAGTAAAGTTTACATTACACATAAACTTTAGTTTATTTGCTGATGTTTTACATCTGCTGAAAGACACTTTTCCAAGTTTAATGTGCTGGCTCCCTTGTCTGTGTACATTTTCAACCTGATCAATAAAATAATGTTTTTGCTGCCAAAATTCTTGTTTTTTTACAAAAAAAAAAGGCTGCAGTATATATGTAAAAGGGTTGAGATGGTGTTTGGTTAAAAACTGCTTTGCTATCGTATATGCAAATGCACAAGTTTGTTTTATATACAAATATGTTAAATTTTACAAAATGCTGCTGTATGTTGAGTTAATGAGAAGCCGTAACAATCCAAAAGTCTATGTCGTTGGGAAATTCTCCCCAAAATCAGTTTCTAAGAAAGTCACAAGTGCTCTGGCAGCACCACAAAGTTCAGCATGTAATTTATAATAGTGTAACATCTACTGTCACCACAACATATGCTAAAAAAAACCCTGAGCGTTCGCTCTTTTTGTACTTGTCTCCACTCCCCTCAACAACGTCTGCTCGTCATGGCTTTTTCAGACTGGAGGAGTGACGTACCTGGCTCCCTGCATCGCTGCACAGTTGTTTTCCCTCAGGTTATTTACCAGACACCTTTTAACAAACTTCAAATCAGTGCTGAAATTTAAGTCGCTTGTGAGTGCCTCCCTCCCTCGTGTGCTGTTTCTGTCAGCTCCACAGCTAAAGCCTGTCCCCTGACAGAAGTGACCCGTCAAGAAGAGAAACGGCTGAAGAAGGAAGAAGGGCATGGGCAAATTATTTCACTCCAAGCTACGGCTGCACAATTTAAGATAAACCTGCGATGCATGATGTTATTGTTTAACATTGCATTGACAGTATTATTTGTGGCAAACCCATCAAGGATGAGTCGCTTGGATTGACCAAATATATTATTAGCAGAACATGAATGATGGTACTGAAAGTTAATGGCTGATGATTTATTGCAGTCTAAATAGTCCATTGCGATATTGAAATTGCGCTCACTGATGTTGCGATAATGATAAATTTTCAATATATTGTGCAGCTCTAATCTAAACGCACAGATCGGAGCATTGACTGAATGACCCACACTTCTTCATTCTGACATAGCTGACAAAAATGTGGGATGATACCCAATGCTCTGACTGCCTCACTACCAGATGTTAATAGCACTGTTAAAAGTACTTCCTGTATTGGATTATGATTCCTAAACCTAAATACTGACTAACTCTCACTTTCAAATTCTTCCTAGTGATTTTATGGAGGATAAGAGTATAAACTGAATTAAAGTCAATTTGAGTCATTCTTTGTAAAGAATCTAGTCTGAAACACCACGAGGAACACGTAGCCTATAACTATATTTTGAATTATCACTGTATCTGCTTTGTGAATGGCATGCTGAAGCAAGCTCAACAATAATTGTAAAATCGACTAAACATTCACTCAACTGCCCATTACAGCCATAAAATTTACAGTGAAAACAGTGCTTGTTCGCTATACAGTGCATTACGCCTATTCTGGTAGGCACTTTGCTCTTCTGAAATATAGCTCACACTGGTTCTGAAAGTAAAAAGAAATCTGAAGGTACAACAGGTGAAAGATATGAGCAGTTTAAAAATATTAGAATCCTTCCTTTTACTGCTGCAGGGATTGTTATGAGTTGTACTTTAGATGTGTTATTAACTTAACACTGCCTGGACATGTGGGGGCTGTTTTACAATTTCGACTTTAACAGATGTGCTCTTTATGTGGCAGTTTCTCCAGAGTTTAGACGCTGCTGTCCTTATAGCGGGGCTGTGAGGCAGATTGTAAAAGTTGCCTTTGAAACTTTTGGCAGATTAATGCTGACATGACAGCCTCGGAGCAGAGATCAAAACGGCTCACCTTCTCAACATACCCCTTACTGTACCATCTGATATCTCACCAGATAAAAAGCCATGGAAGGCAGGCCTTAGGGAAGCAGAAAAACTAAAACATGTTGAGTTTTGTCTGACTGACATAATAAATTGACAGTCTTTGGATCGTTATTCTTGGCTGGTATAAATGCATGCTGTACAGGTGGATTTTAAATGGACAAGTTCATGTAAACTGCAATGATAACTGTAATACAATCAACATTTAGAACATGATTGCTGGGATTTGCACGTTCTCATTTCTATTTAAACGCTTAACTTTGGTTCTTTTTTTTGTTTTAAAAACAACTAAAGACAATCGGAGTGCCTCACACTCCATTTTCTCAGTGACCTGTGTTGTCTTGGTACCACCTTCTAAAACAGGCAGGAAGGCATGCTGAGTGAGGTCTCTGCTGGCTGTAGTCAGACCCAGCCTTTTACACAATACTGGCCGCCTGCAGCAGGACAAGCCCTCCTCCTCAATAACCAACTTCCCATTCTTGATCAAACCTGGGGATTGTAGTGTGAGGGTGGAGATGAGAAAGATGGGAGGAGGTGCGTGTGTGTGTGTGTTTGGTGGTGGTGGGGGGGCACATCCTGCGTGAAACCGCATCCTGAACAAGCATCGCTGCGTCTCACTGTAAATAAATACTCTCTCCTGCGTGCAGCTTCCGTCAACTGTCACCGCCTTGGCTCCCAATCACCTTCAAGTCCAAACAGGAAAGTGCAGGGAGGCAAGGGAGATGGCAGATATGAGCTTTAATTTGCTTCTCGCTGCACTTTAGCCCGGTTGCACACAACTTCCTATTCTCCTGCTCTGACCAGCTGCCCCGGCTTCGTTCCAGACCCTGAGTCCTTCCTGTCACCTTTCATTACCACATTATCCTGGAGGAGGCTCCCTGTGTAGCTGGGAAATCACCATTTGGCGGTAGCTCCCCCCTTTATGTTGTATTGTGTGAGATGTTAAAAGCCACGCGCAACATCCTCAAAGGAGCACTGCTGCCTTGTTACCTGCTAATCCCCTGTGTATTATAACAGGAGATGCGACTGAACAACAAAGCATGACGAAGGTAACAACTAAGACGTGACAAGCTCACAGTCTATAAAATGCTTTGTGCTGTAGGAAGCTCATTGGTTTGCTGCAGTGTGTAAATTTCTATTATTTGACTGAGTCTTAAAGGCCTGCTTGTTGTGATAAGAAAATGACCGGATTATAAGGAGCTACACAGCCAGGAACAGAAGGAAAAAGTGTTAATACAATTTAAGCAAATTCTTTTTCTGTTTTTAATTTCAAGAGTGAGGGCATCCAGGCTCCCTATTCTCCAGCACATCTTGTACTGTTTTATTTCACCTGAAAGAGCTGAGATGAAAATTATACGCAGTTACTGACTCAGTGTTTGCCTCAAAAAGTCATGAAGTAACTAATCTGTTTGACTGAGCCGCATCCATACTCCTTATAAAGCCTGGCTAGTGACATCAAGACGGTTTACTCTGAAAGGATAGACGGCAACTTGCCGTGTACTGCATACAGCTATGTGCATTTAGCATAGAGTTAGTACTTGTAGTTGATCGTGTAAATATTATTCTCGAGCAAAGGCTGGATGAGACCTTTGAAACACACAGTTCTAAGTTTGAGCCTGGACTGTGAGTCACTAACACAGTGCTTCACAACAAACCTCCAAGTGCAGCTTGTTGTCCACCCTTGTCCAGCCTTCAGAGCTGCATGGGCTCTATTGGCACTTGAATGCTTATAAAGACCAGATGGGTACTAACAATATCAAAACAACCAATAGATTTACAACTAGTATTCTGAAAAAGTTAGGATGTTGTGTAAAAGGTAAATACAAACAGAATGAAATGATTTGCAAATCTCATAAACCCATATTATATATTTACAATGGAATATAGTAAACATATGAAATGTTTAAACTAAGACATTGTACCATTTTCTGGAATGTGTAAGCTGCCCATACCATAGGCACTAATGCACCCCCATACCATCAGAGAGGCAGCTGTTTGAACTGTGTGCTAATAACAGGCTGGATGGTCCCTCTCCTCTTTAGTGCAGAGGACATGGCATCTGTAGTTTCCAAAATGAATTGAATTTGTCTGACCACAGAACAGTTTTCCACTTTGCCTAAGTCTGTTTGAAGTGAGTTTTGGTCCAGAGAAGACAGTGGCATTCCTGGATGGCTCCTTCTTTGCACGATAGAGCTTTAAGCAGTATTTGTGGATGGTACAGGGAACTGTGTTTACAGACAATTATTTGTGGAAGCGTTCCTGAGCCCATGCAGTGATGTCCACAACAGAATCAAACCTGTTTTATTGCAGCGGACCCTGAGGGCCTGAAGATCACAGACATCCAATATTGACTTTCAGATTTCTCCACATTCTTAACTTCCTTTGATGATATTATGAACTGTAGATGGTGGGACATTCAAAGTCTTCCCAAATTTCCATTGAGGAACATTATTCAGAAATTGTTCCACTATTTTGGACACATTTTTTTTCCGCAGATTGATGAACCTCTGCCCATCTTTACTTCTGACAGACTCAGCCTTTCTAAACTGTTCTTTTTATACCCAGTCCTCTTACTGACCTCTTGCCAATTAACCAAATTAGTAATAAAATACCACTTTTATTCTTCTTTATTATTCATACCACTTACTTTTAAAGCCTTCCGTTTCCTCTGTCCCAACATTTTTTAGATGTGTTGCTGCCAACAAATTTTAAATTACTTTTTTTTTTAGGAATTGTACAATTTCTTACTTTAAACTTTTAATATGTTTTCCATGTTCCATTGTGAATAAAATATGGGTTTACGAGGTTTGCAAATCATTGCGTTCTGTTTTTATTTATATTTGATGCAATGTGCCAACTTTTTCATAATTGGGGTTGTGAAAAAAGAACATTGGCATTACTTTTGAAGGAATTTTATACAATGTATAACTAATATAAAGTTCATTTAAAATTAAATAATTTTCTGACTGAAATAATACTATTGTTGATGGACAAACTAAAGGAAACACTGCTAAAGCCTCTTGATAGACCTGCAACAATATAAGTACTTTACTGCTTACCCCTCCCATGGCCTTCAGATCAAATTGACCTGAAGTTACACGGGCTTCTCTGCCTCTCTTCATCTCTGTCTCTTTTGAGGGTTTCAGGAGGGTTAAACGTTCTCCCTGATAAACTCTATTTCTGACAACTTTCCCAATAACAAAATCTAGCACTTTTCAAGCATTTCCAAGGTGAGTGTTGAAGATTTTTTAGCACCTTGCTATAAAGAAACAAAACTACATTTATGACAGAAAAAGATAATTATGATTTTTTTTTCTTACCAAATAATTCACTATGAGTAAAACCTTACACTAAATACAGCAGAATCCCCACTCATTAAAATCTGAGTTTCTTTTAATATAATCAAAAGTGAAGCATTTTAGGCTCCTCCTAAAGTGATTTCACTGTACATTTTATGCTAATATTGTGCTACAGTCACAGATAAAAAGTAAATAGTATTTACATTTTACACAATCTCACAGTTTTTAGGACTTAGCAATGGGAATAGCAGTAATGCAGTCTAAATATAATCTATATCAATTATAGTCAATCTTTTTTCGTCCATGGTAATAGGTAAAATTGGTTAAAAAAAATAAAATAAAAAAAGTTTCTAAATATTTCTACTGATGCACAAAAAGTTTTTACATCTCGTCTGACCTGACATTTTCACTCACCAGCTGTTTCACTGTCCGAACCAACTCACGTAAAGTTATACACCCGACAAATGGCTTCTCAGAAACTGTCCAATATCCCAAATCTTTCAAAGGAAGAAGAAAGTAATTGCTGGAGAAGATCTTGTTCTCTTGTGGCTCTCCACTGGAGTCGTTCCTCCTGAAGGTTTGCTTCCTGTTAGTTCTGTTCCTGCTAATTCTTCTACTAAACTACAAGCATAAGCAACATAACCTATACCACCCTGTGGCAGCACGATGCAACCTAGTCCATTAGCTTCAAGCTACTTAATGGAGACAGGCTGATTCATGTTACGTTTCTGTGGCTTTTCAGAAGACAGCTTCAGATTTTTTTCACTTGTAAAAAGGAGACAATAACAAGTTTATCACAAAGAGGACAAAGTTAGGAAACAAACAAAAAAAGAAGCACAAGATAAAGGCACAAACAGTGGAATATCTCTTTGTTTTTCTACCCCACAAAGCAAACCGTTGTTTACTAAGACCTCTGTGTTTTCCACTGCAGAGCGAAACTAAACGGCCAAAAACAGCAGAAGCAGAGGAAAGAGCCCACAAGTCAGACTTGCAAATGTCCTCTGAAACCTGACCCCTCAGAGCCACCTTACTTGCAAACATCATTATCCAAAATGACGTCTAACAACCAGAGCACCAAGATTCCATGACGTGTGACGTTGGGAGAAATGGGATTGCAGAAATGTAGCCTTTTCTTTTTAATCTGAGTTTCCAGTATGAAACCAACATCCTAAAAGTACTTGGCATCAACGGCCGCAGTTCTTTATTGGCTCGTGCTCACGCATCTTCAAATCAGAAATATTTCCCACCCATCTGGTCGGAAATCAGCTGCACGTAATCGAGCAAAGTCCAAATCTGAGTATCCTCGCTCTTTTCAGGACATTAGCAGTGTTTCGCAAGCTGTTTTCTGCATTGTGGTTGCATTTGTGTTGAGCTGTATCATCTTAATCAGACAGTTACAGGCTTCTAGTCTCTGCCTGAGGAGGAGACTCACTGGCCTAACACATTACTTTAAAGGGCAGCATCTCACTGAGCACGTCTGAGCCTGCCCAGGGGGAGTGTGAGTGTCTGCGCATTTGGGTGTGTTTATGTTTTATCCTCAGGACCCCCGATTGTTGTTCATTTCCTGTGCAAAGACAAAATAAGCACAAAAAGGCCAAAATGTGCTCTTCCCTGGCCTTCACCCACATCACAGCACTTTTCCGCACAAGTGGCTAACCAGAGATAATTATACAATTAAAACAATTTTCCACATCTATCTGTCAGCCTGATCTAATTCCCCATTCGAACGACACTAATGGAATAAGCCTCTTTTTCTCTCCTTCCTCAAGCAAAGCCTTGTTCTTTTTTATCACAAAACACAACAAAGCCATCTCCGACAGAAGCACGGTGCTGTATTTGTTTAGCAGGAAGTTTGTGAATTAAAAGAAAAGCAGCAGTTTGTTTATTACAACCCACAGCACAGCAGGAAACGTGGGAGTTCATTTGATTGTTAGTTCAAATTAACACTTGGCTGCAGAAAAAAGGAGAAAAACAGTGACCTTCATATTTTCTGAAACAACACTCCCTTCTCGCACTTCTGACAGGAAAGCTGAATGTTAAATGTGACAAAAGCCGTTCCATTAAAGCTAGGTTTGACATTTCGCAGCAGATTGAGAAAAATCAAGAACACATTTTCATTGCTCAAATGAACTGGAGCAACAAGACTCGATAATCTGTCCAGTGGCTGATCAAGAGAAAGGAATGGACTTGAAAATGTTCACAAAAAAAAAGGGAGGACTTAGACAAACCTTGACCTGGATATCCTGCACCTCCGTCCACTCAGTATGGAGAAGGAACACAGATAGGAACTACTCCTACACAAGTTCAAGGGAAATGCTTACATGGCATGTCTCTGTCCCTCTCAGCCAGCCCCAACAAATACAATGGCAGCAGAGGAGTTTTTTTTATGTTTATGAGCACTCCTGAAGGGGATATGCATATCCATTAGATATGAGACCGCCAGTACAAAAGGTCTGGTATTAAACCACAAGCGAGTGCCCCATCAGCAGAGAGGAAAAAGCTGCCTTTTATGGCAACTGATCCCAGACTCGAGCCATTGGCCACAAAGCCCGCAAATGAGGCGTTAAGTGTAGTAGCTGGGCAGCAGAGAAAAAAAGAGCAGAGGGCTGTGACCCTTTTCTCATCCATGCATGATTCTGCTTCTTCTGCTTCTTCTTCTTTCCATCTTGCTTTCTTGTTCAAAGTACAGTACATAACAACCTTAGCAAATTGACAACCTTCATAACTAAAAAGACTGTCACCTGCAGCAGAAAGTACTCCTGCATGTGTATCGTTGATCCCCTAAACCTGTGTCCTATACAACAGTTCAAGATCTCTCTAATAGACATTTTCTGTAATTAATAACCACATAGGGGCATGGCTAGAGCAACAAAGTTAAAAAACACAACCTGACACAGAGATTGGGAAACAGAGTGAAGATAGGGTCCTGCTGGGGCGGTTTCATCATCGAGCCTGACCCCCCCTGCTGCTGGGAATGGCAGGAGATGGAGGGAGCGGGGAGGAGATAGACTCTTCTTCACAGTCAGAGATTTAATTGCACGCAGATTCCATTACCTCTGCACAAATGTCACATTCTCTCCTGATCAGGGGGCATAGCAGCCACTGGCAGCATGGCTGGCAAGCAGCCAGACTATAGTGCGGAAAGTGTTCAGCCAATCAGGACTCTCGGGGCAGACAGAGGTGAGCAGAGGGACAGGAGGCAACTAAAGGTCTTTCAACGTTAACACGGATATTTTGCAAAACATTTGTGCGTTTGAACCTCTCATCCACACACAGCTAGAATTTTGGGGAAGAAAAATTGAGATTTCTAAAATGCTTTTAGTTTAGGCTGATGTTTAATCTACTACATGCATGTCCAACTATGATTTGTGCACTGTGCATGCACTAGTAACCCCAACAGCATCAGAGCCGTTGTTACTGGTTTATCAACGTCTGGCTCACTCTGTCCTGATCCATTAAACTCCAGTCATGTGCAGAAAAGGTTAATTATTGTGAGGGAAATTGTAAATGTCAAAACATGAGCTTCAATTATTTGGAGGGAATCTCTAACCTTGTTTAGAACGTTCTTTCTTTGTATTTTGATGGGTGGGTAATGTAGCGATGAGGTAGGAGAACTTCAGCTTTATTTTGTTAAAAATTCTGTTCTTTGTTTGCATAGAGACATTTTTTTAAATGAAGGAAATAAATATGAGTTTACAAATCATACCTGGATTAGAAGTATTAAAAATAAATAAAAAGGAGAGTCAAACTCAAAATAACTAATGATGCAATTTTGCAGTAATTATTATTATTATTATTACAGATTCTGATAATATCTTGATTTTTACAACATAGAAAAAAAGTTTTTTTTACATCAATCAAAATCATTTGTTACAGTTAAATATTCCTGACAATAAAATTGCCTGTATGTATAATAAACCTATTATTTTTCTCATAAAAAACTAAAACTGTAAATAAGATCAAGCTAAGCGATGTATTCAGTATTTTGTTATTATCTAAAAGAAATCTACTTTTATTTGGGTATCTGTTTCAGAGTGAAAATCACTAATTTTTATCCCACAGATAAAAATGTGTTTATTCATTTAATTTAGTGAGGGGAAAAATACAATAAGTCTAAACTTAACAAATGAAAATGCAGCTTTTATTTGTGATATTTTTATTTTTAACAAAACAAAAATACTTTAAAACTAAACAAAAAAAAAACAAACAGAAAAGACATTTAAATGTATTTTGTTTCTATGTTAACAAAATGCATTTGAAGATATCATGAAAAGTTGTAAAATTTTGACAAATAAAACAATTTTGGTTTCTTTTATTATGTACTATGATGTCCCTCATTGTCTGTGGCAGATTCAGTTATTACTTAAAATGTTTGTTAATTTACATGGACATAGCTTAACCATGTCTTCAGTGATTTCCTCTGTTTACATGTAAACCAGTTCTGGGAAAGTTAGTTCACCGGCACGGAGCTTTTCTGCAAACAGGGACTAAAATAAGGGAACAAAACTAAGGGTTTGTCCTATTCTAGCCTCCAACTTTAAGGTGGATAAAGTTATTAAATGGCCGGCAATACAAAGCTACTGCAAGCACGTCTGTGCCTCATTGTGCTGCTCAGAAATACAAAGAAAAAGTGGGAGTGTAGTAGCACTGTGAATACACACTAGGTGAGTTTTGCAAGACAAATACCTAAGTCATTTTATGTGGTATTTAGCTATTGCGATGTAAACTGTGCCGTCTGATTTTTTAAATCTAGTCAATAGAAGTCTATAAAATACACCATGCAATAAAAAGAGTTTAGTGACCATATGATTGATAAAGTGTCAGAGTAGGACAAACAGTTTAAATCATCAGGTTTTCTCTGAACAACGGTCTCAAGAATCCATCAACATTAAGATGCTGAAGGCAGTCAGTTCTTGAAGTTGTTGTTTTGTAAAGTATCTGTTTGCAAACCAAACAACAAAAAGAAGATATTCAGCTAAATGGTCAATTGTTTCAGGTACAGTATGCTGCCTTCTGACAGTAACGATTATATTACAAGAATTACGTTAAGACACCATTCTAACAACTTGGGACGTCCAAGTTTACAGGCAGCTCTTGTTGTCTGTGCTGACTTGCCAAATCTAAAAACAGTTACACATAAGAGCAGCCTGAGAACCTTCGTAAACTGCTGCGAAATATCTGCTTGTTGGCGAGCCGACACAAATACAACCCTTCGGTTTATTTAATTTCAGCTTGTTTCACTATCGCTTTTTAGAACCACAATTTGAACAAAAAAAAAGGTTCAGAAACTTCACAGGCTGAAGCACGCACTTGACTAGACGCAATAAAAACGATCACTTGGAGTGATGGCACGTACCCTGATCACTTGTGCAGAGTAGGGTGGCACTTCATTCTTCCAGTCAGAGTTCAGCTCACAGTCCTGAGGGCAGGACCAGGGAGGTTTTGTGTAGGAAACACACACAGAGAGAGAGAGAGAGAGAAACAGAAGGAGACACGACAATTACAAACAGGAAGTGAAAGGTGGGGAAAGCCCCTACCCTGGTTTGCTGAGCCCACACGTACAGAAATGACATAAGAACTGGTAAAAGAAAACGTGATCTTATTCACCCACAAGCGTTCACTAAGGTATGACACACTCATTCCTTCTGGAATCTCCTGCCCTACATGCATATAAAGTTAGATTTCTTTCATTTGTGAGCAGGTGAAGACACAGAATGAAAAATGTCAGTGTGGTTTCATTATAATTTGTGACACTTGAAATACACACAGATGCAGAATGAACTGCATATATGTTATAACTAACTACAGGATTCGCAGCTCATAAAGTTATATTAATAAATAAACTATCGCTGTCCCAAAAAACTATACTAGTTTGAGCTCTAAATTATGTTTTGCCCACATTTGACTTAGAACCAAATAACTAAAATACATATTTTGATTATATTTTACTGTAAATGACACAAAGGTATTATCTGATCTTTTTTTCCAACACAGTTCCCAGGGTTTTTTTTTTTTGAAAACAACACTGCGCATGTGCAACAGCTCATTCACTTTTACAGAAGGTTAATCTGAAGATCTATAACCATTCAGACAAGTCGACACGTCTGCATCGATGCACACTTTAGTTGCGTTCACTGGTTTTTCTCATGATGAATCACAGTGCGGCTGTCTGGTTTATGCCTGGTCGTAAACGTTTTGGGTTCTGATGACTGGAAACACTTGACATTTTCTTAATTTTCTGTATGAAACCTCCTTTGAGATAGGTTTTTTTGTGGAATCATTTAAATTTTTTTGAAAAATAATGAACCAGAACTAATAAAAAAAACCCAACACTTATCGAGTGAACGGATGTAAAAACAGTTGAATATTCAGGTGTGGCCCAGAAATTTAAAAAAATGCACTTTGGAGAATTTTAGCCAGAAAAAGAGTAAACAAAGTCAATAAATGTTTGATTAAAAAAGGAACTCATTAAGCGTTGTGATTTTTACTTTAATAATAACCTGATATCTTGAATATGACAGGGGTTTTTTTGTACATAAATGATGCAGTGCATATCATTACAAAATGTCTGAGACGAGCTCGACAAACAAGCTGACGTTAAAACTCAGAGGCATTCATCTGTGGCCAGATAAACAAGTGGAGAGATGCTAATGACTTCCTTATACAATTCAGATCATGCAAAAGAGGCAGAGGAATTGATGGCTTCTGGTTTCGCCCTTGTCACAGGAGTCATGGCTGCATGTGTGGCGCGTTGCCCCATGAGATATGTGCATACAACTTTGCTGTTTAATGTGGTAGTGTTCGTAGCAGCGTAGCACAACAATTCAGCTCCCAGCTAATTGGCTCGCTCCATTAAAAAAAAAAAAAAAAAAGTGTGTCAACAACTAAATCTATAACTCTGCTTTCAAGTTAAGCTGTGCAGCTCTGCAACCAGACACAACAAACCACAGGCGCGCCGTCCCAGCTCCTCATAATTCACCAGTTTGGAATTCAACTAACCCCATTAGTTTAGCCGTTGTTTCAACAGTCTGTCCACATTCCTCGGCCTCCCATCAGCCTCAGATAAGACCCTTCTGATTACTCACTCGCATGCCTGCCATTACACTCAGAAATATGTGGATCCTAATAGAGAGCCCCTGTCACCAGGGATTTATGGCTGTGCGGTTGTGTCGCTGTGCCCCTCTAAAAAGAGGGCATCAGTGCCCAAGACATCTAACACTGACACTCAGATGTTTACGTGTTAAAACAACATATTAACTCAGACTTTTGCTTTTTCTAATGCAATCAGCAGTGGGATTTGAACATTGGTTGTTATGGTTTTATTTGTTCATAAAAGCACAACATAAAACAAACACCAAAAAGCTTTGACAGCAAAGCTTATTCATTTTGTGGTCTTTTTGGCAAGCTTTCCACTCAACAATCATTGACTCCTACTCTAACAACATGTGGTTGTAATCCCATTTTTTTAACTTAAATTACATATCTGTTTCTGAGCTCTTCATTCAGCAACCTTACAGGATGTTTTGAGAGCAACAATCGCAGTTTTGAAACAAACATTGCAAAACAACTGAAGCAACACAGCCTTATACAAGAGTGTCAGCTTGGCTGGCTAAACCTAAAGAAATCTGACAAAAATAAAAATTATCTTTATAAGACGCAGCGAACACTTCAAAAGGGTGACCTTGGTATTGGTGTAGCCTAACCAAGAAGCGTGCGTGCAATTTTACAAGCAATTTTAAACTGTGTGAAAGATAATAATAGAACATGACAGTGGAGGCAAAAGAAACGAAAAGATGAATGAAATAGTTTGCACCCTGGCACCACATAGGTCAAAAGCCTCCTTTCACCACCATCTCTGTTTTCTCTGTCCACAAAGAAAGAGTAAATAAGTCATTAATGCAAACTATACAAAAAAAAAGAATAAATAAAAAAAAAAACTCAATTCGACAATAGCCCTTAGCTTTTACTTTTCTACAATACAGATGAAACTTCACAAAACTGACTCTTTATATTCATTTTTTAATGCTTTTGGAATATAACTTAAAACATATCTTACGTTGTGAAGTAAAACAAGGAACTAACCTGGCTGGCTAAACCATGTGAATTTTAGATTTATCAGTTCATTTCAAGGGGAAATTTTAGTTATGTATTTATTTTTGATATCATGCAGGTAAGAGTGGGTCCCCTGTTTAACTGAGAACATCTTTCAAAGTTGAATGTTTGCAGTACAAACATTTGTGGAAGTGGACAAGGACCTGACCAAGAATATTTTTGGAGGACTTCAGACGGTCTGATTGAGAGCAAAGTTAAATCTACTTTTATTCTTCACAGGAGCGAAGTACCTACAAAGATTACAGCTAAACAACGTGTAGTAGTACTAAAAACAGTATGAAAGAGGTCAGACTCTCAAGGCGGTTTACCAAAGAAACTTCAGAGAATAAAGTTAATGCTTTGGCATGGTAAAAGACCTAAAATATTTCACAACAGGAAACCCACAAAGATCCCAGAGTTGAATATGTTCCCTACAGACGAATGAGATCCAGTTCTTCTAAAACGATGTGCAGGACCAATCAGGAGTGATATACAAGACAGTTTTTACCTAAACAGCAGAGAGGATATATCGTGGACAAGTAACAAGTCAATTCATAAGTGACCAAATATAATATTTTTCTCTTACTTTCTTATAGGTGACATTTCTCCGTTGGTCTCTTTAAATCTCGAGTGTTTGCGACAAAGCGACCAGTAAGTTGTACGTTTTGCGCGACCAATTTTTAAAAAACACAGCTTATTTTTGTGGACACGTCTTGTAAAGCTGTATTCTAGGCCGTGCACTAGGGCTGTACAATAGTGTGTAGAGAAAATGTATCGTCATTGCAGTATCAATATTGCAAATACTAAATGGACTCTGACTGGCCTTGATGCCCACACTGGCTTTAGATGACAGTGAGGAGTGAGAAAAATGTGGGTTTAGCACAACTGATATAGTCATTGCAATAATCAACAATAATATTGCACGCTGCGTGTGGTGTGCACATTATTTCATTGCACACCTCCACCCATGTACCCACCTTGGCAGTAGATTTAATCTACAGGAGCACACTTTTTAAATATATTTTTGAACCTTTTTTTTAAAAAAATAATTCTTGTAAAAATACAGCTCTGGTAGACTTGGGACAGGTTGGAGAGAAGGGTTGCAGACAGGTCTGAGACACCTGCAACGATTTGTTCAACAATTTTTCAAATGTTCAAAATTCAAGCTACAAGACTGCAACACTTTTCTACTAATAAAGTAAGGAAATTGAGAAACCCCCCACTGCAAACTTCACAAGATATTCTGGAGGCTCCTGTTAATCCTGTTCACCAGCTAGTTGATCATCAGTTGCAGAATAAGCAACACGACAGTGCAAAAATAAAGTCAAAAGGCTGTACACGAGGTCTCCCGTGTATCTACAGTAACTTCAATTCAGCCAGTTTTAGCCAGAAACTGCAGCAGGAGATACCGGTGCTGTGTCGGATCAATGGCTTGACCCATTAAGTCACGCCACTTCCAGTACCTCATCTAATAAGAGCCAATCTTTGGGTACACCCCGAGCTGACCCATGCTACTGGGGACAATTACAAGAGAGTGGTCTTTCAGGACCAACGCCCACTTGACCCGGTAGAGTAAAGACGTGGAGGAGATCCACATGATTTAAACTCCTCCCTAAGACGCGCTGACAAGGTTACAGGGTCATTGCAGACATTAACAGGTCAGTGTGTGGCCCACTTGGGAACAATTACTCCCAGTCACAGCTAAGTGGACACTTGATTGAACACGACGGAGCCAGGACACACTTCCCACAGATAACAATCCCCAAAGCCATTTAGGATAAAAAGCCCTTGTGATACAGCCTTTATGGGCAAAATTCATCTTCCCTTTTCCCTTTTAAAAGAATGTGAGAGTGTGATAGAGAGCCATTCTTTGGAAGAGATGAGTTTCTCAAAGCATTACCGTTTTCTGCTTATGACACAGAAACAATTACAAGGTGACTGGGAGAGAAGGCTAAACAACGGGATGAGCTTTTAAGATTTCATTTTTCATTAATAGCGAAAACAGATATGGCATCTCTCCAGTGAATACTTACATTTTCACCAGCATCAAGGATCTGAACCCGATAACATTACAGTTCCTCATAAATACCTCATCTCTGATTAATGCTGTGGATGCTGCAGGTTTTTTTTTTTGGGGGGGGTTATTTTAATGGTGCTCAACCTTTGACCTACTGACAGTATGACCCTTTTCCCACCACAGTGACTAAAAACTTCGCCCCAAACATCTGGTGTCTTATGCATCTACGCAGTAACAAAAACAAATAGTTGGTACGTTTCATCATAATGTGTGGGTTTGGTGTGGACTATAGAGGGAAAAAAAAACTAAACAGATGTTTTTCGGCTAGCTACTGCAGATAAAATAGCAACTTTGTATAACGGTCACTCTTGTCCCACAGTTTCTTCATAAACAAATAGGGCTTATCGATTCACAAACACATTTCCCCTGCATTTGCATAAGCTCTAAGCTGTTTGCAGCATTGTTTCTGTAGAATGTTTTTTTTATTGTTTTGCAGGGGCTTTGTTTGTTTATTTGTGTGCATTATGAAATCAGTTCCACATTGTCCCCCTCCAATCTGCTGTGGTGGCTGACGTTGCAGCTGTTGATTGTTAGTGGCTGGAGATGACATAGTTCGCCACTTCTTCAGAAAACAGTGCGCCCAAACACAGCTGCAGAGGAGACGGGAGGAGAGACTTTGCCTCCTTTTTTAAATAAAAAGATAAACAAATCAGTCTGCTGGCAAACTGATAGCACTCCAGAAGCACTGCTCATTACTTTTCTATGTCTTTTTGTCTGAGGGAGCAGGAAGTTCAACACCAGCTGCAATAAAATAAAACTGAATTTTCCTTCAGTTCATTTGGAAACCCTGACTTTTAGCCATACCAAAGGGCCCTGCACAGTTAAACATTGCATGTGAAGGTCAAAAGCAACAGGCTGTCCTACTAGTTGTTGTGGCAGCTACCTTTATTCCCCAGGATCGTTTTGTCACCAAGCGGGCTTTATGTGAATACCCTCTAGGTACCACTTATTTAAAGCTGGCAAAAGTCCCACAAGCAACATGAAGGGCAATGAGAAGAAGAGAATAAGCTGCATCATTTACTCAACATGATTTACTGCTGTGCGTGTCAAAGCCCATGACTAAATGATTTATGTTTCCTAATGCCTGTTATTCCTGTCAACCAAATGTGTGTTGTATGTGCTACACAAAAACAAACAAGTGTCAAAGAGCTGATAAAGAGGGTATCAAGACATTAACCGCATAAAATCACATTTACCAACAAGCATATTTACAGCCTTAAATCCATTTACACCGAAGAAATCTCCCCGTGTGTTGCGCACCGCACAGACTCCACAAACAGACAATAAACACATTGTAATTAGAATGCCAACTCTTTAATTATGTGTGTCATTTGGGGATGGTCGAGCTCACTAATTGTCAGAGTGATGTTAAAGGACTGGGGGAGAGTGGAAGGAGATTCGGCCTTGGGCTCTATAAAAAAACGTATTCCCTGGTCTCCGAGGGCGTTAGAAAGGCAGAAAATTCAATTGGCACGGTTCCAAAAAAAATAGTCCAAACAGCTCTAATCAGCAGGGAACAACTCCATGCAAATCATTTACATTAGAGCAGCCAAAAAAAAATATCAGGAAAGCATCTGAGGTTTGACTCTCTGAATATAAATACAGGGGAACTCCTTTACCTCTTGTAACCTCACTGCCAACTGTCTACACACAGAAAAGATTGGCTCTGGTTGCTACTGATCAAACCTAAAGCTAGAAAAAAAGTGAAGTTGCAGTTTGCATCCATCTCTCTCCTCCAGTCACCGTGTTATGGCCCTGACGAACGGCCACACAAGTGTTTGATTGGTACCACATCTGACACAGGAAGA
The DNA here is from genome assembly GCF_001649575.2 of Kryptolebias marmoratus. Taxonomy (NCBI): domain Eukaryota; kingdom Metazoa; phylum Chordata; class Actinopteri; order Cyprinodontiformes; family Rivulidae; genus Kryptolebias; species Kryptolebias marmoratus. The sequence goes on from NC_051433.1 coordinate 24,248,061, forward strand.
CAGGAGCAGACAGGTAGACTTTATAAGCAGACTTGGCAAAAGAACCTCAGAAACACAGACAGTGCTCAAAAACCGTAAGTCCAAAATAAAAAAAATGCACTTAACTTTTTACTTTTCTACAATACAGATGCAACTTCACCAGATAGTGGATCCAGAACAAACTCAAACTTTCGCTTTCAAATCCTTTATAATAGATTGCTTTAAATCAAGTAGGGAGACTTATTCAAAAGTTGCTTTTTATGTCATCAATATGGATTTTGAAGTTTTAAATTTGTTTTTACCATTTTTTAACATTTTAAGGTTTAGGTACTTGATTTAATAAACAACACTGAGACTGTTAAAATTAACTCTGAGGTTATTTTTTTTTACAGCCATGTTATTTTAAAGTGTATGCAGAGGCCTGTTGTCACCTTGTGTCCTTACAATTAAAGTTTCTCATCACATTTCAGAGCTACTGAAACGTATTCCAGCTATTTATTGATGGCAACAAAGGGGAAAAAACAACCAATCACTGCAGACCGTGTGCCTCTTCAGCAAATTAAAACTCAAACTGAAATGTTTTAGAAACATTAGGATGGGCTCAACCTTACGGATAAGGAGAGGAGAGGTGCGTTCCGTCATCTAGGGGGGGAACCCAGAAGAGGACGGCTGTTCTTACACATTGAAAAGAATCAGTCAGGTGGTTCAGGCATCTCCTACTGGGAGAAAACCCTGGGGCAGACTCACAACTCACTCGAGGGATTATATATCCTCCCTGGCCTGAAAACAACATGGGATCCCCCAGGAGGAGCTAGAGAGGGTCTCTATGAAGAGGGATGGATGGATGGATGGATGGATGGAATGCAACACTAAAGCTGAATCTGACGTTTTATCTTTTTTAAAATAATAAGTCACTTCTACATTTTCAATTTATTTTTTATGATAAGCCAAAGAGTGACTTTTTTTTTGTTGTTGTTGTTGTTTTTTACCACCAATCTTTAATCATCTCATCTTTCGACCTGACAGATGACAGATCGTGTCCACAAGGCTGAGACCAGTGTGAGTCTGATGAGTTTGTTTCATGTCTGATCAAATCAAGAATATTGATTCAACATAAATGAGTGGGCTGTAATAATAACAACAATAATAATATGCATAGTATAAGACAAAGTGAAAGATAAAGATATGAGAATGAATTACTCAAATTACTGAAAATACTTTGTGAGATAACATCTTTCAGATGACTCATCAGCCAAACAAATGTCACTTAGGCAATGAGAAACTGTCTCCTCCTTTGTTTACATATTGACTGGCACTATGTGGTTTACCCTGATGAGAACAACACACAGTCTCCACTGCTATGATCTCACTTGGTGGAAAAAGAGCTGTCACTGTGAATCTGGTAGGAGGGTGTGGCGTTACAATCAATGACGGTGGAGAGACTTAAACACAAACAAAACAAATCTATTACTGGTTCTGCAGCATGAAATCATACATTAGCTAAGCCCTTACCGAAACAGTCGATTCTGCGCTGGTTAGTCAACAATTTACTGCTCAAATTGTTCTCACCTCTGCTTTTTCCGTCCTACTGTCTGCGAGGTTCAACTTGAACACTTCACTGTGCCCTGTGGGAGGTCTTTCACATGGGATCGCTATTGATAAAAAGAGACTGAGTGAAAGAGAAACAGTGTGTGAAGGATGCAGAATTTCCATTCACTATCCATCTCATATTCTAATGTCGCCATTATGCTCTAAAAAGAGACTGCTCGTCTATTCATTTTATGGGGCATTTGCAAAAAAGATGACGCTGCAAGAGGGTTGGTCAGAGTGATTAAAATTCTCTGAATTAGCCCTTCAATCACTGCATACAATTGCATATAAAGTACGCAGAAATGCACTCAAAAGCCTGGCCTCCTCTCTGAAGCAGAATATGAAAAGATTGATTTACTCATATCTCACTAGACTTGTTTTCAGAGCGAGGAATTGATTGGTAAACACATTAAAAGCTTGTACGTCGTGCACTCTAAATACGCAACATGAAAAGGCTTTCAGAAAAACATCCAGGCGCTCTCAACAGCTGATTGCTTAAACCGCACCAAATTTACAGCATCCACAACAGGTGTAGTTAAGTTTCAACAAAAGGCTATAAATAGTGACTGGACGGTAACAGGAGTGAGCTGAAAAGGCAGCTCAGAAGTGTGTAAAGCATGCGATGTATGAGTATCACTTCAACATTTTACAAACTCATGAACTGTAGAAAAGGCTCATATTGCAGAGAAGCATTGTCTTCCAGAAAGTAGTAACTCGCACGGTTACATTTTTTAAAAGACAAAAACAACAAACAAAAAGTAATATGAACTGCTTAAAGGTCTGTGCATGCATGTTTTGGCAATTAAAATTATTGAATCAAAAAACTGGAAAAAAAAAAGAGTGATTTTAATTTTAAAATACGAACGATTAATCTGAACAAAACGGGCTGTCTTTATATGGTCAAAAATGAATGAGAAGATATGTAAAACTGGATTGATTTTCTTTTCATTTTCAGTACAAGAGAACAATAAAATCACTGGCAAACAGAAACTAATCAACGACATGTTTTCTCATATTTCCACACCATCGTCAGCGAGGCAAGGGTGCGACAAAAATCCATTTCAAGTAATTCCTCAAAGACGACAGGACTGCCGGTAAACTTTGTCACACCTTGGGACAACCTGAGGTTAGCGTCTGGTTCCCAGCTTCAGATTCAGCAGATAAATAAAGAAATAATAAACAAAGTCCGTCCCATTCGGACCACCTTAGATCAGCTAGGGCTCAAAATCTAAAGTACTTTTTCTTGACAAGCCTGATCTAAATGATTCTACACTGAAAACAAATCCATGAAACAGTTTGTCATTAATTTAATCATTATCTGTAAGTTTAAAAAAAAAAAGGATTTCAATGCTCACATCTAATAGGAAAAAAGATTAGAAATTATAAACAGTTTTGACGAGTGTCTAATATCTGTAAAAAAAAAAAAAAGTGCAATCCAGGTGCCAGTTTACAGACTCTTCTTGAAATGTGGTAAACAGGTAAAGATGGCCGTTCCAGTCACCCAAACACCCACTGTCCTTCAGAGGAATAAATAACTAAATAAAAGCCTGAGAGCAGTGCGGTGTAGGAGTTATAGACCAGGGAAATGGTTGTCTGTTTGGCAAGATTACTTAGAAACTAATGAACAGATTTTGATGAAATTTTTGGGAAATATTGGGGTTTTTACAAGAAAATGTCATGGCTCGTGATCCGCTTCACGCCATTTTTAATGATGCTGTGGCCTTGATGGAGGTTTGTGCTCTCCGAGTGCTTAGAGTTTTTTAATATGTTTTTTTCTTGTGGGGCTGCAGTAGCTCGGTGGTCAGTGCTGCAGCCTGATCCTCCTGAGGCTGAAGGTTCGAGCCCAGGTTGGGCAATTCTCAAAACCTGCGTGTGAGCGCGCTCGCTGTGGTGACCGCCGCAGAACGGAGCAGCCGAAAGGACAACCGTAGATCTTTGTTGCACTCTTGCCTTGCTGATGATTTCCACTGTCAAAATATGTTTGGTAATTATTTCTGTTTAGAAATGATTTAAAGGTTTTAATTGGTTTTTGTTTTCTTACGGCTGCTGCCTTCTTCGGGGGTCGCAACAGCGAGCAAACTCACACGACAGATTTGACTATCGTTTTACACCGGATGTCCTGGGCTTGGACCCACAGCCTCAGCATTACAAGACTGTGGTACCAACCACCGAGCTACCGCTTCCCTGTTTTATTGCTCTAAACGTAAAAAAATAAGTCAAAACATATTTGTCTTTCTAGCACTGGTTCCTGAAAAGAAAATCGAATTACCAAAACATGCACGAACCCTCAAACCTCTGCATATTTTATGGGGTTCAATTACTCATTAAGCCTCTCATTATAGAACACGGATTGATTAACTGATTGACTGATAAGCACTTTATTGGTGACATCAAATCAACCTCCTGTATGACGTTGTGAGGTTTTTTTTTTTGTTAACGTTTAGAGACGCAGAGCAGAAACTGACACCGTATTCGTGCCGCAGCAGAAGAACAGCACAGACTTGTTCTCGTGCTTTGCTACTATTTGGAAGAAAAATAAGTTCCAAATAAGGTTTCAGTTTCAGATCTTTTTTTTTTTTTTTCCTCACACTCACCCACTTGTGCTTGTTGTTTTTTGCCTTTGCGTCTGACAACAGATTGCAGTAGTACAAATCAGTTTCATAAACATCTTGAAAAATCACAACATAATTTACCAGCATTTCCATCGGCTCCTCACAGGGCCGCTGACAGGTGCCAGGGTCACGACATAAAGTGAGCGACAAGCGTTCAGATCTGCTACAAACGCTGCCTTGTGAAAGAGACCCGATGCTCTTGAGCAAAAACTGATGACTAAAGTCCTGTTTTACAAGATCTACTATCTTTTGTGAGTAATTTGAAACATCAACAGTGTCTTTTGTAACTGCCCTTGGTCATGTCACCTGAGTGGAATGTTTACATGCACACACCAAATGTCGAACTGTAAAGCAAATTAGGAAACAAACAAAAAAATTGTGCTGGATATTTAAACGAAATGCCACCGAGGCACTTTCTATAATTAAACAGAACGTGTTTAAGGTGCAATGACAATGCACTTTGAAACTGTTTAGCCATGCAACTATGATTAATAACAAGCCTTTTTTTTCCAACTCATTAAATCTTTTGAGCTAGTGTGTTTTTAGCCAATAAAGTTTATGGTTCACAAAAATGCTGCAGTGAGAAATGAGCTCCCAGCTCACTTTGTGATTTCTCCCTTCTCATCTGTCTTTCTTAAATCAAAAACCCATTGTTCTGTTGTCTCCGATACGGTACGAATTTGCAAAAATGTAACCTGTGCAATAATAATAAAGACCCTGTCCCTGTGCCATAACATTTTAGCCCCAAAGTCAGAAGCACCAATAGCTTTTAGTTGGCTGTATGAATGTAGAATACGGCATGAAGTCTTTTCTGCCCTTCTATTTACTGCAACAAACCTCTGATAGTATCATTGCATTGGTGGCACAGCAAGGTGATGTTTCCCACTCTTCTCAAAGGGCAGATTTATTCGATTTCTGCTCCTGATGATTTCAACTTGTCACTGGTTGCATGAGAGGACTTCTGTCCTGGCTGCTGTGTAAATTTAGTGAGACATTTGCAGAATCAGTGGCTGCTACTGCTGCAGTCGCCTCTCATCTAAAAAGGACTTTATGAGACATCTGTATCCTTCAACACTCAGCCATTCAGTGAAAGCCACAGATACATTATACCTTCATACTTGAACCGTATGAGTTCAAGTTGTGAGCTAAAACTCAAGATAAATTTCTAAATAAATGGTAATAACGTTTTACCGGGGGGAAAAAAGCTACAGCAGATCCGACATCAGGCTGTAGCTGTTTGACCGTAATTAAAAAATAATGTGTACAAACACTCAGGAGGGTGAAAGAAAGGAAAAAATTTAGCCAAATTCCAAACCTTGTTAACGAAATCCCATTATATCAGGAGATAAAAGCTTCCTGAAAAAAGTAAGTAAAAAGTTTAAAATATTATTGCCAAAAAAACAGTTTCAATGCTGAGAAAAAAAGCTGTTTTTCAAGAACGGAGAAAGTGAACCCCATTGTGCACCTGTTTGTTCCCGTTTTTAAATTGTATCTCATGGTTATGGGTGCACTTTTACTGGGTTAATTAGAAAATAATATACTGTATTTTATTTGAACCAGTCCAAGGTGGGCTTTGTTACAGCCAGTGTGACAGAACTCACAGAACATGTTTTCAGTTTTTTTTCTTTCCAGTAAGACAATCAAACATGAACACTGAGTCAAAAGACTGTCTCTAAACATCAGAAGCTCACACAAAGAATTTGTATTAAACTTCTTCAGCAAACAGATAGTGCAGCCCAAGACCAGAGAGTTGTCAGGAATCATCTTGCTGGCCATCTTGAACTGATTTGACTTAAAGAGTTCATCAGCTGTAGATGAAATACATTCATGACTGCCACATTTCAAGAAGTTTTGTTCAAATTTGTCCAGAGATTCATGAGTTATTTTGCTAACGGGCAGACAGAGTTGACTCCAAATAGTTCTCAACAAACTTTTAAACAAAGATTCAGTGAAGTCTGTCGGAATATGTGTTGGAGATGACTTTCAGCTTCTACCGCTCTAAAGTTTAGGTGAATATCTGTAAAATGGACTAAGTTTGAGCCATTTTTCTGTTTTGTTTTGTTTTGTTTTTTAAAGTTAGTTGGCAGAGGCAGCCATCTTGAATCAAGTTAAGTCCAAAAGTAACTAATTGTTGATCTACATCTACTCATTATTTCCTGAAAATTTCAATAAATTTTACATAGTGTTTCATGAGATTTCTTTGGGAAGATAAACACCCAAATACACACAAACACAAACACACACACCCACGCACACACGCAGGCAGAAAAATTATCACTTCGCCATCACTTCTCGGTGGCAGGTGATAATAAAAACAAACAATTTGTACAATGGCGTAACTTTAAAAAAAAAGTATCACCCAACAGACATCAACAAAATGTTTTTTTGGGGGGGTTTGTTTTGTTTTTGATAATCACAAAAACAACAGTGTTTATCTAATCAGCGCATGCTGCGAATGGTTAGTCACACTATCTGCTTCAGCACATAATTCCATCCCAGGCTAATCTATTGGTAAACAAAACAACAAAAACTCCTGTGAAAATACCCATCTCCAATGGGGTGGTTTGGGAATGAAGCCCCGCCCTGTTTACAGCACTAAGAACAAAAACAAACTCCCTCAAAGGAGTCCAGGCAAATGCAAGTCACACACTCCGAGCAATGCAGACAAACAACAACAACGTGTGAAGATCTACTGGGAGAGCAGGCTATCGAACAACAGCAGCCTGCTCACAAACAAGGTGTGTGTGTCTGTATGTCAGAGGGAGAAAGAGAGCAAGAGAGACAAAAGAGGAAGACAGAAAGCGAGAGTTGGTGGGAAAGTGGAATTGAGCAGCAAACAAAGTCAAATACCACCCCGATCGCAGGTCCACTGAGACCCCGTCCACACAGCAACAATGTTTTAGGAGCCCAAAAACTATTTTTTGAAGGAGGGAAAAATCTTAAAACGTCACCCTTTAATTTTCATGTAGAGCGAAATCTCTCCCTTTTGAAAACTATGACGCCACAGTCCCACCTCCTGCCTAAGCTACGACCCCTGGCATTACAAACGTAACAGCGATAATAATGACAGATCACATGATTACGCGTTGCAGATGCCAGTTGCTCAGCTACGGCAAAACTTTCATTTACTGGATCACTTCAACAAAAAGACGAGACTGATGAACGATAGCTTTGCCTTGAAAAGAAAAAAAGGGATAAACTCCTTCTTATTACACCAAATAATCCAAGGCCCAAAGGTTTATATCACTTTACTGAACTGTCAACAATACTAAAGAAAATGTTGCAGAAAAAGATCAGCAATAAATATCAAGTACACATATAAAAAACACAAGAAATGGGAATAGTTTTAAAAGACTGACACTTGTGTACAAATAATTTACTCTAGCTGTTCTTCTCTGGACTTTGAGCTTGAAAAGTGTCCATTATGTCCACGTATTTGGACTGACATGACTCCCAGTCAGAAGTAGTTTAATGTGACACAAAGTAGAAGCCAAGGATTAAGGTTTTTGCTCCATTTCATCATCCTCGTCTTTTTCTTCTTGTGTTTACAGTTTGGAGTGGATGCTCCACACTAGAGACACACTAGAGGTGCACCCCTAGCGTGGAGCACATCCCTGATATTAGGTAACCGTGTGCGTTTACTTGCTGGTACTAGTACAAATGTTCCAACTCTACAGAAGCGATAGCACTTTAAAGAAGCGGGACATTCACCTCTCAGTTGAGCAGTCAGGTGGTAGAGAAGGAGCAATGTCAGTCGTACACATGTAGGTTTTTACATTTTTTTGCTTTTTTTTAAATTTGGCTCTCCTGATCCACATCCGTCATCAGCTGGTGGCAGTAATGCACCATAAGGTTGTTTGCTTACCACAAATAAAAAAAAAAAACAAGTAGAAGAAGACGCAGCCGTGCGGATGTATTTTAAAGTGAACGATTAAGCAGAAGAAGGCCCTGGGAACATACGAACCTGAGCCTGAGCTTCCTGACAATCTCACCACTCAGTCTCTAGCAGGAGGATGAAGGCCTCCGTCATTGAGGTAAAAAAAAAGGACATCATTTAAAAACGTGAGAGCGGTGTAGGTGTTGTCTAACGTGGAGCAGAGCAGTCACCATCGAGCCAGGCCAGCCGCTACCATCTAACTACACCATTCTGACGAGAGGGGATGACATGAGGAGTAGATACGGCCCAAATTGACTGTAGTTGTCACTGACGAGCCTGCAAAGCTGCTTAACAAGCTGCTGAATGAGCAGCAGCTACCCACACGGTCGCTAAGAAAGGCGCTAAGCTAATGCTAGGCTAATGCTTCAAAACAGAGACTTCTGTTTTCTCCACTCATACTGCTGAAAGCTGGACGTATTTTCTTTCTATCACTTTACTGTTTTCTTAATATCATTTATATTTTAGCTTTTAGCAAAGTTTAGGGAGGAATAGCGCCTTTGTTGTACATAGATAACGATTGTTAAACACGACGGACTTCTTTTCTTTCTTTAAATTGAAAATTACGCTCAACGTACACATCAGCTGTTGGAATAAATTCAATTTATTATTGAAGTTTCTACAAATTGTAAGAAGTGTAATAGCATTTCTTAGTACTCATATCGGTACTCAGAATCAACAAGTACTCAAGTGTAAGTACTTGTACTTGGTTTGGAAAAAAATGTGGTATCTTTTTGGTGTGTTTTCATGGCTGCGTTACAGCACCATGTACGGACCTAGCATAGTAACTACAGCATTTTTGGTCTTTCTGAAAACATTTCTAGAAACAGTGCCGTGTTCCCGGGGATATTCTTAGAAACAATAGGTAAAAAGATCGTTTTGGAAAGATAAAGTTTCCATGTTGTCAGGTTCCTGAATCATCGGGAGTCAGGGAACGTACCGTCATCACCTTCCCCAAATAGCTCACAAAACCACATCAGAATAACTCCGCCGTGGCAAACGCTCCTTCAACATCCAGCCCTCTTTGAATGAACGTGTAATGAATCTCAGTTAACAAGCCCATTATCAGTGGAGGAACAACATCATCAGGAGGGACTTCAAATCCACAAATGCCTCACATCCACCAGGCTTTTATTGTTGCTTTTAACTGCTCAGGCTCGCTGTTAACTTCACACACACACATAAAAGCGCTTGGATAAAAGTATCATGTGTTTAATCCCGTGCAATGCATCATCTTAGTAAACAATGAGGCTGAATAAGGGACACAGGCCCAATTAGCCATCTCTGCTCTTAGCTGTCAAGTGTTTTAACAGCCCGAGTAGATGATAAGAGTAACCTGCACACTTTCATCTGTGCTCCACACTCATCAGCACGGTAGCACCTTTGCTTAAGCACAGCTCTGAATCTTGGGTAATTACTGCTTCCCAATTACCTCCCAGCTTGTAAATATATATCAAATAAACAAGCAGCAACCCGTCAATTAGGAGCAGCCTTTCATAATGGGGGTTCAAAATGATGTTTTATGTACAGACGAAGGGAAGCAGCACAGAGAAAAGGGAGCGTCTGACTTCAAAGAGAACATGTATCTGGTAACTGGTTAAGAGCACCCATGAAAACAGTTTGTCTAATAATTAAACTGTGTGTGTTTTTGAGTCAATTAATATGCACTTCTAATTAAAAATGCATTTTTTTAACTGCCAACAGGTCAAAACATCAGAACAGAGCATTCAACTAAGAAGGAATAAAACAAAAACAAGCTTTTTTTCCCCCCCTTTCCTCGCGATGAGTGAAGAGGGACGGCATCGTTGCTGAACTTAAAGGCAAAAAAAAAAAAAGAGAAACAGCTGCAGTAAGAGTCTGTCAACAAAATCTGCATCGCTGCTCTCTCCTCGTCTCCATTACACTCTCCTGTCTCTCCTCGAGCCTGCGGAGCTGCCGGCTGAGATCTGAGTGCTCTGATGGCTTATCACATAGCGAGCAGTGAGCTAAGCCGGAGTGATGCGCCCAAAAGACATGATCAAAGCACACCAACTTTCCACCCAACGATGATGATGGAAGAGCAGGCCCTGCCATGTTGTTTCTTATTAGGCCGGGACTGCCAACTGAAAACAGCCAAGAAGTCAAGGATGAAGGCCCTAAAAATGTCTCCTGCCACCTTATTTTACATTACACTGACTGCTACATGTATCAGGTTTTAAATGATGTAAATGTCAGTTTTCTGACTCTTGTTATCCCATTACTCTGATTTAGCAAAGCAATGATTTAATCTCTAGGCCACATAAGCTTGCATCTTCAAGTGCCTGGCATCCAGCTTTAAATAGCTTTTAAGATAGGAACACTTTGATATAAGCGAAGCCCGATTTTTGCAACAAGAAACCTGTGAGATAACACGAGAAGCCACAGCTGAAGAGAAAAAGGAACGTGTCGAAGCAAAAGAAGCATAAACAGACAAAGAAAATGTTTCACAGATCTAACCACACAGTTTGACTGACAAGTGACTTCTGGCTGGAGCGGCAAAAAAAAAAAAAAAAAAAAATCAAACCACGCAACTTTTTACAAAAAAAGATAGAAAAGAAAAAAGGACTTTCATGTTTTCAACTTCTCCGTGACATTTTAAGTGAACAGCATCATTCCAACAAAAGCTGTTCCTGCAGCCGGGAAATCAATCATCTGAGTCTCAGTCTCAAATTTGGATTTCAACAACAATATGAAAACAATAATGAAGATAAACAATGATTATGCCTTGTTTGCTTTCACAATGGAGCTCCTTTACAGTAGTGGTTTTTGTCTCTTCTAAACTCACTCCCATCACATCACATCTGTGGTTTGTTCAGTTCAGTTCAAACTGAAATGTTTTATGAATATAACTACATTTTGAGTAGGTCCACTGTTCAGTTTTTTTTTTTCATTTAATAAATGTATAATTTTTGCAATTCCAAAACCAACAAGTTATATTTGTTTGATCTGAGTTTTGATCAAATTAACAGTGGTCCCAGTTTGTTTTTTTCTTCTGTTTCTGACCCAACCTGCCCTAAAACAGAATTACATTTTGAAAGTTGCACTGATGAACAAAGCGAAACAACATGTCAGAAACTTCACCTCCGTGTTGTGTAGGTTTTAACTCAATGGGCTGATTACCGGCTACAAGGTATATACGTTGTTAAAAAGTCGCGGTGTTAAAACCACTGAGTTTCTCTCACAGCTGAAATGACCAAACCTGCTCCTCTGAGCCATCATTCAGTTGTGAACGGTGGCCAAGGGAGGAATTCCCTTCCCCTAAACGTTTATGCTTGTTAAAAAATACGTTGGCTGGTTGTTAAGTTTTATCCAGCATTCAGTCATGGCTTGTCTACCAGAGAAGAGACACCCATCTCTCTCTTTTTTTTTTTTTTTTCCTGTCCGACGCTCAGAGTGTCATCCTAGTTTTCTGCTGACTCGATGCTTTCCTGACGCGCGCACACACACTCACACACACACACACACNCTTTTTTTTTTTTTTTTTTTTTAGATAACGCAGTTTTGAAACAAATGTTTGCAACAAGCTGAGTTAAAAGAGTCCTGTTAGCATGTGAAACATAGGTACACCCTACTGCAGGCTAGCTACAGAGGCTAATCGCCCAGCTGACATCAGCTTATAAGGCTCACAGCAACTTTACAAAGAGAAGAAGTTATATTTACAGCAATGAGTACAATTACAAAAACAAATTGATCTGGTGTCATAGTAGAGGGTGTATCTTGTGAAGCTGATAAGAAAAGAAAAACTGTTTTTCCTTCTTTATTTTCTTACAGGGGAACACACCTCATTTCTACAGTACACAAGAGTTGACCAAACATAAAAAGGGGAAACTTCAGCTCCCAGTGAACAGCACATATTTCTGTGAAGAACTGCCACAATGTCCTCTACAATCTGTTCGCCAAAGGGACTATTTTAAAACAGCCTTCTGACTCTCTGGTGTTTGATTTAAAAATTGTTCTCAATACGTATGATAAAAAAAAAATAGTCTTGACTTTAAACATCATTGAAAACAAAAATGTTGTAAATACAAAAGCTGTTCATGAATTTGTCTAAACCCTGTCCTAATCGCAGGAAAAAATTGATAGGTATTAAACAGAGTGAGTGTCAACATGTTCACTTGTGTCAGTCTTCTTATTATATTGGTGTATAAGAATTAAAATGCCAATAATTAAATATTATATTAAGTAGTATCATAGTATTATACCTATATTATAATCATTATATAGCTAAATGTTATATTATTTAAGTAATGGTATTAACAATTCTGTGGTATTTGCATTTCTTAAAAAAATAAATAAAAACAATTTTTGTTCTCTTACTGTAATGCTGTGAAACTGTGGTATATCTGTGGTATAGCTCATGGTTCTCATACTATCAGAATCTCACGAAATAGGCCCATAACTACAGGTGCTGGTCATAAAATTGGAATATCATGAAAAAGTAGATTGATATCAGTAATTCCATTTAAAAAGTGAAACTTGTATATTATATTCATACATTACATACAAACTCATATATTT
>NC_051433.1:24260811-24266320 GCF_001649575.2 Kryptolebias marmoratus
AATGTATGAATATAATATACAAGTTTCACTTTTTAAATGGAATTACTGAAATCAATCTACTTTTTCATGATATTCTAATTTTATGACCAGCACCTGTAGTCTAAATTACAGATCAAAATCTGAGAGGGAAAAACAAGCTGTTTGAGCAAAAACCTTTAAAAAAAATACACAAACAAGATAAAACTGAGAGACTCACAGTTCTGATTTCTTCAACTTTCACTCGTGGCTTCAGATGGTTCCTAATGCCACTTCCTTTCCATGTTGTCCTGGAATGACAAACAAAACAGAATGTGAATATCTTCAGAACAAAAAGAAAGCCACAACACTTTGGTGTTAATAACGGCATGCTATAGTTAAAAAAAAATCCCAAATAAAAGCAAGTAGTGCTCATCAGATGCACGGTAAACACACACAGAGAGCAGACAGCTGATGGAAACAGGTGCTGAGGTTTCGCCTGGCACCTGAACGCAGCTCGGAGCATATGTCTGAGTCCCTGGTGTCTGAGCAAAAATGTTTGTAGCTTACCTGCATCCTTCTCCAAACTGACAAGGGCTGTGCTACAGTACAAACGCTGATCTTTAAAATGAGAGCAAGAAGTTGTACAAGTGATTGGCCTGTACCGTGGAATGAACTTTTGCTATTGGAAGCAACAAAACAGAAAACGGTGGCATAAAATTACACTTAGAAAGTTCATTTAACATTCAAACAAAGACCTAACCTCAATCTAGTCAGTTCATGTTGATGAACTGTAGCTCAAACACGAACATCTTGATGGCACATATTTAAATGAGACTCTTCTGATTCAGTTGTTTCCCTCGTTCGAGAAAAGTCCATCAGACACTCTGGAAAATCAGCTTTTTTTCAGTTTTGAAGCAACATTTTTTAGCAAATTTGAATCTAAAGTCAGGAGGAAATTAAAAATTAAACGATTATACAGGCCCAAAAGGAACGCAACTCCTATCTGAAAAAAAACAAAACACATACAAAACAAATTTAATAAACTAGCTTTACAAGCCAGAGAGCCTTCTATGATTTTTCCCAGCAGTGTGCCAGATGTGTTCCAGTGTCGTGTGGTATTTATGAAACACAGCAGCTGGAGTAAATTCATTTTGAAACTTAAGTTAATTGATTGTAATTGCATGCTCCCTCTCCTCTCAAGCAGGCGGTGACATTTTTTTTTTTTTTTTNGTCACCTTCCCTCCCTTTATTAAGGACAGATGACAGTGGAAGACGGTAATTAATGGCTGCCTGATTAAATGTCTGTCCGGAGCGTTTTGCCATCTTCATAGAGACAGAGGAGCAGTACGGAGCACACCTGAAGCTGTCCACTCTCTGAGTGCAGCCCGCCCAGGTTCACCACGGGGGCCCGGACACACTAACCTTTTACCCTGGAAAGATTCTTCTGCGACTCTTTGTTATCCATTCCATTCATGTAATACAGCACTAATGAGCGAGCTGCGCTGGCATTCTTCGCTCTTTGTGTTGTGTGAATCAAAAATAAAATTAGATTAAAGGCCCAGCATTCCTTTAAAAAAAAAAAAAGCATTTCATCCGCCACATTTCATGCCAAAGCTTTAGGCTGGGATCATACGAGGCTGAGAAATGAAGAAGTTGTGGTCGTTTTGGTCAAACCTTGAAAATAACAGTAATAATCACACGCGAGATTACATGCTCGGAGTAGGTGCTATGAATGGCTAGAGTGGCCATCTTGAAATGAATTGAATCCAAAAGTTAATCAATCGTAGATGTACATTCAGTGATTAATTCCTGAAGGTTTCACTAAGATTTATCCAGCGGTTCATGAGATATTTTGCTGACAGACATAGACGCTTACTCACACACACATACACACATCTTCTTTCAGCAGCAGGCTATAAGAATGCATTTACCAGATAACTCCCTTTATTCATCTGTCACTTGTCGTGCTTTCTGCAACAATCTTTCAAGCAACTGTTTTGAGGCTATCCTATCTTTGAGATCAAATAAAGAGTGAAGAAAATAAATAAATCTTAAATATGTGTGTGTGCATGTGTGTGTGTGTGGATGTGTGTGTGTGGTGGGGGTGTAGTAAGAACCTTATTCCCACTTGGACCTAAAACAACTCTTGCTATCACTGAGCAGGGCTGCACAGGGAGTTTTTCCAGTACCCGGCAGCACAGGGTATTTCAGTGTGTGTTCACAAATACTGAGCAGTCAGATGAAAGAGAGCGCCGCTCCGCTCAGAGATGGGAGTCCTCGCACTGAATGCATGAGTGACTGATTACTTTCTTAGTAGCCGAACCTGAGCTCCACACAAAGAGGAGCCTGCGCCCAAGCCTGAAGAGGCCAAACTACAAACAAGGGCTTTCCAAACGACACTAAAATAATCGCAGATCACAGGGAAGGACCAATCATCCCCGTTTCACAAAGGAGCAGTTTCAGTGGACGGCTCAAAAAAATAAAATAAATAAATACAATTAAGTGAAAATGTTTGTCCGTATGTAATAGCTGTGTCAAACAGCAGGCCAGAGAAAGTTGCAAAGAAAGCTTGTCCTGTGTTCTAAAACCTGGGTCAGCATTTGTGAAGGTCCATTTCTGCATAAGTGAGCACACAAACCCCAGCGCCTGTTCAAATAGTCTGCAGCTCTCTCTCAGGCAGCTCATGACAACAGCCCAGCAGCAGCACTGTTTGATCTCCAATGTTTCCTTAATCTGGGTTGTCAAGGTTCGCTTGTTGGAGGCTGTTTACTTTACTTCTCCTACAAAAAGTGTCTTTTTTTCCCCCCCTCAGACAATGACTAATCCTAAGACCGAGAAGGAGGGAGCACTGCCAGCAATGGCTGTTAAAGCGACAGTTTCCCTTTTTGCTAAATTTCTGACGGGTTTTGCGATGGTTTTAGTCCTGCTGTTGCCAGCTGCAGACATAACAGCGTTAAATATTGAAGCAATATTTTTTTTATTCTTGCTTCGGTGAAGTTTTAGAACGTGGCTGCCTGCAAATAGTTGGCTTAATCGATGACGACGACTATGAAAACTCGCCAACATCAATGTTTTAGTCAACGCATAACTTTTAGGACTTTATCTTTTGATTTCTTAATTGCTTGAAGTGAAATAGTAACAGTTTTGCTCCAGGCCACTAGCATGCGCTGTGTACGTCAGTCGAGACCCTGTTGGCTCTGCCTGATCTACAGTTTCAAACGATCGAGGCAGAAAAGCAGAGTCTGCGGTTGAAACGGTTTAAAAACAAGTTGGGTTGTAAAAAATTCCAACAGGACTCTAAAGTATTGCAATACTTCAAGCTAGCTGACAGCAAAATGGTGGTTTGTTCGCTCTTCGAGAACTTTGCAGAGTAAACAAACGATGCATACAGGAGGAGGTATGATGAGCCACCAGGGAAAAGAAACCATTCAGAGCCAAATTCTTTAAGTCGCTGAATACTCTCTGTGAAGCTACAAAGGTTGTCTGTCTGTTCCAGTTTCCAGTAAATAAACTTTTGAGGACACTATTAGACCAGAATCTGGGCTCACGTTCGATAACTCTGTGCTGGTGTTGTGCAGAGTTTTGTTCCCCTGTCCAGATCTGACTTCCCACAAACGTGGTCCTGTTTTCCTCTTACTCTCTGTTATTTTAAGTTAAATGCTGAAAGGTTGATATTGATCTTTTTTTCTGTCCACTGTCACAGAAGAGACATCCTGGTGGATGGAACTCTACTATATCTATATGGGGAGATAGATCTCAACAGAAAACACTCTACCCTGCAATACAGCTGCCCATTTTAAGTACTATTAATTGTGTAGATAATGATAATATCTAGAAGAACAAGAAGAACTCAGAGAGCACAAACCTCTGTCAAGGCCATAGCGTCAATAAAAAATAATGCAATAATGATTTAGATCACCGTCAACATTTAAACTGTTGTTTTTTGTGACAACCCCAACATTTCCTGAAATGTTCATCCAAACCTGTTCATTAATATTAGTTTTTATATAACCTCGCTAACTGACAAACAAACAAGCATGACCATAAACATAACTAACTTGGGCCAAGTAACAAAGAAGTTACCTGCTGGAGCACAGAAAAGGTTTTAACAAAAGAGTCACCTGTGACCTTCACCTTTGACCCCATGAACCTTGAAATCAATAGACATCATCCATGACCCATGATGTGTCCAGCTGCGCAGTTCCTACATTACACTGTTGCAGAGTTAGAGCACAGGATCACCTGTGACCTTGACTTTTGACCAAATCACCACCAAAATGTAATCACTTGTTGCTTGTTCCATGTTTGTTTTCTGGATTTCATCAAAATCTGATCACAATTCTTTAAGTAATCTTGTACACAGACAGACAAACACCACCGAAAACATAACCCCCTTGGCAGAGGTAATAACCTTTACCTTTGACAAATTCATTTATAAATACATAAAATGAATTAACACAATTCATAAGTATAATATAAAAAAGTATTTAGGTTGAAAGAACATCTGGTTATGTTTCAGTCTCCATTATTACATTTTAAATAGTTGCATTTGTGTCTCTCCTCTTTGTGAAGGTAAATCCAAGTGCCCTGAAGGATTTCTCTCCACAGTTTGTTGCAGTTTGTACCAATCTTACTATCCTTACAACATGTTGAATATTAGGGCGTATTTCTTTTTAAATCAATAAAACATTTGGGCTTTATTTGATTTATTTTGTCCTGCTGAAGTTGGCATTTTGCTTCCATCTGATTCTGTGGGATACTATGAATGCCAAAATTTAGTAGTAAAAATAAAACAAACTACAATAAATTTACTGATTTTATTTTTTGGAAAAACCTTAGTCATTTAGGCAATCGATAAATTATTCGATAGATTATTCCAAAAAAAAAATAGTCTTTATTTACAAAATGATGTACTTACCATTGGACTTGTACTTACTAATGATGTGCTTACTATTGGACTCCCAAAAAATTAAAATATCAGCAATAGGTGTGTGTTTAATCATTTACCAAGTCGAAAAATGAAGATGCACCAGCAGCTGCTACAATTGACTTAATGTAGGCCCTGATTTCAGTTTTTTAAAAGACATATGTGTATTTAAGCAATTATTGTCATATTTTGTTAAAAGAAAATAACATGTCAACCAAAAAAAAAAAAGAAAAAATACTGGCCCATTGGCTTCCCACATTTTTAAAGCTCTGTGTCTGCCAGAGAAAAAACTTGGTTGACATCTAGTACTTACTGTGGGATTTTATTTGGTATTACAATATTATGAAGTTATTTCTGGTGAAAATGAGAGGTCAAAATTTTGGGGTAAAACAATATGAATTTAGTAGAACAGACCAGTGGTTTCGAAAGTTAGTGTTTAAGTCCCATTGGAGTCATGAAGCACTAATTGTGGGGTTATGAAAACATCTGTGTAACTTAAGTTAACTTGAAAAATGATTGCCAGTAGCATGTCATGTCTTAACTATTACAGCAAACATGGGAAACATGGGTCAAAATGTAAAAAAAAAAATGATTGACTGTGCTAAGTGGTCTAATTCTGGGCTA
>NC_051433.1:24266420-24267215 GCF_001649575.2 Kryptolebias marmoratus
AAGTTAGGACTATGTTTAATTTAGGACAGCTGTTATAAAAGTGATCTAAGTCTGTGTTTCATTACTTTCATTAAGTTTCATTTAGGACACTTCTGTCGCTTTTCTCGGGTCTTTTCTTACTGTAGAGGACATCTAACACGTGGGGGGGCACATATCTTCCTCACTGGCTTCAAACAAATCACAGCACACAAACTTCCCCTTCACAACTTGAATACTTTCATCATCGTGGCTCTAACGGTTTCCTAACATGTAATAATTAGCCTACAAGTGGTTAACAGCCACCCGTAGTCCGCACCTTTCATTTTTAATATTCAACAGTAAATACTTCTCTTTTTTGTGCCGCAAAGGTTCATTGTCCCGAGGCTCTCATCACGAGGAGCTCCAACCAAGTTCGAAACTTTCCGCAAATAATTGAAAAAAGTAGATGGTCCAGACTCGCAGCGAACGATAACCGGAGCTGGAAACTACTTCACGTGAACCAATTCAGTTCGTTTTGTCCGTCGGCTCTGACAGTTTCCGACTCAAACTCCGAGCCGAGTGTTCGAGAGCAGCGAACAAAAAGCTAAACATCATTATTATAACAACCAAAAACTTACCCCAGTGAGTCAATGACAATAATAAAAAAAACAACACACACACACACGGGCAGCGAACGGGCGCACGCGGAGGGAGATGAAACGAACCCGTGCGCGCGAGCTCGCGTACCGAGAACGCGTGCGACAACAAATCACACCGTAAACAGCAACAAATATTCCTCCGCTGGCCTCGGTGAAGGTGGACGCGGAGGGAGGGAGG
>NC_051433.1:24267638-24287688 GCF_001649575.2 Kryptolebias marmoratus
TTTTTTTTTTTGTTTTGTTTTGATGTTCCAAGTCCGTGACGTCATATCCACCTGCGCTGGGTAAACAAGGTTCACAAAGAGAGCCGATCTTCACCAAACTGTTTGGAGCCGCACAGACCGGCTCTGTGGCGCTCAGAGGGTCCTTTCTGTGGGGAAATGGACCGATCTGCGTTAGTGACAGCAGAGAGGGGGGGCTGTCAGAAAGGCTCAAACTCATGCTGACTAATTACAGCTCCAGCACAAACTATTTTTTAATAAAATACTTTTTTTTTAGGATGGGGTCCCTGTTATTACGCTTCCAAAACCCACACGTTTAAAATGAATAAACAAATTTAAAAAAAACTTAAAAGATGATTTAATGTTATCTTCTTAATCAGAACACAACTTTATGTTTTTAAAACAGCAGTGCATTGCTTTTTTTTCCAGTTTCAAACATGTGGGACAGATTCTCTTTTTTTTAAACAATTAGTTGGGGATGAGTGGAAATTTTATTTTGGGGCCTAAATGAAAAAGGGAGAGGGTTGGTTCCGCTGTTCATTTTGTTTTCATCGTTTTAAATTGGGAGTTCGTGCGCTTGATCGCTGTTGAGGAAGCACCTTTCGCTTCTCTGTGAATGACTTCTGAGTTCACCATGACTGCATCTGCGCGAGGGGAGCTGCTGATCGGCCCTCTGAGGAGGAGCTGTTTGTTGGTAGACAGCGCCACCTTCTGACGGCGACCGCCAACAACACGTGCGGGCTGTGTGTGGCGTGAGTCTTGTCTGTTAGCAAAATATAGGAGGAGCCGCTGGACGAGTTTTAATGAAATCTTCAGAATGTAATCACTGGATGTACCTCTATAGCTGATTAACTTTTGGAGACAAACCAATTCAAGATGGCTGCCACAGCTAGCTGATATTAGAAAACCCCAAAAGTGCTCGAACTCAGTCGTTTTCACTAATATTGGGCTAAAATTTGGTGAGATTGCAGCTGAAAGTCATTCGCAACACATGCTTTAAGCGCTACACATTGTGCAGGATTTTAGCGCAAAACTTTAGCACTAACTGTTGAATCAAATATAATAAATGATCAAAATGACACACGAACAACTGGACAGACTTTAGGTCAATTTTGAGAAAATTATCTTTGGATGTACAACTACAACTGATTCGTTTTTTGGAGCCGAGCCGATTCAAGATGGCGGCCACAGCTAATCAAATTCCTCCAGCACAAAAGTGACCATAGCTCAGTCAGTTTCACAGCTGTTGAAAAGAAAAGATGAGCTAAAAAAACCTATCTATCTATCTATCTATCTATCTATCTATCTATCTATCTATCTATCTATCTATCTATCTATCTATCTATCTATCTATCTATCTATCTATCTATCTATCTATCTATCTATCTATCTATCTATCTATCTATCTATCTATCTATCTATCTATCTATCTATCTGGGACAACAAACTTGCACTCCATAGCAATGGGGGTAAACAGGAAAATACAGCTTTACCAAACCCTGTGTTCCTCTTTATACATTATATCAGGGAAACACATTAGCGCTTAACTACAGGAAATGAAAGTACCACTGAGTTAAGTGTTTGTTTCAGAGGCCGTTATTTTAAATTCATAAATCATATAAATACAGGACAGATGTAGTATATGGTGTGCATTTTATTGCGAGGATGAATGTATACGGATCGGTTTCTTCGTGCCCTGCAAACCACTTTGATGTGTTTAATGACACCTGGGCCTGAGGTGAAGCCTGAGCAACACTCAGATGTACATATAAGGACACAGAACATTTACATTCACACACAACATTATGATTCAAAAGCAGTTTAGTCAATCAATCAATCAGTCCATTCGACCATCTATCCATCCTCAGATCCATCCTCTTCAATTCAGTTTATTTATAAAGCGCCAGTTCACAACAAAAGTCATCCCAAGGGACTGTATAAAATGTTCCCATATAATCTAAAATGCCAATTAGGTAAAGTTATCTAAGGAAAACTGCAGATTTGTTGACTCTTCACTTCCTCACGGTCTCCCATCCTGAGCAGCATGTTGGTGACAGTGGGAAGGAAAATCTCCCTTTTAACAGGAAGAAACCTCAAGCAGAACCAGAACCAGGCTCAGGCCGAGTGACCATCTGCTTTGACCAGCTGGGGTTTGAGAGGACAGCTAAGAGACGCAGACAAACACAGAATGACTGGTACAGGTGGAGCTTCTACTGGAAGAAAGACAAAGAAAAAAAAAACATGTGTTAATGATATAAATAACTACAAATACAAACATAGAGAGTAGAGAGAGTAAAGACGGCAGCAGAGTGAGGAAATATGTTCAGTTTGTCCTCCAGCAGTCTAAGCCTATAGCAGCATAACTAAGGGATAGCTCAGGAAACCCAAGCTAAGCCTAACTATAGGATTTATCAAAAAGGAAAGTTTTAAAAGTAGACAGGATGTCAGCCTCAAGGACAGAAGCTGGAAGTTGGTTCCACAAGAGTGGAGCCTGAGAACTGAAGGCTCTGCCTCCCATTTTAGAAACTGTAAGAACCACAAGTAAACCTGCAGTCTGAGAGCAAAGTGCTCTGTTAGGAAAATATGGAACAATAAGATCTTTTATATAAGATGGAGCTTGTCTGTTGAGGGTTCTGTATGTTAGAAGTAAGATTTAAAATACCATTCTGAATCTGACACACAGCAAACGGAGAGAAGCTAAAACTGGAGAAATATGATCTCTTCTTCGAACTCATTTTGGATCAGCTGAAGACCTTGAGAGTTTACTGGAGTCCCAGATAATAAAGAAGTACAAAAGTCCAGCCTAGATGTGACAAAGGCGTGGACCAGTTTTACTGCATCATTTTGGGACAAGATGTTTCTAATTTTAGTGATATTACACAGGTGGAAGAAAGCAGACCTGGTGACATTTTTAATGTGGGGGTTAAAAGTAATATCCTGATCAAAAATAACACCAAGGTTCTTTACATTAGAACTGAAGGCAAAATTAAGGCCATCCAGAGGAAGTGAAAGGCTGAAGTTTAGTCCTAAAATGCTCAGGTCCAAAAACTACTACCCCTGTTTTATCTGAGTTTGAAAGCAGAAAATTAAGAGTCACCAAGTTTTTATGTCTGTAAAATAAGATTATAATCTAAGTAACTGATTGTATTCATTGGGTTTGATTGATAAATATAACTGAGCATCATCAGCAAAACAATGAAAAGTTACCCCATGATGTCTAATAACTTCACCTAATCTACACATAAACAAAGTAAAGGATACTGGTCCAAGCTCTGAACCCTGAGGAACACCATGACTAACTCTGGTGTATGAAGAAGACTAATTATTCACATGAACAAACTGGAATCTATCAGATAAATATGATTTAAATCATTTCAGATCTGTCCCTGTAATCCAAATAACATCTTTAAGCCTCTGTAATAGAATATTGTGAACTGTATCAGATGCAGCACTGAGATCTAACAGGACAAGCATAGACACAAGTCCACTGTCTGAGGCCAAGAGAATATCATTAGTAACTTTCACCAGTGCCATTTCTGTGCTATGATGAGTTCTAAGCTCTGTCTGAGACTCCTCAAACAGATTACAGGATTGCAAGACTGCAGCACCGACCATCGAGCTACTGCTGCCCCCAACAAGCTATTTGCATATAAAACTGTCTAAGATCCATTGTATTTTAACAGTGTTATTGATTTATATTTTCCCACCATGCTTCATTCTCAGACTGAATATTTACTCCAAGCTTCTAATTTTCAAACGTAAAACTGGAGGCTGAGCTTTTATTTATCTGCCTACTTTATTCTGGCACCAGGTTTCACTTTGGGCTCTGGAGGCAGACACGCATTCTACCTTTACGATTGGGTTTAAAGGGAATTAAAGTTGGGTTCTGTTGTAGTCAGCTTTTTGAGTCGATTCATTCAGACTAAATTTCACATTATTTCTACCAAAATAACCATGTAATGTGAAACTGACAAAGATGAAAGTTTCAATCATAGTGTTTGTGTGAATAATTTTGAGATTGTGAAGATTGGAGCCTGTTTGAAGGAGCAATCCACTTTGGAAGTACGTTCATTTGGACAAGCCAGTTTTTAGCTCGCCAGTTTGGTCCAGATGGATTTAATAGCAGTGAGAGGTTTAGTGCCCCTGAGCCATCCCTTTAGTTATGCTGCTGTAAGCCTAGACTGCAACAGGCTTTAACAACCTTTGCTTGTATTACTGTATGTTTTCCACACCAGGTTGTAAACTCTGTCATCTTAAAGAATGAATAAAAAAACTCACATAAAAGTATGTTCGGTCATAAGGAAACAATCTAAGGATTCATTTAAGCTTTTAAAACAAATTATCAATTCAATTTGTCTGTCAGCTCTGGATCTATAACCTCAGCGGAGCTCGGAAACCGGGAGTCGGATTCTGAATTCATCGTCGTGTTTCGTTGATGTCACGCTCGGGATGCGTTGTGTGGGCTTCGGCCCCTGACTTGATAAAGTGTGGTCACAGATTAATTGAGAATCACTATCCGTTATGTAACAGCCTCTCAACCCGTTTGTGTGCACACAGCAAAGTAATTAGCTTTCTGT
Source organism: Kryptolebias marmoratus (assembly GCF_001649575.2). NCBI lineage: Eukaryota > Metazoa > Chordata > Actinopteri > Cyprinodontiformes > Rivulidae > Kryptolebias > Kryptolebias marmoratus. The sequence continues at coordinate 24,272,213 of NC_051433.1, forward strand.
TAATTAGGTAATTAAGCTAATGAATAGGAGCTCCTCTTGATTTCCAAAGGGGGGATGGATGGCTTTCAAATGGTGTTTTCCCTCGCTGCTGAGGGCTGTGGCGTCGAGCGTGGGATGAAAGGTAGATTTTCTGTGGGACGTCGGCAGATAATGATCAGTAAGAACTGTTCATTAGATAATTGTCAGAACGCAGGTGTTAAGTTGCCTTTCAAAATACGACACCATTTTTTTCTTATATAAAAAGGTTCAAAGTACAAATGTAGGTGTTTATTCTACTGACTGTTTGTCCTTTTGGCTGAACATTTCAACAAATCTCAACAAGAATAAGCAGCAAAGACATTATAAAATAAACTTTATTATTAAATTATTCTACCATTCAGATGAAGGTTATGTAGTGATGTCTACAGGTTGATAAGGTTTAACTGTTAATAGTAGTTTATAGTCAAATTATAGGTAATTTAACCATCAATATTCTTAGGGGCAATTTTTATACAAGAGTAAAAACAATCTGATTAAGTAGCACATTTAAAAAATATACATTTAAGTGACAAGTTTAACTATTCTGTTTTCTTATATATCTTTATTCGCCTCTTGTTGGACATTTTATTCCTATAAAAACATGACCGAGATTATACTATTTGTCACACTTGTTTTAGTCTTCTCTCTATTGACTGTACACGTCACACCTCGACAGAGCTTCACCATTAATTTGAAACATTTTTTTAAAATTTAATAATCAAGATTCTCTTTGAAAATATTAACGCTATTCTTAAATCTTGAAGCCATTGGCCTCATGTGACTACATAAGACTATTAGTTTTTTCGTCTGTGGTGTTTCAGCAACCCCAAAAAACTATCAAGATGTTTATTAAATCTAGTTATTTATTTGTTTATTATTATTATGTTTACAGCAGCATTTTGTCCATGTTTTCTCAATGTGTGAGACAACATGCAGTTGGTTGGTTTTACAGATGACAACTACCTGAAAGACACTGCTTCGTAACACAGCTTTAGCAAGAACATCTGACGCTATCTCAGTCTTGACTCTGTTTTTAATCAATTTATAAAGAAAACTAGAAACACTCAGAGAGCGCAAACCTCCACCAAGGCCATAGCGTGATCCAGATCCCCACCAAAATCTAATCACTTGTTTGTTGTGACCAGTGGTGGACAGTAACGGAGTACATTTACTTGATTACTGTATTTAAGCACATTTTTTGAGAATCTTTACTTTACTTGAGTAATTTTTTTTAGGGGGAACTTATAACTTTCACTCCACTACATTTAAAAATCAAATATAGTACTTTTGGCTCCAATACATTTCATGGAAGCCAGTCGTTACTTCGTGGTAATAGATTCAACCTTAAACCTCTGTTCCATAGTGAATGTGAAAGGAGAATCAAGACTCTCTGGTTTGGTGTGTTTTTAGACCAAAAAAATCCTTATTTTTTGTGGCATTTTTATGCTGAAGTTCTTTACAGGTGGTGTAGAAGTTGTAGCAGAGTGTTTCTACGCGTCGATACATCAGGTGGTTTCTAAAAGTCACATGGTTCTGTAAAATTACTTTAAAACATTATACAGCAATATACTGATATTAGATAATTTAATTTGTATTTTTGAATACTTAAGTACTTTTAAATGCATGTACTTTTGAATACTTGAGTATTTTGAAAAGTGAGTACTTCAGTACTTTAACTTGAGTACATTTTTGACCGACTTTTACTTGTAGTTGAGTAAGATTTGACCATGAGTATCAATACTTTTACTCAAGTACTACAGTTGAGTACTTCGTCCACCGCTGGTTGTGACAACCCCAACATTTCCGGACAATTTCATCAAAACCTGCTAATTAGTTTTTAAGTCATCTTGTAAACAGAAAAAAAATCAACCAACACTACCAAAAACATAACCTAACATTAACGTAACCTTTTTTGGTGAGATCAAGCATGCGTGGCTGTACAATATCAAAAGCACACTGCAACTACTCAGGAGAATGAGAAGGGTAGAACTGCAGCCGTAAATGACAGTATCATCAGCATAAAAAGGAAACTGTGCATTTAAAACATTTTGATCTAAATTCTTCTTAACAGAAATCAAAGTGGAATCAAAGTGGGCCCAAAACCGAACCTTGAGGGACCCCTGGCATGACATGACCACGATAATTCATTAAACAAAATACCATCACATCTAATACATTTAGTCCTCGCAGATTTTATTGTCCAGTGATTCAATTATGTCATTAACAACCTTTAAAGATGTCGTGATGGGGCTTTGTTGTTATCTGAAGCCAGATTGGTACGAGGACAGAACGGTATTATCACTTACAAAGACTTTTAGTTACTTACTTCCCTACCCTTCAAGAACTTTTGAGAAAGCAGATAAACTGGAAATGGGTCTATAATTGTCAAGAGAAGTAGGGTCCCCCTCCGTTTAGCAGTGGCTGTACATGGACAGACTTCCAAACTTTTGGGATGACATTTTAGAGTGAGAGTGAGATTCAAAAGGATTGTTAAAGGTTTTGCAATGAAATCAGCTGCAAGTTTCAAAAAGTGGGACTACAACTTCTCTGGACCTGCAGGTTCTTTGGTGTCGAGGGAGAAGAGAGCTTTGCAAACTTCACCCACAGAAAAAGGAACAAAATCAAAGGACTGATCATTAAAAATAAACTCATCGGTCACGCCAGAAGAAGGCGAGGCTTTTAAGGCTGGGGACCAATTAAACATTGAGCTGGAGGCAATGAAGTGCTCAGTGGAAGGTTTCAGCATAACACATCTTTCAGAGACGGATACTTTATACTTGATAATGCAAGGAAGGACATCATTCGTAACAAGTGTCAGTGGATGCAGTGTTTTTAATAGCTTTGCAAAATTTTCTGGAATTATTTAAGTGAACAGTTGTTGCAGACAAACAAAATTCAGGCCTCACCCGTTTGATAGAAGTGAAATGGTTATGTAGCTGTCCGAAGTGAAGTCAATCTGCCACAAACCGGTTTACTCACCTTTGCCCAAGTCAGATCTCTCTCTTGAAGTAAGGCAGCAAAGTCAGGGGAGAACTAAGCGTTACCTCAACCTCTGAAAAGGAGCCCGTTTATCTACTAGACGCATAAACCAAATTTTAAAAAAGTTTCCAAACATCTCCAACATCACGGTTAATTTGATCCCAGTCATAAAGAAAGAAATCCTTGATCAGAAAAATGAAGTGCTCATTTTTAGCTGCATCGAGACAAGGTGTGTTTACTGCAAAAAAAGGATACAGAATAGTAATAAAAGCATACTTCTTCACCTGTTAAGCACAGAGGTGGACTAGTCATGCTTTGGGTTTATGCTAAGGCTCGTGGCACAGGAAACAATTCACTTGTGGAGCTATAAAGCTAAATGAAAATTTTAGAATTTGAAATAAAAAAGATAACCACAAAAACCTCGTTTTGAGCCCTTTGAAAATCAGGTTCAATGTTTTTTATTATTTTTTAATTTATTGCTTACAGTTAGTAAAGGTTTTGACAATGACATGCCACTGTACAACGGGAAGTCCACATTTTTCTAACAACTTCAGTTTGATACACAGTATGTGCAGTTCAGTGCGGAGGTAATGAGTGAAAGGGTACAGACAGATTCTCTGTAGATGTTAGAAAATATATTTAAAAAAAAAAAAGAACAGTCTGTGTAATCTAATTATGTACAAGAAAGATGGAAAAAGACGAAAATTAGAGTGCTGTAGCCTCTGGCTTCTTTCAAAGGTCCTCACTGTAGCTGCGTGGGGGTTGGGGTTAAAACCACTGGCGTTTTTGAATAATTAACTTTTTTGTACAACTTTGTATTTGTTAGTTGTATTATTCAGATGGGTTTGGCCTCAATGGGAAGTCTTTTGGGTCTCAAAGAAAACATTTGTCAGGCAAACCATCAGCTATTTATCCATTCGGTTGAGCCGATTTTCAGTTTTTTGAGCAATAAGTGAATATTCAAAAATGTTCTTTGTAGAGTTTTTACCACAATTACAATTCTACATTAAGACATGTTTTCTGTCCCATCTCAGGTGGGACAGCAATAACACTAATGCAGAAATAATGAACTGTTTGCATAAAAAAAGAGACTTTAAACACAGAGGGATGTAAGAGCCACAAAGTGTTCTTCATAGGGTCAGTGATTGTTCCGTGGACCAAGAAACACCAAGAAAACTTGTATTCTCAGCTCCATTTTATTGACGTAGTCCATACACTGCAAAACTTGTGTTCACAAAGAAAAGAAAAACTGTCCCTTTATTGCAATGATCAGTCCAAAATTGAACTATAAAAGTAACGTGACAAGAAAATACCAGCCTTCTTCAAATAATTTAGGCATTTACCGGAAAAAAAAAACCAGCTGTAGGTTAAGAGGGATTAGATGTTAGGTGAGCAGCCCAGATTATGACAGAATGACAAAAAAAAAAAAAAAATGGATTATATATTTTTTTTAAAAGTCCTTTCTCAACATGAAAAGAAGCAAATCTATTTATTGGACACTTGTTTTTAAACAGCAGTAGACAGTACATACGTTTATCTCATGGCTACTGAAACTACCCCCGTTTTATTTGACTGCCTTAAAAATAAAAACTTCAACATAATCTCAATCTGGGGGTAAAGCATGACCTATGTGAATTCATGGAAGTAATACTGTGCTTTTGGGGTTACGGTGGGACACAGTGCAGTGAGGAAAACGACCAGATTTTTTTGTAAGCAGAAACAAGTAGAGACCAGTACAAAGAAGCAGAAAAAAAAAGTAGGAAATGTAGGAAAGCTACATTTAGCAGAGCACAGACTGCTCTACAGGAATATTTCATCCAGGTTGTGCTAAAACGATCCCAGAGACATGTTTGTTGAAGGGTTTGTGTTCAAGGTAAAGCCGCTGAACTAGTTTGAGCCACGTCTGCACAGGGAGCTAAACTCTGACTCTTAATGATGGCTTGACTGAGGAAACCTGTGACTGAAATCAACCCAGTCATGTGCAATATTTCCAAGTCCATCTTAATTTAAGTTCGATGAAGACGAGTATTCCAAGAAACCGAAAAGGGGACGCTCTCAACATCCAAGTTGACAGAGCCCAGGCGAATAAAAACCTTTTAATTCTTACGGTACGGACATTTTAAAAGAGCAGAAGAGTGCTTTGGCACTAAACAAGCCGACTGGATCGTGATGGGAATGCAAACATTTAACAACTAAAACATCCTAGGTTATGTAACTCGATAAAGAATGACATGTGGGGTCCACAGGCAGAAGGTGACACCGTGACAGTGCAGTTCAGTAAAGCAGGAAAGCCACGGCTAACACAAACAAATGAAATTTTGGATGGGATTTACACTGAAAGTACATTCTCTGAGGAGTTCAGAGCTGCAGGACCCATAAGGTAAAACAAGGCAGCAGTCATTAAAAGCTATAAAAATATATTGATAACATTTTCTTGTTGAAAGCAAAAAAATATCCTTAACTAGGTGGTGGATGTCGCCTTTATGTCAAGGCAGGTTCAGAGTTCAGGTTTTCGTTTGTTTGTTGTTTTCTTTTTAAAAAGTGCATCACAATCTAATGTCTTGAGCGTCCTCCCTCAAAGGCATGATGATCCATGTGAGCTGAGAAAGTCAGAAAAAAAACAAAACAATTGGGTTAAAAATCTTTAAATATAGCATTTAAACTAATACAAATTCTGGTAGGTTGTTTTTTGACATCAAATATAAAAGTAAGAGCTTTAATTTCAGTCAAAAAGCTTGAAATGTTTATTATTTGTTTTGGTTGATAATCACAAAACAAAAAGAAAAAAAAAAAAATTGCCCTTGTCTTTCCCAGGCAGTGACACGCCTGGGTTAAAAATTACCCAAAAAGAAAGTACACCCTCTGTCAAATTCTAATATTTTCTGTATCAGAACAATAAAAAAAAAAAAAACAAACATTGCTCTAACCAAGTCTTCAAACTGAGTTATACAATCTAAAATTAAATGACACATGACATACAGTCAGTTCTAAAATTGACATATTAGGACACCATTTAAATCTAACCTTGAGTGAACAAAAACCACAGCAGATTCCATCGTGACATTATTTATTTGACCAAAATGGAAAAGCTGTGTGTAAAAAAGCGGAGTACATCTCAGCAGCTCGGAGAACCACCTTTAGCCGCAATAATCTGAAGTAGTGGGTGAATTTTAGCCCATTCAGTTCATTGAGGTTTGGAGACATTGGTTTCAACACAGCGTTTTAACTGGTTGAGGTCTGGATTTTGACCGGGTCATTGCAGCACCTTGATTCCTTTCTTTGTGAGCTGTTCTGTTGCAGATTAGCTGCGTTGTTTTGGAATCGTTGTCCTGAAGCATCCTGACCCAGTTTGGTCCGAGCTTCAGCTGTCGGACTGATGGCCTCACATCGGACTTTAGAATCCTTTGCTCTACAGAGTTCAGGGTCGACTCAATGACTGCAAGGAACCCAAACCATCAACCCTCCACTACCGTTCTGGCAGCTGGTATGAGGTCTGTGTGATGTGTTTACTTTTTGCCAGACATGATTAAACCCCCCTACATTGGTCTCATCTGTCCAAAGGACTTTGTTCCAGAAGTCTTCAGCTGAAACTTTACAAAGTCATGCCACCATGTTGTTTTTAGAGAGAGGAGGCGGTCTCCTGCAACCCTTCAAACAAGTCAGACTTGTTCAGTTTTTTTCTAATTGTCCTGTCATAAACTTTTACCTGCTAACTGAGGCCTGTAGAGTCTGAGAAGGAGCTCCTGGGCTTTTTGCAATTTTTATGAGCAGTGTCTGGGGGCCATTGGGGTGAAACTGCTGGGATTTCCACTCCTGGGAAGACTGGCAACTGCAAATGTTTTCCACCTGTAAATAGTCTGCCTGACTGTAAAACGATGGGCTCTAAAATGTTTGGAAATGACCTTTAACCTTTCCCAGATTGACGGGCAGCAGCAGTTGTTTCTGTTGGACCAGCGGTGCCCAACCCTGGTCCAGGAGGGCTGCTATCCTGCGTGTTTTTGTTGTTTCCCTGCTCCAACACACCTGGTTCAGCGGCTGACTTACCCCTTCAGCAGGTTTTTAAGTTCTGCAGAACTTAGTCATTCATCAATTCCAATCAGGCGTGCTGAAGCAGAAAAACAACAAAAACATGCAGGATAGCAGCCCTCCAGGACCAGGACTGGACACCACTGTCTTAGGTTATTGCTGTTGTTTTCCCGGCTTGGCATTTTGTCAGTAAACATCAACTTAGAACTGAATGAGGGTGTACGTACTTTTTGTTATAACTGTATGTAAATACACTAAGTGAAGCAGGTTGAAATTCTTAATATGCACAGTTGTTTTTTTTTTTCTTTGGTCCATCTCAAACGTTACAGCTAAATCCAAATGTACACATAACTAGAAACAAAACATGTATACTTACGCTTATAAAAAACAGCTTTAAATGATATATAAGGGAGCAGCTCATAGACTTTCCCCAAGATATTTGATTCGTTAGCAAGAGATGCGTCTCTATTCCATATCTGTACAACATCTTCCCGATCTCGAACACTAACGCTGACGCCCACGACCTCATCATCTGGAACACATGAGAACAAACAGCAGCAGGGTTAACGACGGACCCGTTTCCCCCGGCGAGACGCGTTTTCATTTCTTTTTCTCCTTGTCGTACCTGAGGCGCAGTAATCTGCAAACTGCTCGCCGATAGTAGCAAGTAACAACTCTTTCCAAACTGTAGACTGAAGTGCAAAAGCACAAGAGGAAGTCATTACTGACGCAGCTACATTAGCACGGAAAAGGGCAGACAAACAGAGAACAGCACCTACACTGTTTTCTTTTGGGATTTTCATCTTCCATACACCTCCTTTTGCATTACTTTCTTCTTCCCTGTTGGAATAAAACATACACGAGAATTAAACCACGGTGATGCGTATCATTTTACTTTTAAACAGAAACACTCACCACAGTGGCCTTCGCTCTCCACGCATTAAATGGTAGCTACACCTCAGAGGCAGGGCCGTGACAGGAGGGATGTTGTTATACACACTCCAGAACGTCTGCAAACAAACAAAAAAAACATCATTCTCTGCCTGATACTGCATGGTTAGTTCTGAATTTATGAAACAAATATTAATGTTTATAGATACGTTTTCAAAGCTTAAAAAAAGGAACAACAAAAAAAAAAAAGAAGGCAATTTCCTTGTTGAAACTGTGACCCTGTGGTGTGTGTGCTGGTGCTCTCTGCTGGACGAACCACGGATCTTACTTCTGCCTTCCCGTACCACACAATCCTGTCACATGCACATTAAGACTCATATACGGCACTTGTGAGACATTTCATAAGACCCAAATGATTGATTATTTGAATGAATGTGCCCATTATTGTGTGACATTAAGATTTCACCAAAATCGGATGAGTAAAGCTTTAAAATTAAATATTAACAATGGCAAAAAACAGTAAAAGTTAAACACACACACAGATACATATATATATATATATATATACACATTTATTTATATATATATATATATATATATATATATATATATATATATATATATATATATATATATAACAAAGATGATTTTCTTTTATTTCCTGTTTGTTTAAAAAAAAAAAAAAAAAAACTCAGACCACAACAATAAGAACAGAACCAACTGATGATCACTGTTTACCAAATTTGTTGGAAAACATCTACAAATCATCACAAATTCAAAACTGTCAAATAATCCAAATAATCTAAGGAGAAGCGCTCAATCTGCTTAATATATCCAGTCGTATTTTTTATGTGTGAAAAAAAAAACAAAAAACCTCCCCTTAATTAAAGGCCAACCTTCATTATTGCTGTTAACTTACTGCAGCTGCTGAATGACGTTTTATGCATTCAGAAGCACCGAGGAAACAAATCCATCATGAAAGAATTTGACCACTTGTTTGTATTTTTCTGCGCCGGAACATCAAAGTCGAGCCGACTGTCAGCTTATATATTTGGCGTTTTCTTTAACAAAAGGCAGGGTTTGCTCACACTGCAGCAGAGCAACATGTGATCACAGATTTAACATCCGGAGCGTTTGGCTGTCTGCTTCTTCTAAGCTCAAGCTCATTTGTGGAAAAACTTCCCCACAAACCCTAAACCCTGCGCCAGATTTCTCAACATCAAATCTAAAGGCTTTATGCTTCTTTCTTTTCCATCTCAAGGCTGCAAATTGTATCTAAAAAAAAAAAAAAGAAAGAAAGAGTGGTCAAAGACTCAGGAGTTAACTAGAGCCTAAACTGTGTTTGCTAACTTGAGCCATTTTCACACATGACTGGAGAGTTTCTGGAGGATGTGTGGAGAATTTGGTCAACTTTTAATCCCAGCTGCCGTTTCAAATATCCACCTCACAGACGGAGGTTCTTCGCTGGATAAGAGCAGCGACAGGCGGGCAGAGGGAGGAACTGCAGCCTCAGGTGTTGGACGAGGCGCCTCATTGGCCGACTTTGTCTCACAGTCAACACTACGCACGTTTTCAGGGTATTATTCAGCACAGCTGGCTGATAAATCTCCACAACAGGTCCGGAGGAAACTTCATGGAAGCCACCACCCTCCACACACACACACACACACACACACACAGAGCTCTGATGATGATGGAACAAACATTTTGCTCAACATTTAAAAAACAGAGATTTGCTCCATATAATAGAATAAATAAAAGAGGATATCTGAATCTAAGGCACAGTGGGGCAGAGGTTAGAGCTATTGCCTCACAGCAGGTAGGTTACAGGATCTCTTCCCCACCTGGGGCCTTTCTGGGTGGAGTTTGCATGTTCTCCCTGTGCTCACGTGGGTTTACTCTGGGTTCTCTCCCACAGACAAAAAAACATGCATGTTATGTTCATTGGTATCTGTAAAAATTGTCCCTGACTGTATGTCTTGTTTGTCTCCATGTGTCCCTGTGATGGACTTGCAACCTGTCCAGGGTGTCCCCCGCCTCTTGCACACTGACTGCTGGAGATAGACACCAGGAAAGGAGAAGCGGGTAAAAGGAAATGGATGGATGAAGCAGAAGAATAAATATTTCTATAAAAAAAATTGGTGTCACATTTGGACTACATGTTGATATTTCCTGCTTCATTTCTTCCCCACCCACTGAGTCCACTGTAGCTTCAAGAGCCAATAAACTGTTGATCTCCTCCATCATGGGCGCCCCTCTCACACCGCTAAGATCCTGTGCACACCTGGCACTACAGTCCCTCCGCAGCTATCAGAATGCATCCAGAAAATGTTAAGACACACGTCTGAACAGCCTAAAAGTGCACTGAATCCGTTTTCACCCAGACCACCTATGAAAGGTTGCGTTGCGTTCTGTTCACCTCACACAAAGCGTATGTTTTGGTAGTCTGAGCACAACCCGCCCTGAGTCGAGCTGTGACTGTACACAAGCAGCAGGGTTGTTACCTGGACACCTTTAAGTTAACAAAAAAAAGTTCACTCAGCTGTCAGTTTCAGAGATAATTAAACAGGCTTCTACGAAAAAGCTCTGAACTCTGAAGATATGAATTATTGTTGCTTTTTGGGGTTTTTTATTGGTTAAAGGTTTCCGTGAACTGTCGAGTGTAGTACCGCAGTGTGGTGAGTTTCTTTAGATTGTTTGTTCTGATTGGTTTTGGACCCGCTGTGGTCACTGTGAGCTATAATGTGCTGTCAATCACAGAACAACAGTCTGAGCAGCGTTATGTAGCTTTACGTTCACCTAAATAAACACAGCGCCGACGCTGTGTGTTCACAGTGACGTGTCAAATAAACTCTGCGCTGAGGTTTTCTTCAGTCTTTGCTGTAGACCTATGATTTAAGGCCACATCCTGCTCTCGACCACTCTGCTCCTGAAGTGAAAAAGCTCTCCAGGGCGACTCACCTGAACGGTTTGCACTGTGTAGATCTTCTTCAGGTTGGATTCGCATTCTGCAGCCGTTGTGCCCGGTAAGGACCTGGGGGAACAAGTGAAAACTGTTCAGACGAGAGTCACGGGTAGCCAGAAAACACCCGAGCGCTGACACACACAACCGGCAGGAGCTGCTTTTAAATGAGCGTCACACGGCTTTACTGCAAAGGATGGGCTTTTGCACGCTGTCATAGATCATATGAGCCACGGGGTAATTAAACACAAAGTATGCAAGTACATGACTCGTGGACTTCAACCACATAATTTTGTTTTTTCTCTTGTGTTTGTTTTATACTTTTAGAGGACCATAATTCCAGTTAAAACACTAATATATATAATATATATATATATACACACACACACACACACACGTTGGAATAATTGGGAATCTGCATTGATTATAAATAGGAAAAGTACCCAGAATTCCAAGTGTCATCTACTTGTTTACTTCCTGTTTGAACTTTTGCTCCAACAAAACCTGATTGATTTTCTTGAAGGTGCAAAAAAACAAACTTTTCCAACAACCAAACAGACTATGAGTTCATGTTTTCAACTACCTATGATCCAAAAATCAACCAGTCTGATTCGTCAGCAAGTTGTTTCCCCCCCCCCCAACAACAACAAAACCTTGAAATAATACTGAGATTACAAATATCTGCAGTAACAAACTCAATCTTTGGGGTAATTAAAGGTTTACTGCTAGTTCTTTAATAAAGATGACCATGACCAGATTAATATTATTCTAACCACTGAACAAAGCTTCTGAACATTCACTTAACTTTCATGGCGAAATCTGAAAATATGTCGAAATGATGCCAATTTTTGTGATGCTCACTACTCTTCACATCGTTCAATGGCAACTCAGGACATTAAAAGAGATTTACTGTAAGCTATAAGAAACAAAAAAAGGTTATCCTGAACTTGATCAAACGGTGCAGTTTGGAAGAGTTTACAGATATATTGATATACAGTTTTGAACTGTAGGTCCACACTAAGGACCTACATTAAGCTGGCTGTAGTTTCTGTAGACTTCGTAGTCTGCACCTTTAATTATCCCCAAACTTTGAATTTTAAACCAGAATAAAATTTCTCTTTTCTATTGTCTTTTAACCCAGACACATGATCCCATTGAAAAGTTCTTTTAAACTTTTTTTAATTGAAATAATTTGTTTTAACGTGAACTTTTTCAAATTTTCGGTAGCTTACCTAATAATAAACCAACACTAGTAAATCCATAAAGAGATGAAGAGGAGTGTTATGTTAGCCGAACTTTGAAGACCTCTGTTCTGGGGCTAAATATGAAAACAAACTATAAACAAAGCATTGATAACAACCAACAATTGTGCGAGTTTATAAAAAGTGTATAAATTACACAGGGTTACGTTTTATTCTCAGCTAGTCACTTGGCACCAAAGAAAAAGTCTTATGTGGTTACACAGCAGTACAACAAAGGGCGATGTGTCTTAGCTTTACATTCGTTAGCCATTACGAGAATAAAACCGGTTTTCTTCTTAAAAACTTAAACAGCAGGGTCATTTTCGCCCCAAACTCTCCTCCTTTTATGAAACAAAAACTTCCTTCAGCTGCTCGGTTAAATAACAGTGAGACGTTCACTTGTCCCTCTGTGTGTAGGACTTCTTAAAACCAGCATATTACTGCAAGGCTGCAATTATATAAAGCTGTCTGGGGCTGTTGGAATGTGTACAGAGAAACGAGGTCAAAGTAACCCCTAAAATGCAAACATTTCCCCTCGCTGGGGTTTTGCTCCTGGAGGCCTTCGGAAAAGCTGTGGCCTTGGCTGGTGTTTTTCCTGCGTCGCCCCCCTCCCCTGCTCCGTCCCGGGGCTCCCAACTCAGAGACAACACGGAAGAAAGCCTGAAAAATGCTACCTGTCCAGCCAAAACGTCCAAGGTGAGTGCAAAGGCAGCGTCGTTGTGTCGCCTTCTCGCTGTTTCTTTGTGATGTTTTCCAACTCTCTCTCGTCGATGTCAATGTTGTTCTCGGAGGGGACAGTCTGGCCGCTCAGGGCGCCTCTGTCCATCTGGACGTCTGTCTCAGCCGCGGGGACCGCCATTTTCAGCAGGAGACACGCTGAGGTTTCCCCAGTATTTTTTCAGAGTGAAACCTGTTAATAAAAACACCCGGTTCGGGCTTTATCTTCAGGTACCGAAACGCACTACCGCTTTTCCGCCCACCAACTGCTGACGTCTCTGCGTCACCGGGCAGAAACGTCTCCGTTGGTCCGCCCCACAGATAAGAGAACAAACGGAAGAGGGCTCACTCTGCTCAGTTTTCGGCCGACCTTCATCACAAACAAACGAGCTAAACTTCCCCAAAGTTGTAATTAAACAACACAACACAAATATTTCTGAAGCGAAACGACCGAAAAACCGTCAAAAGGTTGAGAAATGCAAATGTAGCTTACTTTTCCTAACCAAATCCAATATAAACAGTTCATATTTATTCCACTAGATGGCGCTAACTTCACTTGGTAAAAGCACATTTTGTTAGAATTTCTTCGTTTTGCTTTTTTCATGTGTTCAGCTATTCACTACTAGCCAATGCAAAGCTTTCTTTATTTAATAGCTACTCGAGTATCCATTTGATCCTAAATAGAGCACGGTTGTATCTGTAAGTGGATATATTTATTATGTGCAGAACGCCTAATGTGTTAAAGTACACATTTCTGTAGTATTTTGGTATATTTGTCCTTTACAGTGTGTGTGAATGTAATACAAAAAAAGGCAGATTCAACTATACGACTCGACATATTCAGTCAAGTTGAGAGTTAAGTCTGAGTTGAAGCACCCCTTTTCTCGTGCATTATATTTTGTGCTGGGAAACAATAGTAAGTTTGTACAAATGATATTTTTTATAACTTAGAGTAAGTCATCTTCTTATTACACGATCTTCAGTCTGAAGCTTGTTGCTTTTTTGTTCTGGGATATTTTTGTGAAACAACCTGTCAAACTCCAAAATCTGTTACGTTTACACATTACTTAAACTGAAATTATATGACACTTTGTCTTCTATTTTCACATTAGTCTGTACATTTTATTTTCTGTTCTGAGTTTATTTAAGCCATTTAAAATACATCATAAGCTTTTGCTTTCAACCTTCTCGAACCTCCTGCTGCAGTTGCCCAGTTTTAATCCAATCGTAACCATTTTTGTGTTAAATTGCTTACATGGAATAATGTATTTTATTTTTCCAGCCAAACAACTTGAATTTGTACCTCCCTCCTCCACAGATTTATAAATCTGTCTGAATCTGTCTTTAACAGGCTGAAAATCCAGAAAGGGTCTAGTGAGTGTTTATTATCCCACCAGATATTTGTGAGTAAGCTGATTAAAACCTGCATGAGGCTGGTTACAAAGGCTGTGTGTGTGTGTGTGTGTGTGTGTGTGTGTGAATCACTGCAGTAGCAGCAGGTGAAGTCTTGTCACGTGAGGGCAGCTTTAGTTCAAAGTACGCACGCCACGCTGAGAGCAAACTTTGATTATTTAGCTTTACATTTTCTGTTTTCATCCACAAGTTTTTCACGAGACGTTAAAAATGACATCAGGAATTTTTCAGGAACTCTTCCCAAAAGTTTCATCAAATCCTCTAATGCCACCTTTAAAGTCAAGAGAGCCATTTCTGCCACTTTCCCCACTAAATACAGCTTTCCCAGACCTGCAAAACCTCCTTGAAACTGAAATAACACAAGTCATTTTTGAATTTTATTAAAATAATATGTTTGTTTGTTGACAATCTAAAATGAAAGAACTAAAATAAACTGTTGATATTTATCAGTATTTGTACATTAAGACAAAGAAAAAAGCAAACTTTTAGGAAGAGGGGAAACCATTTTGTTTATACCCCTCTGATAAATGTAGAAAACTGGATCAGGAAACTGCTATATGTCTCAAAGAGCCACTGCAGAGGAACCAGTCACATGTGGCCCCAGAGCCATAGGTTGCAGACCACTGCTCTAAGGCAGCTGATATACACACATGGATACATTTGTTGGTGCCCTTCCACAACATATATATCTATATATAAAATATAATGATATAACTGGAGCCAAAAAGCTCCAGTTTTGTGTCACCAGTTCCAGAAATCTTTCCCAGAAACTTAGTTTTTTGTCCACCTGGTTTTTGATGAGTTCCTGTTTGGTTAGTTTGTGTTTTTCTGTCAGTAGCTGAGCCCTTCTCCTTCCATGGAGCTCAGTATGATTCAAAATACATCGAAGGATGCGGTCAGGAAGTGATATGCTTTGACCCTGGAGTGGTTTTGGATGGTTTCCTCGGCTCCTTTTCTACCGTCTGCACCATCTGTCTGATCCACCTGGGGTTGCATTTCCTCTTGCGTCCACATCCTGGGAGCTTGGCTCCTGTCCCAGGAACCTTTATAGTTTGTAATACTCCTGTCAGCTGAGGTCAGAGGAACATGAAGCTGCTTGGTCCTTTTATCGTGGAGGTCTGGGCTCTCTCTGAGCTGCTCAGACAGACCTTTGTTTCTTTCTGCACAGAACAATAACAAACTACAAAATACCCAGTGGCTGTTTGTTCTCTTTAAATAAGCTGAATGGC
>NC_051433.1:24289228-24368474 GCF_001649575.2 Kryptolebias marmoratus
ATTATAGTGCACATTTTGAAATAAATGCATTTGAGAAAATCATTGCCTCTTTATTAAATGTTTATTTTACAAAGAATTTTTAAAAGTTCAAAACAATAAAGTACCTATTTAATATTAATTACAAATAACTCTTAAGAAGTTAAAAGAAGTACTCCGTGAGAGTTAATATTAAAATCTAACACTGAATCAGTGTTAGTGAGTGTTAAATTATTAACTCCAGCAGATTTGATATTTGACACTTTATAAGAGTTAAGGTACCAACTCTCCAAAAAGAGTTAAATTAACACTTTCTGGTGTGGACCCATATAGACACTTTAAAAGTGTTGAAATCAAATCAGACAGTGTTAATCTGGGCCTCCTGGATTTGCTGTGTATACCAACAAATTTAGCCCTTGAGGAACAGACATGGATCTTCGTTGTTACATTAGTTTATATTATGAGAGTATTTTTGAGAACTTTGAGGAAGGACAAATGAGTCCAGTGAGCCACAAGAGACAATAAGGTTTATTTCCGCCCTGTCTTGCAGAGATCCTGAATAAGCACAGATGTTTAATTAACCTGAGATAAAGAAGATATTGTTGGCACCAAAACTGTTGTTCAAAATACAGCTTAATGTTATGGAATGTGTGGAATAATATCTGCTCCAGACAGGTTTACATGATTCAAAACAAAGCGGAGAGTGTTCGGTTTAATCTGCCTATCAGCGCAGAGCTGCTGATCTGCCTGCCAACATCTGAGCCTCCTGCTGATCCCAGGCCTGCTCCGCCGGATCCGAGCGGACGTGCGCGGCATAAGTAAGGCGCCGCCGGTGTGTGTGACAGAACCCGCCAGGACCCACCCGAACCCTCAGCCCCAGCCTCAGCCTCCGGAGCTCCGCCGCGCCGTGCCGCGCCGCGCCGTGCCGCGCCGCGCCGCGTTTCGCTCCGGCGGGCTTTTGGCTGCGTTTAATGCGTCACTGTGGCGCCGGCGCGCGCGCGTGTTCTTTTTTTTTTTTTTTTCTTTCCACCTCTCCGAAACGGAGCAGGAGAGAAGACCTCCGAGATGCGTTGTGTGAGCGGACTGCTGCTCGTTCAGCCTGCTGCGAGGATCATGGAGCTCTAACCCGTGAGAAATGAGGGACAAGAAGAGGAAGAAGAAAAAAAAGGATTGTTGTTTTTGGGTTTGAGATGGAATCTGTTTTTTGTTTTTTTTTTCCTTTTCTGTCCGGGCCTGATGTCGGTGGTGTTGCAGGTGTAGGACGGAGGATTTGATGCGGGGGAGAGGGGCGCGCGCTCTGCTCATGGCAAACACAAGCGAGTTAGGGGAGAGCAGCTCGTCCTTCCAGAACCACGCAGCGTCCACGGCCTCTGCGGTCAAGCTCGCCTCCCTGGGTCTGATCATGGCCACGAGCCTGCTGGGGAACGCGTCCCTGTCGCTGCTGCTGCTGAAGGACAGCTCCCTGCGCAGGGCTCCCTATTATTTCCTGCTGGACCTGTGCGCGGCAGACGTGCTGCGCGCGGCCGTCTGCTTCCCCTTTGTGATGGCGTCTGTTGACGGCGGCTCCGCGTGGCCCTACGGCGCGCTCAGCTGCAAGATCGTCGCCTTCCTGTCGGTGCTCTTCTGCTTCCACGTGGCCTTCCTGCTCTTCTGCGTCAGCATCACGCGCTACATGGCCATCGCCCACCACCGTTTCTACTCCAAGCGCATGAACCTGTGCACGTGCGTGGCCGTGATCTGCATGGTGTGGACCCTGTCCGTGGCCATGGCCTCTCCGCCGGTGTTTGACGTGGGCACGTACAAGTTCGTCCGCGAGGAAGAGCAGTGCACGTTCGAGCACCGCTATGTGAAGGCCAACGACACCCTGGGCTTCATGCTGATGCTGGTGGTCATTGTGGGCACCACCCACGTGGTCTACATCAAGATGCTCTGCTTCGTCTACGACCACCGCAAGATGAAGCCGGCCCAGCTGGTCCCGGCCATCAGCCAGAACTGGACCTTCCACGGGCCCGGGGCCACCGGGCAGGCCGCGGCCAACTGGATAGCCGGCTTCGGCCGCGGGCCCACGCCGCCCACGCTGGTGGGCATCCGGCAGACCACGCACCCTGGCAACCGGAGGCTGCTGGTCCTGGACGAGTTCAAGACGGAGAAGCGCATCGGGAAGATGTACTACATGATCACCCTTACCTTCCTCGTCCTGTGGGCTCCGTACATCAGCGCCTGCTACCTGCGGATATTTGTGCGCGGGGCTCCGGTGCCGCAGCTCCACCTGACCGCCGCCGTGTGGCTGAGCTTCGCCCAGGCGGGGGCCAACCCCATCATCAGTTTCCTGTTCAACAAAGAGCTCCGGGTCCGACTCAGGGCCTGTTTCTCCTGCTGCCTGGGGACTCAGACCCCCATGGAGCCGTACTGTGTCATATGAACGCCTGTGAGCCAAAATACTGCCAAAGACTTATTTCTATACCAGTTTTTAGAATGTACACTGAGGGTTCCCCATGGGTATGTTAACAGAGAAGGTGGGTCAACCCGTGTTCATCATCACTCATTAGATCATTCCAAGGGTCTGCAACCTGCGTCTCTGGGGCCATATGTGGCTCTTTGGTCCCTCTGCAGCAGCTCTCAGGAGCTTTGACCAATGTCGGAACAACGAATGTTTAAATTTAAAACCATGCTAGGAAAGCAAAAAAAAAAATATGGCGAGTTTTTTCTGGTTACACCAAGAATTTGAAGGAACAGCCTAAAAACTTTAAATAAAAATTGAAATAAATGACGGTCTCTGCCTTAGAGGTACTCCATCACGTAGTGCGATAGACGTGGTTATCCTGAAGCACATCAAATGGTGCAGTATATGTATGCACTCCTTAAATGCGGGTCTGCACTCTGTGTAAACAAAGCACTCGGCTGAATCTGCCAAAAACCAAAAGGAAATTTGAGTCACATGACGGACGTACATTAGGCTGGCTGTAGTCTGTAGGTAAACAAATAAGGTGGAATGGAACAGGTGTAGAATCTGGGAGAAGAGTGGAAATACAAAAGCGATTCTGCTGCTAAAAGCCAAAAAAAAAAAAGGAGTAAACAAACACACATGGTAGCTGCCATCCGGTCACAGATGTTGCCACTGATTTTGTTTCTTACTTTGTGATTTTATTTTATTGGACCAGTCTTCACGACTTTGCAATGAGTACCTTTAATAAGAGAAGACCTTTCAGGTCCCAATTACGTATCCAACAAACTGGTCTAATTTTTTTTTTTGCTTTATAACTTCTGAGTGGGATACTTGTATTACACTTTACTTCCATAAAATGCAGTCTTTAGTCTAGACACACACAAAAAAGCTTATTTTTTACTTTTGTTATAAGAGTTTGGACTTTTTCTTTGTTTTAAAATACCAAAAAACATGAATAGCTTATTATATGTAGGTTGTTAATTTAATAATGTCACAAACTATGTAGTTCTTTTAGTGTGTAGTGGGTATACAACTGCCATTGAGTTGTGTTATCTTTATTCCAATCTTCAGGTACATGTGTCTCTGGACAAATTCTGGCCAAAGAGCAGAAAAGGCTCCTTTGATTGGAGAGGTTGCAGACCCCTGCATTAATCCAACAGGACATGACCTCGTTCTACGTCTCAGTTTTGCTTTGAGAGTGTTCCAAGTTGGCAGGCAGACGTATCCAACAAAAAAAGTGTAACTAGTTTCTTAATTTTTTTCAAAGTGGGTTTCTGTGGAACGATCTTGAGCTTTGAATGTCTTACCTGTTGTAGGTAGCTTCTTGAACAACCTCAGTATGAAGGATAATAAACTTAGCTTCGTAATGCCAACATTACTTTCACAATACACAGTTCAAGCAGAAATGTGTGGATACTCTTATTGGGAGTTCTCCCAGGCAGCACTGCCACTGTTTCCAAATACCTACAGATGTCTGTGTGGAGTTAGCTGTTTAATACAACATTCTTTTAAAGTTTTAGAAAATACTGTTTGCATGGACCTCTATGGCAATTTGGAGATTGGAGTTTTAAGACTGCAGCAATCTGCTTTGGTCTTGGCCCAGCTCTGACCAGCCATTAGCTAGTCAGTCCGATCAGAATTAAACTCTTTTTTTCTCTCAGCTGAGGCCGTTCAAAGCTGTACAATTCTTGTTAAAATCTGAATCACAGTTTTAGTTTTGTGTGAATCGAAAACACCTTTCTATCAACCAACTCTACTGATAACATTAAAAAAATTAAAGGCCTAGCACTCACAGACGGAATGGATATCACCTGCTGTTTTTCACGTCAGAGTTTTAGACTAAGATCATCTTGTGCTGACATGAGGTTGAGTTATAGCCGTTTTGGTCAAACCTTGTAAATGACGTTATGCAGCATTGTGAGGTATCATGAGTTGTGCTCAGAGTGTGTTATGGATGACTTTCAGCTACTTCCACACCAAATCTTAGTTCAATATTTGTAAAAGTATCTCTGTTATAGCCATTTTTATTTTGGCTAGCGTCCATTAGCTGCGGCTGCCATCTCAAATTGGGGTGACTCCAAAAGTTTATAGAAATACATCCAGTGATTTAAAACAAACAAAAAAAGGTTTAAAAACTACTTTTTTTATTTTACACTTCTGAAATTTTAGTACCTAAAAGTTGCTGCATGAAAAAATTAGAATGTAAACCATATTAAACAGAATCAATAAATACTGTTCTTTGCTTTGTGGACACTCAGCCAACTACAGTGGATACATTTTCTTAGGCTAATTTTTTGCTCAGATCTGTTTTTTTATTTTATTATTTTTGTGTGGTTGTTCACATTATAGTTTAAAAGACTCCAGTGTGAACAGTCTGCGGCCCTAAAGCGACCCACGTGAACAGAAGAAGACATGACATCACACGCATCATGTTTATGAAAGTAAATATGGATGCTGAATTCTGAAGTTGTTGTGAGATCTGAGCCAACTAAGTTGTTATCTGACATGGATTTTTTTTTTTGTGCATTTGATCTTGCCGCTTCCTGCTTGCTCCAGAATTACACTTCTGGAACGGGAGCGCCTTACTGAAAGTAAAAAAAAAAAAACTAAAGTATTGATCCCATCATGATAGTATCAATATGATCTGACGCCCGCATTGGTATCATATCATATTTAGAATCTTACTCAACCAGATAAAAAAAAAAAAATATATCAAATTTGTCACGTTCAAAAATTACATATGGGTCGCATATGTAAAAAAACAGATTTGCCTGCAGTGTGAAGGTGGCCTAAGTTTTGTATCATGGTGCTGCTTTAAAATGACATTACCCCGCTGTGCTGCTAGCTTGCGCATGCTAACACTGCTAGCACATGATGACATTGTTTGCACCTTTGTCAGAAAAAAAGTTCTACACAGGAAAAGGCTTTTTTTTGTTTCTTTTCTATTTTTTATATATATTTGTTGTTTAGCAAAAATAAGAGTTACATTTTTGCTGGTGCCACAGAGTTTTTCCGTGTTAGAGCTGCCTCTTCAGGCTGGATACTGTGATTAGCCTAGCATGCCTCCACATTTAACTCCATGTCACGTGACTGACAGAGCAGCAGTATTGTTGTGGAAAAGACAAATGAGAAGAGGGGGAAATGGAGAAGTGATGGAGTTGTGTGACTAAAAAAAATGTAATATCTGGCTTGATTAATGAATCACTAGAGTTTGTTTATTTGTGTGTCCAAGCGTGACCTGTTGTGGCATCTGGGACTGTCGTACAGCGAGTACATACGCAGGTGAAATTCAGGAAATCCCCTCACAAGAACTGTCCTTTTTTAAAACTGAGATCATCATGAGATAATGTTTCTGTTTACCCTAGTTCAAAGAGCTATCTGCAACAGGTAACATATTTTTTGTTCACAACCAGTCTTCAAAATCCCACTTCAAAAAGAAAAAAAATCTGAACTATCACTTGGAAAATAGAAATTAAAGGCCTAGCATTCCTTGAAGGAATGCATATCGCCCGTCAGCTTTCATACCAGATTTATAACTAAGATAATAATATGATAATAAATGACAGAGTTTTAGTCATTTTGGTCAAACCTTGTAAATGATAATAGGCGCAATGTCATGTGATAATGCAAGATCTTGTGAGATGTGATAGTGCTCAGAGAATGGCTTGTGAATGACTCTCAGCTACTACCACACCAAATTTGAGCTCAATATCTTTAAAATTAACTAAGCTATAGCCATTATTGTGTTAGCTAATGTCAGTTAGCTGTGGCAGCCATACTGAATTGGGTTGATTCCAAAAGGTAATCAGATGTAGACGTACATACAATGATTGCTTTCTGTGAGTTTCATTGGCATCTGTCAAGGAGTTCACGAGATATTTTGCTAACAGATAAACAGGGCTGACACCAACAGTTAATGCCAAAGTGTTAAGCAAAGGTCTTGCACAATGTCTGAATACTGGAGTAATTGTTGGGAATGAAATACAGCTACTACCATACAGGAAAGTAGCTCAATATTTGTTAAATTGGTTTCATTATAGCCATGTTTGTGTTTCTCAAGGTCAGTTGGTTGCAGCAACCGCGTTGAATCGGATCAACTCCAAAGGTTAATCAGTTGTAGATCCAATGATTATTTTCTGACCGTTTCAATAAAATTTGTCCAGTGGTTCCATGAGATATTTTGCTAACAGACAGACACAACGGACTTCAACAGTTTATGTCAAAGTTTTTAAAACAAATCTTGTGCGATCAGTTAGCACTCAGAGTGTGTGTTGGGGATGACTCTCAGCTGCTCCCACAAGAAAATTTAGGTCAATATCTGTGAAACTGACTAATGTTGCTTAGCTGTTGCGGTCGTCTTGAACTGGGTTGACTTTCAAAGGTCATCCGTTGCAGACATACATCCAAAGATTACTTTCTGAGAGGTTCATTAAAATCTGCCCACTGGTCCATGAGATGTTTTTGTTAACACAACAATCCTTTGTCCTGTTGCCTTCGATGGCAGGTGATAATGTGCTGGAGCGACAGAGCTACCTTTGAATTTCAGACTGCTGCATGTATTTTAGGTGACACTCCAAACCCACTCAGACACATGTTACATTCTTGTTCCTCCTATCAGCGCCCCATGACCGGATATTTCTGTCTGCTCCACAAAAATACAAACCACGATGTGTACATTTTGAAATGCTATGGAGTCAACCAAAATGCCGGAGCGCTACTTTATCTGTAAAATACTTTCCAGTTCTTTGAATACCACAAATGACCTTTAAAAAGATATTTTTTAATGACGGCAAAAACTGTAAATACTGTAAATCCCCATCTGCCTTTCCTTCCACTTTGGTTGTAAATATGTTGATTCAAATGTATATTCCACCGTTTATTCTTTGTGTAAAGGACGACAAACTCATGCTGAAAAATATTTGTTGTCTTTTTTTTCAGATTTATTCAGATCTGCCGAAGGATGAACACGACAGTCAGCTTTCCTTTTCATTAAAAGAAAGCGGACTCTGCAAATGTGAACAATTTGCTGCTTTGAACCAGTGTTTGGATTATTATTATTTTTGTTTTTCAAATAAACCTGAAATGGATGATAAGATGACTGGGCTCTATCCTCTGTTTTTAACAAGATGCTGTTATCAGAACCATTTCTGCCTTTAAAGAAGAAACTTAATTAGGGATGCAGCTGATTAAACTGTTCTTAGATGTATACAAAAATCATGTGATGGCAATAATCAGGTCAACTTTTTATTTGCTGCTCTGATTTGTGTATCGTAACTCCAAAAATGTACAGTTTTTGTGAACTCTCTGCGTTAGATAAAAAGGAAACGGACAACTATATAAAGTACCGTAATGATTTAGGTTTGACGAGAAGTAAAAGTTGCATCTGTCATGTCGTAATTTGACCACTGGTAAATGATTAGATTGTAAATTCTGTAGTACAACTACAAACCTGTCCTGTAATTCATGAGATATGTTTGGTCACACACACACATACACACACAAAAACATTATCATCTGCCTTTGCCTTTTGGCAGCCGGTGATAATAATTTAAGAAGCCGAAACTAAATGATCATGGCTTTGTAAAGTGGGTCAGATCCTCAAATGTGCCAAAACACAACTTTAAGAAAAAAATAAAAATTGAACTTTCGCTGTCTCATAAATCCAAGTTTTATCAAACCCAGGATCTTTAGATAGTTTAAGGCCATTAGCTTGTGCTACATCATTTGAACGAGTCATTAGTAAAGGGAGAAAGATGTATGACTAAAAAAAAAAAAAAGAAAGAAAGGATGTGCTTGGTCTACTTTCTCATGAATACCATTTACAACCTCAATTTCTTCATGTCTGGCTCCAGCTCTTTTGTATTTTAGGATGAGTGTATTTGCAGACATTGATCTGAATGTCAAACATTTCTACGCAACAAACTCATGTCTTCAGAAAGACTTCTTTGCCCCTTTCGTTTAAACAGATTGACTACAAACTGGCAGTGAAACTGTCAAACTGGCCTGATCACCTTTTTTTTTAAATAAAAGTTTGGACCTTTATGGCTCAGTCTGTCTTTACTGGACAGGTGACTCCTGAGAATGACGAGGAGCCATGACAGACAAAAAAACTTGAAATCTTTGAGCCTGCAGTTAGAATAGTTGGGCAGATTATTACACATTTAAAAGTCAGCAGTTGGAGAGTGAGTTGATATTATCACGCTTTACTGACAAGATTATCAGATGTGATTTATAAGTAGGCTATATGAGGGATAAAAACGACTACAATAAAATATAGCTTTTCTTGTAGGAATGCATATCACCCGCCACCTTCCATGCCAAAGTTTTAGGAGCAAGTTCTAAGATGTTGTGCAATCCGGTAGTGGTCAGAGTTTGTGTTGGGGATGAGTCTCAGCTACTACCACACCAGATTTTAGCTCAGTATCTGTAAAATTGACTGAGGTGTTGCCATTTTTGCCTTTTACTAAGATTGATTAGCTGTGGTGGCCAACTTGAATTGGGTTGACTCCAGAAGTTAATTAGTTGTAGATGTTCATCCAGTTTCCTTAAAATCCCTCCAATGGTTCATGAGATATTTTGCTAACAGACAAACAACACAGACACAGCCAGTTACATTATTGTTCACCTTTCATGGTGGCGGGTGATACTGAAATAATAAAGACATGAATTTGTTTGCATGCACCACCTTGTCATTGACAAACGACTATTTATATGTCATTGTGTGACTCTTCTAGGCAAAAGGCAAGCTGCCTGGTCATTTATCTGCTTGGTTTCATAACTGGTCCAGAACATGCAGTCACAGGAAGTCACACAGTGCACACACAAAGGAGGAGGTGCAGGGACCAGGTCGCAGTCTCTCTGGAGACCGGCAAGACAGTGAGGGGGGCTGAGAGCTAAACTAGGCCTAGAGATGAAAGAAAAACCCCTGGAAGGAGCCGCATTCAAAAGTACCGAGGATACCAAGAGCTACAGTTAGCCATGACGGGGCAGAAAGTCCGAAAGCCTGAAGAGACATGAGCATTAGGCTCAGAGAAACTAATCATGAAACAAGGATCAAGTACTGACTGGTAACCCTGATAACTGCTGCTACAGAGTCCGTTTTGACTGAGTGACAGGGCAGACAAATGTAAGGTCCTCAGCGCTGGCTCTGCAGATGTACTTCAGCACCTAGATTTGCTATATACAGACAAACAAGCAAAAAGAGAAGGTGCAGACAAATAGGAGGGAAAAGTGAGGGGCTTTAAAGTAACACGGTGTGACTTTACCTTCATGGAGTTCTTCAGAGCACTTCGATATTCTCAGTGTGCTCTTTAAACAGCCTCCTTCTTTTTATTCTGATCCAGCTTCTTTTTGTTAAAACATTAGCTGCTGTTGAGTCAGTAACGTTCACTGGCATTGGCTATGGCTCTTGTTTTAAACGAGTCTATTAATGTGTTTATTTAACATCATGATGCTACTGGACCTTGTGAATTTCCCTGTGTGATTAATTGTACGTGCGCAAACACTGTTCTCTGCATTTGACCCATAACACGTGTGAGATACACTGAAGTGGAGCAGTGAGCAGCTATTTAGGTGCCCCGGGGAGCAGTTAGGGATTAGATGTCATGCTCGAGGACACCGTGACGTATGGGCATTGAACCTGCAACTTTCCAGTCTCAAAACGGCTGCCATGCCACTTAATAATGAAAACAAGTTTGTTTGCTACCCAAGGTTTTTTGTAATAATTTAGTCCAATTTCCAAAACTGCATTTCTCACAGATATTATGCAGCCTAAATAGATGGGCGTCTTTTGATGCAAAAGAGTGTTAGACTGGAGGAGTCCTTGCATTATTTGGGAAAATCTAATTTTAACGTGTGCCTTGAAAAAGATGCTTTAAATAATTAACCTGACAATGAATGATTTCATAGCTATGTTTTCTTTTCAACAACGGATAAAGATGAGCTGCTCTGAAGGCAAACCGTTCTTTAGCCATTATGGTTAATTAAAACATTATCAATGTTCTTCTTTGCCCTTGTTGTGGCTAAAAACGCCCTTCGTATTTGGAATTCTTGGCTCATTATTTGTTTAGCATTGAATATCTTTGCTGGAGTAATGCTGCTTTTCCACTCATGCTTTTGTTGACAGCAGCTGAGAGCTCAAAACAATTTTGAACACTTTCAAACATAAAGCCATATGAAATGAGGAGCACTGGCTTTTATGTACACGGCTCGTTTTCATTAATATTTTGATTACATTAATAGGTAAATGTAAAACCTCAAATAAGATCAGATTATTAAACTGACTGGTTGTTAAGCATCGTAGAACATTATTTTGTGCGCTGACAAGGCAGAAACAGGTTACAGGAAATGAGATAATCAAGTGAGAGAAAGGAGAAGAACCAGCAAGCGTTTTTTTTCCTTTTTTCTTCAAATATATTGTTTAATTTAAGCCAACATGACGATAAATTACAAAAAGTAGCTCTCGTGAAAATAATAAAAAAAACAGTGTGAAAACAGGTTTTTAAAGTTGTTATGATGCAGCAGGGTTTGGTCCTTAGAGGAAGTATTCGGGGTACTTGTACGGTGACAGACATTTGGACTTGCCCCTCTCGATGGTAATGCAGGACAGATTGGGCAGGCAGGGGCACGTATGATGAAGCCTTTTCCCAAAGAAAGGAACCTGGAAGGAGGGCATAAAGATTTGGTTTAAAATGTAACTCTTTTTCTCTAGTCAATGAATGCAGATTTAGACACACAGGGTAAAAGTATTATTTTCAACATATTTATAAAAGAGGAAGATTCACTCTAGGTATTTTTCAAAAACAGACTTTTCTGCCTTTGCACCTCCCATGCTCTAGAAACCTAAACAATAATGGAGTCGTTTTTAGCCATGTTTTTTTTTTTCATCTTGTTTTATCCCATCACTATTAAACTTTGATTGTGTGCTTAATCATTTAATCCATTAAATCATTCTCAGTTCTGTCATTCTGAAGCACCAGAGCTGTATTTTTTTGTGAATTGTTGCCTCTTTATTAATTTGCTATTGTATGGAAACATGTATGTATTTGCAACGTGACGCTATATACATTGTTTGCAGTTGCAAAATAAAATGCACGTCGAAGTGCTTGTGACAAAAAAAACCCCGTGATTGTTCAGCCATGGTACAGAGCTTCTCTTCGGCTTCACTGGAGGTTTTCTCCCTTAGCTCTCTCTTGTGACACCCGTGTTACCATTTGACAGGTGTACCGCCCCGTACAAACTCCCCTCCTGTCCTTGGAGTTGGACACGTCGGCAGGGGCTGAGCGCTTAACACCACTTCGGACTTGCCTCACTGAATAAGTGGATAAAATGATAATACTGTCACTTTATTGTGTCTGATTGAGCAACAACAAGTCTATGATGCCCATATATGTCCAGCGGTGCACCCACACCACACTAATTATTAATCTACAGTTTGTTTCTTTTTTCTCCAACTCCTAAAATCTGTGCAGAAATACACACAGACTGCCACAGACTCTCTGTGTCTGCTGCTTGCAAAGAAAACACAACCTAACCTGCTTGTGTTTTTAGGCAAACTATTAGTTATTTTAGGGAGCTTTATTCCTGGTTTGGACAGGACCGCATCTTAAAGTTTCTATTGTCTCGAATTCCAGGATTATTCATAAAACACCTGGAGCTGCAGCCCCGAATGTCCAGGTCTAAAAACCACAGCAGGGATGAATATTAAGTTTTGAAAAAACCTGTCCAGATCCGCCTATTTTTAATTCAAGTGTTCTCTAGTAGATTCAATAATAAACAAGGAGCTCGCTGCCAAGCTGGGTGCAAAGCAGGTTTAGGCTGGTACAATGTGGGTGGAGGTAGGCAATGGAATAATGTGCATGGCCTAGAATATAGTTTTGCAAGCCACACACAGAAATAGACTGTGATTTTCACTGCTTAATGGTTTCTTGATTAAAAACACTCAGAATTCAGTGTGACTGGAGCAGGAAAACATTTCCTTATTTTCTAATTTCTACTATTTTTGAGTCACCAACTTTTCTCCAACATTCTCAGTGAGATACTGGTTTTGATAACTGAGAGGAAACTGTAAAAAATGTTTTAGCCAATCCTCATAACGTTTTTTATTTTTTAGTATTTTAATGTCACTAATGTAGACATTCTTGCCACCTAGTGGCACAGTTTGGGTACTTCAGCTTTTTTGTTAGAATTGTGCAAAGAAAACTAAAATATAAACAGAGAAAAAAAATATTTGTTTAAAAAAGTATCTGGAGTGTAGACAAGGCCTTGGGTGTCCTGCTGCCTATTTAAGGTAGATTTTATTGTTTAAAAAAGATAGGAAACAACAGCAGTTCCTGTTAATTAGTATGAGGACCACAGTGTCATTATAGGATAGTCTCACATTGGCAGGAATGTTTCAGTCTAAAGTTTTCAGACTGAAAGAGATCTCAAATATTCTTTTGCCAGATTAAAAATAAGTTTATGCTGATAGAACCAGAATATCAAAGAATGCTTCAAAAGGAAAAAAAAAAAAAAGAGGACTCGGAATGATGCATCTTTAAACCATGAGTTTATATCTGAATATTTAGTCCCAAGTGTCAGCTCACAGACTTTACGCTTGGTATATCAAGAAAATTATCTTGTGTTTTTGGCTACAAACTCATCATAAAAAAATATGAATTTAAAATAAAATTAAAGATGCCACACTTGTCTGAAAGAACATTTTTCACAGATCAGAGAGAAGCCCCTCACCTTGTGGCTCAGAGGATGACAGTCGTCTCCTTCCCGTCCCATGGGCATGCACATACGCAGACTGGGGATCCATAAAGTCACCGCACAGCACATCCCTCCTCCACACTGGGAGTCCCTCTCACAGGCCTACACACACATTTAAATCCACACAGTTAATATTTAAAGACGCTGCAGGTGGTTCAGAATTTGAAAATCAAACTCCACGATCCAAAGGAAACACCTCCGGCTATAAAACAATTCACTTATGGAGAGCTGGGATGAGACGCTGGGCGACAGCTCTCGCTTCAGATGAGATGAAGGGAATACTATGAGGAGGACAGCAGTGATTTTAAGTGACAGACGCAGATGAAAATCACTCTGTGTTTTATGGCGCCTCAGTTTTTCCCATCAGCTCAAGGTACGAGAGCTGTCATGACAGACACGACAATTTCTGTCACCACAGGTTTTGAATGAAATTTACATTTATAGAGTTATGTAGCGTAGGATTAGCATTGGAAAATCTTATAATCTTTAATTTTTTTAGCTGTATTCATTGCTATTTATTTAAGAAAAGAACAGTTTCTTGTACATTTGCCTTGTTTTAAAGAGAAGCCAAAAATATGAAAATGTTTTCCTATTTTATTTTGTTTTTATGTATTTTCAGCTCACATTCTTTTACTATACAGAGCTTTCATCATGACTTCAACTTCTTTGTTTAATTATTTGATATAATATTTTAAGCTGGAGAGAGGTACACCTAAAGTTTTAGCTAAAGCACATATGGTATAATATTCCTTCTGTGTCAGTCTTTTCTTAGAAGAAATGTTATATTTTCATTGTTTTTTCTGCTTTTTGGAAGAGCTGAAAGTGTTCATTCTTAAAAGTCATCCAGCATTTATGTTAGTTCTACACATTTACCCTTAATACAAGACAGCAAAAAAGGCACTTTTTAATTAAAGAGCTTCCCGTTTCCTTGTGAGGTATCTACCTGTAAGCCTTCACTTACCCCTGTGATGATGGCTGAAGATCCATGGGACACCAAGAACAGGGAGAGGAGCAGAGGGACGAAGGACTTCATGACGAAGAGCTGTCTTTGTGTTCCTTTTGCCGTCCGATGTGAACAGTAAGGATGCTGCGGACCTCACTGCGTGTGCATCTGTGACAGACCTCAGAGAAAAGTGGCCTCCAAACTCGTGCGATGAAGGCTGGTGGAAGGTTTTATAAACCCAGCCTGCCTTTCAGAAACTATGTGACTCACTCACACTAGCAACCCCTTGCAGGAACAGCTAAAAAAGAAGACCAAGGTAAACTTTGAAACGACAATGAGCCTGCCGCTTTTATGCCAGTAATGAAGTCCTCACATATGCTAAAGCTGACCAGGGATCAATGCTAACCTATTCAAAATTTCTCATATTTTTTCCTCCGTGCAACATTTGTTTCCTCCTTTTTACACGTTTTCAGGCTTCAAGGCCAGTTTTGAAATATCCTTTGAAATCTACTCAGGAGTGCTCAAAGCAACTGAAAGAGCAGACATTTCTGCAATCAGTACACTGTTCACAATACTTTAGAACCTATTAATGATTTTAAACTACAATTTCTGATTGTTCTAAGTCATAAAAAAGTCTTTTGTAAGTATTGTAGAAGAAAATATACCTTTGTGAATAAAAATAAAGTGTAGCAGCTCTTTACATTTTAGAATAAGTGTAAAGTTCTTCTTGTCCTATCAGTCAGACAAACTAGGACTTCTGACTGAAAATGACTAAAAGCTTTCAAATAACTTCAAAAGTTGCATTTGCTGAACTATCTGTAAAAAAATCGACCTGCACAGTTGAACACCGTTGCCAGAAATCTTTGAATCCCATCAAAACAAATTATTGCGAAACAACTGAAAATAGAAATACTCTTGTGAACTTTTGTATACTGTGTGAATGTAATGATGTGCAGAATCTCCAGAAGTCACGTGTTTTTGACTGAAGGCACTTCAAAAGTAGCTGACTGACATGGCCAATCAACTATTTGAGAGCTAAATTTGTCCTCATCCTCAGTCTGGCAGACTGACAGCGACAAGTGAGTCATGCAGGATGACGAGAATTCATTCAGCCACGTACCATAAATGTTTTATGTTTTAGTACAGGGGTCTCCAACATGGTAGCTCGTGAAAGGGTCATCCCTATGTTCCCCTATGTTATGTTCCCTAATGTTCCTACATCCCCTATTGTTCCCCAGTACAATTCCACGATGCAACGTCTGCACTGTAATTCAGTATTTTTTTTCATTTGTATTGAAAAACATTTGAAGGGAGAGCTATGCATCTTTCATGACTTTCATTATTAACCCAGGGAGAACACAAGTACCGGGGAACATAGGTGCTCATGAGGTCTTTTAAAGGGCTGCTGAAAAATCAGGATTAGTGAAATTTGAGTTGTCACTGGCAAAACAAACTTAGATTTATATCCAATCAAATGAATTGATTGATTGTTACATAAAAAGGTGATGGGACATAAAGGATAATTTGACAATTAGTTGTCAATCAAATGGTTACTCTGCTGGTAAGCTTGAGAAATCAGTGCTGATGTCATGTGAGATGGGCAGAAACCATAATCATATAGCAAGTAGCCATCTCAATAAGAAGCAAAAAAACATAATTTTCATGGGGAATGGGAAGCATTCTCTTAATGTTTCTAACAAATGTGTGGGTCTGAACTGCGGTGCAACTGTGTCAGTCAACGTGGAGCACCGTTATACCAAAGTTCACAGCAACTTTTCGTGGGACTTTCCTCTGGGTAGCAATCTTCAAAAAGACAAGGTAAAGGAACTAAAAATATTGCTTCAGAGACAACCGTCCCTTTTCACCAGACCTACAAAGACCCCCAACGCAGCAGCAGAAGCTTCGTTTGAAGTGGTGTACATCTTAACCAAGCACAAAAAGCCCCTTCACCGATGGCAGGATTATAAAGGAGGTTTTGACCTCTGTTCTGGGACCACAAATGCAGGACAGAAATTTTGCCTGCTATTGCTGATGTGCAACTCTGTGCTAATACTGTGGCAGGGAGAATATCTGTGCTGTCTGTGAATGTGCTAAAACAGCTGGAATCGGACATGGACAGGTGCAAATGGTTTGATCGGTCTGTCGGCGCAAGCAATACACCCCAGCTAGCTGTTGTTGGGGGGTTTTTCCGGATGGTATTTGATGACTTTTCCACCAAAGAAGAGTTTTCAGCCTTACTTCCACTCAAATCAACAACCAAGGGGAGTTAATATTTAATCTACCGTGAAGGACGACATAGTAGCAGAAAGGTCTCCGTAGAAAAGCTGGTGTCTGTGACAACTGATGGAGCTCCTTCTGTGACAGGTTGTCAATCAGGATTTATTGTGCATGCAGAGCGGACCCAGACTCTCCCAAGTTTCTCAACTATCATTGCATCACTCACCAACAGGCTATAGGTGCAAAGGTTATGGGATTTGACCACATTGTGTTGTTAAGATCAACTCCATTTGAGCAAAGGCATAGCAACACCAGGGCTTCAAGCGGTTCCTGGAGGAATGCTGGAGAGCATGGGGACCTCTTCTTTTTGATGTCCAATGGCTGAGCGTGTAAGATACTGCAGCACTTTCTTTCCTTGCTGGGTAAGATCAGGGCTTTTATGGTTGCTACTTGACCTTGCTTTCCTGACAGATGTAACAAAGAAAATTACCCAACTGAATCTACTGTTACAAAGGAAAGCCCTGTGAACAGGAAGAATGAGTGTGTTTTGTTATAATCTTTATGATATTAAATTAAAACCAAACAAAATACTGGAAGGATTATGAGACTTCAGCCAACTGGAACACATACCTATATTGTATGGGTTTGAACCCCACTGATTGTCGCTATAATTTACACCCAACCATCATATCACCAATTTGTGAACGTCATCAATGACAAATTAAGATAATATAAACCCAAATGAAGGATGCGCTTAGGAATTAATGTTGTTTTTAGGGTGAGGTAGCAAAATAATTAGGCATACGCCAAAATTTCTTAATGTGTCATTAATGTGCAGACACAGATTTATCATCAAACAAGCCTTCTTTTATACTGGTCTTTGCAAACATTCCTGCTAATTCATAAAAATGAGACTAATTGTTCAAAAATGTCAAACAAGAAAAAAAGTCTAAATAATAATTTAGATGGGCTTTTTTTTTCTCTCAAGCTCTTCACTGGGCTTGTTCTTCATTGAGCAGAGATTACTAACTGAAATGTGTTTGTGTGTCTTTCATGCTAACAGTTGTGATCTGATGAAGAAAAAGAGACAGGAAGGAGTGCTTGCATCCTAAAAACAAGCCAGTTCTCTTGTTGAATACTTGGGAGAGGCATATAAAGAGTCTAGATTACCTCATAAAATACTGAATTTCACAAAAGCCGTTATTGTTCTCTCATCATCTGGCTGTATCTTTCTCTACTTACTGCGGTCTCATAAGATTTTCATCTATGCATGTTGAAAAGACAGAGGCAGGAAGGTTATGATGGATTTTGAAAGTTAAATACTCTTCACCAGAGCTTCACCTTCTTTGATGCCATGATGCCTCTGCACTGTGCTTCCTAATTGTCCTCCTTCCTTGTTTTGTGTAACATATGTCACCATCTATTGTTCACAGACTATATCTTGATGATGTTGTTTTCTGTAATAGACTTGGCTAAGTTCATTACTGGTTAATTTTTAATGTAAAGGCATTGCAAAAAGTTTGCTTTAGGGATCAAAACCTTTGTTTTTCCTTTGAACTACCACATCATTGCCCAGGTTAAGAATTAAGATTCTAACAAAGCAACTCAGGTGCTGTGCCTCATTTTGCTTCCCTAGTATACATCCATTGCTACACTGGCACGACATAAATGTTGTCAAAATAACAATTGAGGACTGGCTGCACAAAAATGGAAAGACACAAGCTAGCTGCTGAGGGAATGTATGAATGTGGTGAAGTTTAACCAAAGTTTCTTTATTGTTTGGTTACATAAATGTCATGCTTCTGTATATGGCCTCTTAAATATCTATCAATTCATTCATCTTCAACTGCTTATCCATGGTTGTGTTGTGGAAGCAACAGCCCCAGGAAGGAAGCCCAGACATCCCTTTCCCCAGCGACACTCTCCAGTTCAAGCTGAGGGATTCCAAAGCTCCCAGGCCAGAGAGGATATATAATCCCTCCAGCGAGTTCTGGGTTTGCCCCGAGATCTCTTCCCAGTGGGACGTGGCGGGAAAACCTCCAAAGGGAGGCTTCCAGGAGGCATCCTTTTCAGACCCACCTCAACTGACTCTTTTTGATGAGAAGGAGCACTGGCTTTACTTATCTCTAGGGCTGAGCCACCTTATGAAGAAAGCTCATTTCAACCGCTTGTATCCGGGATCTTGTCTTTTCAGTCATGATCCAAACCCCATGACCATAGGATGAGGGTTGGAACGTAGATGGACCAGTGAATTCAGAGCTTTGCTTTTTCACTCAACTTTCTTCACTACAACAGATCAAAGTAATGTCCACATTACTGTGGACAAGGCCTCAATCTGTAGATTCATCTCCCACTTCATCACTCTAACAAGACTCCAAGATACTTGAACTCCTCCGCTTAAGGGGGAGATCCACCTCCGACCCAGAGGGAGCGTTCCACCATTTTTCCAGTTGAGAACCATGACCTCAGACTTGGAGCTGACTCTCATCCCAGCCGCTTTACACTCACCTCTAAAATACTTCATATTAAAACAAACAAAAAAAAAGTTTCCAAAAGAATGTTTCCAACTTCCCTCCTTGACCTTTTATACTGTACCTGTAGCACTGTCTAATTGTATTTTTTAATCTTTAATGCTGTAATGAATGAGTAGTTTGCAAGTAGATGTCATTGCTAGGTTTAGACAGTGCACTTTAGGAACTTAAGAGTCAAGGTGCTGAATGGTTCAGCGTGACATCTAAGAGAAACACAGTTTTTTAGAACAAAAGAAAGAGATGTATGAGTCGAAAAAGAAGCCAGAAACCATCATACTGTGATGCAGCTGAGTTAATACAGTACTGTGCCACTGCTCTGTTATTTTGAGCTGTCCAATTAAAACGAGCTCACAAATTCCAAACAAAATTTTAAACTACAAATTTATCATATTCTGACTAAGTTATTTTTTATTTTACATATTTGTTGACTTTTATTTATATATCAAAAAAAGCATAAATGTGTTTGTTTGTCTGTACAATTAACAAAATATCTCATGAACCAGAGGACAGATTTTGATGAAACTCTCAGAAAGTCTTCACTGGATAAACATCTACAATTCATTAACTTTTGGAGTCAGTCCCATTAAAGACAGCCGTCACAGTTAAGCAAGCTTAGCAAACACAAATATGGCTATGACTGGGTGAAACTGTAT
This sequence comes from Kryptolebias marmoratus, assembly GCF_001649575.2. NCBI lineage: Eukaryota > Metazoa > Chordata > Actinopteri > Cyprinodontiformes > Rivulidae > Kryptolebias > Kryptolebias marmoratus. The sequence continues at coordinate 24,308,747 of NC_051433.1, forward strand.
AGATATTGATCTCAATAGGTGTGGTAGTAGTTGAGAGTGATCCCCTAGAGACACACTAAGCTCTAGCTGGTTGAATTAAAGCTCTGTCATGAAAGGTGGAGCACAATATTCAGTCCTTCAAAGAATTCTAAGCCCTTAATTGCTGTTTTCATCATATGCTGGTGTAGATTATCAGTCATCCAGGACATGGCAAATCCCAAAAAATCCAAATCAATTCTGAGAAAGCTCCTCAGATGAGAAGCGAAACATCTTCAGCTACCGGTAGAAGTCCAGTTGTTTTTGTTCTAAATCATTTTTTGGATTTGTTTTCATCATATTTAGCCTATTTTGTTTTCCAGTTTATGTTAAACATTATTTCACCTGGTTTTTAGGTCAGCTGAATCAAATGTACAAAGTAGTTGTTTCAGTCATGCTCAGCAAGTTTTAAGATGGTTATAGCTTTGTAAGCTAGCTAAAGTTAATCATAAACAAATGTTTACTATAGTCAACACCAGTTGTTTATTACAATCAAGTAAAACTTGAATGTATGTGCAACCCTTTTTGCACAAGCTAGCAGCAGTGTCTTTTACAGCTATCAATTAGGTTGACCTGTGTTGCTCGTATTTAATAGTGTAACCTTCATAAATATTGGCAAACTTATAAACACAGTTCAGCAGGTCAAATAAAGTTGAGGGCATCAAGTAGCACAAAATCAACTATCTTATTGTTTCCTAAAACTTTTGAGGAGGCAGGATTTCATTTGGTTAGAAACTGAAAAAGTGGAAATAGAAGTAAAACAAAAGTGTCCTAAATTATGTATATTTCTCATTTATCTGTTTGTGTGAATTTTGACATCAACAGAGCATTCACTGGCACTGAGATTACAAAAAAAAGGCCTTGCAGCTTTTCAGTATGCATGAGGCGTTTGCACCAAAGGAACAGTCATTGAAAATTCAATGTGAGTTTGGTCTGCAATTATTTTCCTCTTTCTTTCTGTCTGATTAAAATTTTTCAGTGGGCGAGTGGAGAGAATGATGCTGTGCCACGTCGTTGTGTAGTTTTTAGGTGCCTGGTGAGTCAGTTGATTTGGTTCTACGGCAAAAGGAAGGAAAATTAAAAAAAATCTAACGGACCTATATTTATGCAAAAGAAAATATAAACTCCCAAGCTGTCCGTGTGAATTTATTGCACTAATTTGATTTTAAAAAGATTCTGTTAAAGATGTATACTCAGAATAATTTTCTTTCATGATATAAAACATGACAAAAAACTTTGCCAACTTGTTTACTATTTGATGCTGTTTTAACAGAGCTCCTAAATACTGAAGACTTTCTGAGTGTCATCCTCACAAAACAATTAATACCCATCTTCATTAAGTTAATGAAAAACAACAGCAACAACAAAAAAGAGCTCATTACCTGTAAACAAATTCTTGACATGCAGTTTTTCAAAGTGTTGTGAAAGATGCACATCACAGTCTGGATGTCCAATAGGGACAGAGGTGGATTTTCTTACAATGAAACAAATTTATTAGCAAAGTAAAAATTAATTACAATTATCCGACAAGATAAAAATGCTAATGAAATCATTCAGTGTATGAATAGCTCTAGATTTCAACCAAGAGTATAAAACCAAAACTACAGCTGCTTGACAGTTCTTAAGGATGGCTTATAAGAAAATAAGGAAACTACTCTAAGGGATGGCAAATCTGTACCCAATGACACACACAGCAACTTAGGATGTAACAAATAAGAGTGTGATTACCACTATCATGTATCAGGTTGGGTGTGTAGGTTGGAACCCAGAGGAGCTCAAAAGTAAACTGATTTATTAAAAAGAACAAAACAAAAAAAGCTGACATGGCAGCAATCAAAAACATACTAAACAGCAGATCATAGGGAAGAAGAGGAGGGAGACATGAGGTGAACCAGATAGTGCATGACAGCAACAATAATCCAGCAAGGTTATGATGAAAATACAAAGGCTGATGACGAGGAAGTGGAAACAGGTGATTGATTATCAACTAGGGTTCGGTGCAGATGGGCGTGGCACAGGGAACACAAGGAACAAATTAAACAAGGATCACAGAAGAAAATAACAAAATAACAAAATCCTGACATCATGCAAAAAGGGAGGGAGGGAAGTTGAACTTGTCAGGCACCTGACTAAAACTGGTTGTTATTTAAATAATACAGAAAAAATCCATGCAAGAGAAAAATGGTCAGTTCAGTTTATTTATGTAGCAGAAATCTCCAAAGTCATCTTAGGACATTGTAAAAAAAAAGTTCAAATCAAAAATACAATTTAAATACACATACAAATTTAATTACAGTCACTTGAATTCCTATTAGAATACAATATATTCACATACAGTACATTGCAGTATTAAACAGGAAAAAACCTCCAGCAGAACCAGAACCAGGCTCAGGATGGGAGGACATCTGCCTCAACTGGCTGGGGTTTGAGAGGACAGGAAAGAGACACAAACACACAATGACCGGTACAGGTGTAGTTTCTAGGGGAAGAAAAACAAAGAAAAGTACATGTTAAAGATAGGAATAACTACAAATACAAACATGGAGAATAGAGCAAGTAAAGACAGCAGCAGAGTGAGGAAATATGTTCAGTTTGTCCTCCAGCAGTCTAAACTTATAGCAGCATAACTAAGGGATAGCTCAGGAAACCCAAGCTAAGCCTAACTATAGGATTTATCAAAAAAGAAAGTCTTAAAAGTAGACAGGATGTCAGCCTCAAGGACAGAAACTGGAAGTTGGTTCCACAAGAGTGGAGCCTGATAACTGAGAGCTCTGCCTCCCATTTTAGAAACTCTCATCAGAACTCTGGCAGCAGCATTTTGGATCAGCTGAAGACCTTGAGAGTTTACTGGAATCCAAGATAAAAAAAAGAAATACAACAGTCCAGTCTAGACATGATAAAGGCATGGACCAGTTTTTCTGCATCATTTTGGGACAAGATGTTTCTAATTTTAGTGATATTACACAGGTGGAAGAAAGCAATCCTCAAAAAAAAAAGAAAATGTTGGAGTAAATGACATATCCTGATTTAAAAAACTGCAAAGCAAACTGAATGATATTCAGAAGAAGTGAAAGACTGTAATGTTTGTTCCCAAAATCATGTTCAAAAACCACAACCTATATCTTGTCTGAGTTTAAAAGCAGAAAATTGAGAGTCATCCAGGTTTTTTTGTCTTTAAGACATGTTTGTAATCCAAGTCCTATGTTATTTGCTCAACCACTGTGGACATTGCCTGATCACCACATGATGTTTAACAGACCCACAAAGTATACTAAAGCAGCTCAACGTTAAATAGGAAGGAAGACAATTAGCACTAATGAAGAACAGCTGACCTGCAACAGCAGCACCGCTCCACAAAAAGCCACACAGAATCCAAAAGTTAGTCAGTTGTATGAACATCCAATGATTACAGTTTGAGATTTTTTTTTATGTCTCTAGTGATTCATGAGCTGTTTTGCTAACACAACAAACAAACAATTATGCATACATACCAACGCAACACAGACAACTATAGAATATCACAATGTGGGCTTCTCTGTTCTTACCTTAAGTGATTTCTAGTGTTTTTATGTTCCTTCCAGCCTGTTTTCCTTTTCTCAGTTCCTGCATTCACCTCCTGCACTGTTTTTGGCTATAATTAGTCCCCAAATGTTCTCAGTTTTAGTAATTAGCTGCCAACATTTTTAGGCGTGTTTGCACTCTTCTGAGGTGAGGGAGCACTGACTTAATTGGATCTAGAAAGTGAAGGACGGGCCACCTGTGGTGTTCTGTTCAGCTGTACATTCTGAGGCCGGTGTCATTCACTCCTAGTGTCAGAATGTGACACACAATACCCTGCCTTTCATGGCAGCAGGTGCACAAAACTGAACTAATCGGGATGTTTCACCTAACATCAAGTTTTTTTTAAGGGCAGTTTTGACAAAAGGGTTGCAGATGTCCAACCTGTACTTTAGTTTTTTTCCGTTTGTTTTTGAACATTTCTCTAGTATAACTTTTAAGAACACATTTTAAGTAGATACGATACATAATGTTGGTGGGTAAGTAATAAAAATTTGTAGCTCTGTTTTCATCTGTGTTTAGCCTCTTTAGCAACTCTACCCTCCAAGGCATTAGGTCAATAGCATAAGTCCTGGATAAACCAATGCTCCTCAGACAGTCCTCCCAACATCATGGATATCATGAAACCTGTGACTGGCTGATATTTCACCATCTGTCTTTCTCCCCCCCCCATCTGGATCTTTTTTAATACTGTATCTTATTGTCTCATCTTGTACTTGAAGACTCTCCTCCTCATCTCTCCTCAAACACATTGTTTGAAGTGGGATGAGAAGACAGTGCACAGCTATATCCTGAGAGGCCGTGCCGCATGTCAAACAGCCTGAATGAATAAACACGCAGCGTCCTTTGGGAGAACTGGAATAGCTCCTGTTGCACATAAATATGCAGACTGGTCCACAGAAAGCGCTGCAGGGTGTTAATGAGAGCGGCGAAATACATGTGCGCTGCTACAGCAGCTCAGTCTGGCGTCTTAATTACAAAGAAAACAGCAGACTCCACAGCACCATCATTTGTGATGGGAACAAAACAACACTGGAGCATGAATCAGCAGTACATACTTTACATGTTGAGGATTTGTTGTACAGCAACTAATAAAACTCTGTGTAACACAAAGGCTCGTTTTATATTCTGACCGGTGAACAGCCAACTCTAATCGAGCCTCCTACTTTATTTCCATTTTTATCATCACCAAATTCCTCATTCTCACTCTGATCTACTTTCTGTTGATTTTCTACTATCGTGGTACTATGACCTCATCTTCCTTATCACTATATCACATCATAATGTGCACATATATGCACATGCATATTCCAACCTCATACGCCTGCAGTGGTGGGCCGTCAGGGCCAGCCAGGCCTTCTCTGCTGGCCTAACATAACCAGAAATCATGATCATAATTATGATAAAGTTTTTTTAATTTACTTTCCCTAGATATCTAAAAGTATTCATATTCTCTTCATGTCATATAATGCTCCTTCCAGTGCTGTTGTTTTTAGGTTAGAGTTTTTATCCAATCAGAATTCAGCTATTTTATGTTGCCAGGCTGTATGAAATCTGCCCGGGCCTTCAGAATCAACAATGCGGGCGTCTGTGCGCTGTAAGTGAACGGGCAAATACAGTTGATAGACAGTTGCAATAGCCAATCAGATCAGGAGTTGTCAGTAAGGCCTTCTAGCTAGCCTCACGTTGAACGTGACATTTACGCGTCCTGTGATTGGATATGGATACTTACTAGTTTGAGCCGCGGCAGTGCTATGCAGATCAACAGAGTCACACCCGGGACTGTTAACAGTTAAAAACTTTTTTGACCCACAATAGTTTTGACAGTAGCATACCAGATATGTTTTAATTGCTGATGTGGGTTTGTTGATTTTTAAAATGCGCCGGATAATAGCCCATTTTGGTTTTCATCCTGGTGTTATAAATGCTGGCATAATGAAAGGTATTTATTGACTAAGTTGGACATCACTGAAGGCCTAAGTGTGAAATGCACCGCCCGCCACTGTACGCCTGGTATTGCCTTATGATATTCCATTCTGTTAAAATGTTGCCTAAGGGTAACATGCAGTTTTTTGTCATTTCCTATTACATGTTTGATAACATGTCATGTAAAGATTTTAAAAATATTTAAATACTAACCACTGAAGGTGATACAGATTTTTTATATGTTTATGTATCTGGGTGAAAATAAGTGAAAAATGCACTTTTCTGTAGAGCTGTGTGAGATGTTCACACTGGCTGAAAAAGGAAGCAAAATGAACCCCTGTGGATCATGTGAATACTTTTTTATATTTTCATTGGTTAGTATTTGAGTTCCCCTCCCCTGCAATAGTATTGACCAATTAAATGTGTCTCATTTAAAAAAAAAGCTAAAATAAGTTGTGTTGCCTGGATGCTAAATGGGACCCGTAGGGTTATATCCAATGATTACTTTCTGAGAGTTTCATTAAAATCCATCCAGTTCTTCATGAGACATTTTTCTAACAGACAGACAGGGTTTGGAGTGAGGTGCAGCCTCAAGTGGGGGAGTTTATGTAACTTGAGGTTTTGCTCACGAGTGAGGGAAGAACGAATCATGGTGGCTTCCACAGTATTATGTACTCTGTCTTGGGCTGTTGTGGTGAAGAGGGAGCTGAACTCTGGGTAGTGACCAAAAGAATGAAATCTTGGATCATCAGCCATCAGAATGTGTGTTTCTCCACAGGGTAGCTGGGCTCTCCCTTAGAGATAGGGTGAGAAGTTTGGTTATCTGGGAGGGACTCAGAATGGAGCCGTGGCTCCTCCACATCAAGAAGAGCCACTTGACGTGGTTTGGGCATTTGTTAAAGATGCTCCCTGGACGCCTCCTGAGATGTTCTGGGCATTTCCAACTAGCAGAAGACCTCAGGCAAGACCAGAGACACACCAGAGAAATTATGTCTCTCAGCTGGCCTGGGAACACTTTGGAATCCTCCCTGGAAGAGGTGGCTGTGGAGAGAGATGTCCGGGGTTCCCCTCTCAAGCTGCTGACCCCACGACTGGACACCAGAATCTGCTCAAAATATCCATTTAGTAAACAGTTCCAGCTCCCACAAAAAAATTTTAGTTCAATATCTGTGTTATCGCCATTTTAGCTGTGACAGCCATCTAAAATTAGGTTTAATCCAAAAAATTAATCAGTTGTAGATGTACATCCAATGATTACTTTCTGAAAGTTTCATTAACATTTGTCATGTGGTTCATGAGCTGTTTTGGTAACAGACAGACACGAACACACACAGACATGGGTAAAAACATTATTGTCTGCTTTCACCTTTCGGCAGTGGGATGATAAAGTGGCAAATATAAGTATAGTAGGAAATAAGGTAAGATAAGCACTTGTAAAAATTAGATGTTTTAAATAAATCAACTTGCATCATAATGAAACAAATTACATTCAGTAACATTCGATTAAACTTTAGTGAGAAGTGATCAAATTATTTTACCAATTTAAAGTTTTTAATTTTAGTCAATTGTGTTTTGGAAAAAGGAAAAAGGTTTATTCTTTGCTTGTATTTTTAGTAAGACCCTGTCATCACTGTAGAAGGCATCGCATGCCTTTCACCTTTTAATCTTTGCAACCAATTAGTTATTCTCTGTAAAAAGGGATTTTTAACTGTTTTAAACATTACCCCAAAAGATTGATTTTTAACAATGTATTTTAGTTAGTACTGCAAATTTGATTTACAAAATTACTTTAATTTGAACTACATGAACTATTTGTTTTCGGTAACAACTGTTACCTAAAAATTTTGATTCAGTTTTATCCAGAAATACTGATTATGCACTGCAACACACGTATGTGTCATCAGCATATGATTAACGATTAACTTTGAGTCAGCGGTTCATTCCACGTCTGCAGTGTCTGACATATTGGTAGGCCTTAATTTTTATGAGTTAAGAATGCAGATAAGTTCATTAAAAGTCAAGGTCTGTTATAAATCCTGTAAGATTCTGTGTTAAACAAGGTTCAGTGTTTCTAAATTCAATTGAAAACAGTGGCTGAGAAAGCAGCAGCTCTGACCACTGCCCAACGCTACATGGCTGTCAATTTAAAAAAACAAAACAAAAACAAACACAAAAACTGTTAGAAGAAGTCATGTAATTCCACTGCTAATTTAACTTTTTTTTCATGTTGAAGCAAAGTACCTTGTGTTAAATGAAGTAAAGTAGAAGCAAGGTTAACTTCCTAATTATAAACATGGCGCTCCTAATGTTTTGATCAGTTCTTAATCTTCAGGAGTCCGCTTTCAAGCCCTGACTAAATCAAGGAGTCATTGAAGGTGCTCGTTACTCACAGCTCTGCTGCCGAGGAGGACTCAGTAGACGTGTCTGTGGTGATAAAGAACAACCAAGTGCTGCATAGTTGTGGAAACAGAACCAAGGTAGTTTTACTCCTGACTGGTTTGATCTGTACCCTTAACCCTGAGTATCCCAAGAAGATCACATGGACATTTTAAGTTTTCTGAAAACCTTTTTTAGAGATCAACTGCATACAATTGAGCTATCTTACATACTACAAACCGCTCAGACCTTTCAGACTAATAAATAATAGGAGCTGAAGCTGCTTTTAAGTTTTCCGCCACAAACCTGTGAATCAAACTGCCTGAGGAGCTCCGACTTGAGTCTGATCTGACTATTTAAACCAAATCAAAGACATATTTGTTCTTCCTTTAATTTACGTGACTTTAAACTGTTTCATTGTCTTTTAAATTAATTGAAATCTTGCATCAGTGTGTGTATGTGTCTCTTTTAATTAATTGAAACTGCGTGCGTGTGTGTCTTCTTGCCCTGTTCCTGTTAATTTTGTTCATATTTTGTGAAACACCTTGAGTTGGTGGTACACAATGTGCTATGTAATTCATTGCCTCACTTCTGTTTCATAAAAACAGTAATTTAAACATGTTATGTGTTTTAATTATATGTTTTGATTATTATTGTTCTTTTTGAAAATGTTTGTTTAGCACTTAACCTATGGTGATTTAAACAAGGCTCTTCACTCACTTTTTTTGGCAATTTTTTGGCTGCTACTGCTGGTGTATTTTGGCATTTTATTGTCTGAGCTGTAGCAACATTTTATTTTGAGCAATTTTGAACAAATCCAGCTGTTATTGAGATGTTCAATGTGCATATGGTAATTTAGACTTCTGTTTGAATAAATACAACTATTTGGAATACATGCTGTCTTATTTGTCTAAAATTAAATCAGATGTTTAGGAAAAAAAAGGTATAATTCAACTAATTACAGGTTAAAAACAATTTGTTTGGATTTAACTAAAATAGCAATGTAAAAATGACCTAATTTATTGTGGTGGAAACAATGGAAAATATTATTTAAATATCTGATTAATTGTATGAACAAAAACCAAGTATAAATAATTAGGAATCAATTCATTTAGTTTGGTGAATTATTCTAAAAAAATGGTTGAAATTTAAGTATTTGTTTAAGTGTGATTTAGCGGTTACAGTTGAGTAAGTTTAATTAAAAGTTTTGGTTAAAATTTGCCCAAATAAAATGAGTGCAAATTGGTGCACTAACAGTGATGTTCTCTTTATTCTATTTCTGGAACAAGATGTTTTTGTTTTTGTATTATTTAATCACATCAGATTATTCTGACTATGCAAGCAAGAGTCTTATGCACCCTCCAAAATATGGAGTTTCTACTCTGTTTGCACAAGTGTGCAACAAGGACCAAACACTGTTTGATATTTTTCACATCGTGCAACTTCCACAAGCCTCTGTCACCTTTTGAATGTTTAAAAAAACGCATAAAAATCTATCTCTGCACATCCTAGTTTTTGTTAGTCTTGGATGGAAACCGGGTACAGAAAGGCTGAAGCTTGAAAACTTCACCTTTCAAAATTGTTTGTTTCCAGAGAGTCTTGCAAGGTAGGACTCAATGTAGATGTTATGCAACTGTGTTAACCAAAATGCTTATCGGTGGTACATAAGGGGAAACCTTCCCCCACTCACCCATTTGAAATGAGAAGGCTCCATCTGGCCTTTTTCCCCTCTTACAAAAAATAGCAGGGTTTGCTTATTACTTCTAGGTCTTTTCACCCAGTTAGGGATGTTTCTATGAACAAAAAGGCTATTGGATTGCATTTCTGTTTTTAGATTAAATAATTGGTAGAGGTATGCTGGTTTGTTCCCTGTCTGTGAAGGCACCATTTCAATTTTTACAATGGTACATGACTCAAATCTGGATATTTTATGCCTACATGGCTGTCAGCCTCATAGTCCTGCTTGTGCCACAGAAAGAGCTGCTGGTCCTATTTTTAAAAACTGCCTAAGGTAGCAAGAGGCAGCACCAGGATGTGGGTGCACATTTTAGAGCATAGCATTTTCACCCATTTCTTTGATTGTTATAACCATTTCCCTCTACTGGCTGAGCTCCACCCTGTAACATTCTTCCCTGCTAACCTTCCCTCTGTTTCCTGCTTGGCTTCTTTACTCTAGTTATTCAGGGCACATGACCTGGATGTTTCAGAGCTGGCCCAGGTAGCACACTGTCCTCCAGGTCACTGTCCAGCTTAGAAGCCATATGGGATGGAAACATTCAAGCCCTCCAGTTTACACATGGGCAACAATGGAAGTGTAGATTGTGTAAGTCTTAATTATATAAGTGGGTCAGATCACTTACAATCAACAGCAAAAAAACAAAACTTCAGTGCAATCATACTTCACAACCACTGGCAGCTGCAGCAGAATTCAAGACACCTACAGCCAAAATGTCAAGACTCAAGTCACGTGGATGTAAAGGTAATGTGTTGAGCACCTCAGTGCTGCGAAGAGCAACATAAAGAGAAACTGTCCATGCTCATTTGAAAAGTCAAATGCATAGAAAAAGGGAAAACCTCTCAGGATGTTAACAGGGCGCCAGCTGCAAGGCAGCTCAACAAAAAGCCCCATGAAGGTTAAGAAAGGCAGTTCAAAGACTGAACTGGTATCCTCTGTTGAACATTAGGAAGTAGGCAAGTGTATGAGTCTGCTACACAAAATCTGGCTCAGTGGTACCACATTCGCAGGTGGGATCAGTTTAAGATCCAAAGATGATCGCTACATGGACAGAAACAAAAAACACACTGAAATGGTTACTGACGATGCTAGGCAAGATTTGTGGTTACTATCTTCCTACTACTGCATCCATGTCGAAGCCACATGTATGCCTTGTGTATGCCATAACCAGAGTCCAAAAACACAGAGAAATAGCCCATTTTAACTTAAATAAACATATATTATGTTCAATGAGCCTCCCACCAATCCCAGTCCAGTGATAGCAGCAGCTAAATGTGTGCTACAATCCCCATACCACTGACCCTATATTAAGATTATCATTAACAGTTAATGGCCCACAGCCATGGATCAAACATTAGGTCTAAAAATGAAATACATTGAACCTTTGCAAGTTGTCACTGCACACTAATTTGAAAGTATTCAACTCAGTGATAAAATGACCTGTGCCGTAATCATTCTAGTCAGACTAGCACATTTTAAGTACTGGTACTTAAAATGTCTTCTTAGTCTAATAAGAGCTCTGCTGCCAGTTGTTAAAAACGCTTAATAATAACGTAAATATGTATAATACAGGCTTCCCCCAAAGCAGCTCATTATACATAATCAGTCTGTTTTTTTTCCCTCACACAAGGATCCATACAGTTTTTGTGTATAAAAACTCACAGACAGCTAAATGTGAATGAGCCTTAAGGATAACAGCTCTGTCCTGATTCACTGTCAGAGCCTATAGTCTGCATGGCAGATGTGCCAATCTGACAGTGAGGCGTATGAATATAGACAGAAAAAAGTTTTGCAAAATAAAAGTGAGTTTATTATTTTCTTGTATGTCCAAGTGCTTTTTGTCAGTGTCACTGCAGCTCAAAGAAACAAGGAGGGTTCCTGACAGATTTCTGCTCATAATGGGAATTAAAAAAAAAACTATATTTTTACAACTCAAACCATAAAAATGTCATAGTGGTTCAAGCAAACTATATATTTGGACTTTTAAGGTGCATCACTTTAGACATCTGTTTCCAGTGTCGATTGGACAAAGTTGTTGTAGCTACAAATTATACAACATTTCCACGTTTCTAATTCCAAAAAACTGTGTAAAAATAAAATGTTGGTTTTTATATGTTTGCAAAATGCTTAGCAGTAAGTTACCAACAAATCCAACTCAGACTTAAACCAAAAAGTCAAATTAACACATGAATTAACACATGAATTCAGTAATAATAGTTAGAAGCTGTTCGCAGGACTTAATGTAGCAACACATATGAGTGATGACTTTTGATTCATTACGCCTTCCAAAGCTTTTGGGGGAAAAAAACAAAACATAAAAACAGGCATCAAAATTTCAGAATAGTGTGCTGTGTCTTTTGATAGAGGTTCACTCTACAAGGGCAATTTAAAAATTAAAAAAGACGTCCGCTAACTTTTCATATGCACAACTAGTACAGGGTTTTTGCAAAACAACTGAGAAAACTCAGCCGTATTTGGAGTTTTACACCTCAGGTATACTTCACAGTAGAAACATTAAACTTTAAATGGATCACTGAAAGTTGGAAATTTTGTGAGTGAAACAGCTTCCTGATATCTTTAACTGTTTTTACAGATTCAAAATTTATGACTAAAATTTTACCATAGAATGATAACCTTAGAGCATCATGATGTCACACAAATGTTTGTGCTGTTTAAAAATTCACTTTTTTTTATTCCTAGGTTTAAGTTTCTCGTACATGTTACACACTCAAAAGACATTTTGTCTTCTTTCACACAGTGTGTCTCTCACTATAGAACTTACCATTTTTACTCAAACCCGCCCAGAGTTCAGATTGCACACATCCAAACTCTTATTGACTTCTATTGTATCTAAGCTCAGTATTTTTTCTCCTCAGTTGCATGCAAAGTGACGGTTGTATTTGTCATATCTTGTAGACACAAAAAAATCGACGTGTCATAACCAGACACCTCTACCAGTTATGATCCAGAATTTCTTTCAAAATTGTCTAATGTTCGATTTCTACTCTGTGTTTTTGTTTCCCAGCGTTATTAAACGTATAGTGCAATCAACTTTGAAGGGATGTTCTGTTTAATAGTTATTAATTAATAGTTAGCACCTTATCATTAGTGACATCAATCATAGAGCACAGAGGATGGAGAAAAGAAGCAAAGCTTTTCATCCAGGCTAAGCTAATGGCTAGCTAAATGAGTGACAATTTTTAAAATAATTTTTTCAGGTTTTTCAAACAACTCTTTCTCAAAAACAGCATACTGCTGTGAAAGAACGCTGCATTAGTTAATAGTAACCCCCGACACTTTTGCATGACACCGTTTTGTTCAATTTGTTGCTGATTTCTCAACCAGACAACGTTTGTGTCATTACATGAATGTTTATGTGCGGAGCAGAGATAAACCGTGTCTAGGCTAGAGGTGCTGAGGCAGCTGAATATATCAGTCCACCAGTAGTTACAGGGGTATATTTGATCTGATTTGATCCGATCAGGTGGACCGATACTCTCAGCAGTGTCGGCAAAGTCGTAACATAGGCGCTCAGTTGAGAAAACAGCGCCAAACTAAACAAAGACAAAGGTTTGATATGTCATTTTGAACCTGACAAATGATTGTTTGGCTAGCCATTAGTCTAGCCTGGATGAAGAGTTTTGCCTCTCCCATCATACTCCGTGCTCTGTGACTGATGTCATGGCTGTAAGCTAAAGATAAAAGAAATGGGACTGCATGTATTTGTGGCTGTGCATCGTATTTTAGAGTCTAGACATAAATAGGGGCTCTTTCTTTAGTCCTGTTAGATGAGAGTTGGCTGCTCACACAGGCAGACATCCCAGTGATTAAAGACCCAGCCTGCCGTTTACTCCACCCAGACTCATTTCACCTGCCGCAAGCCAAGGCTATCACCTCTAATGCGCTTCCTTCCCTCCAGACGATAATCTGACTTCCTACCTTTTTCATCAATGTCACTTAAATGCCTCCAGTCCCATTTGTCACATCCCCCCCGCCCTTTTTTTTTTCTCAGGTAAGAATCCCTTTGAGTACACCATCTACTGACAGTCTCTCCTTGCATCAGGCGTCTCCCTGAGTAAAAGCACACAGAGACATTCGGAAGTAAAAAAAAAAAAAGAAGAGCTTTCTTTCTGTGTTTCTTTCGTTCCAGGAAAAAGCACATTATTTTCTGACGCACCAATGATGACATCTCTTTCCTGAATTTATCTTTTCAGAGCATAACTCTGAGGACAAGCGAGCAGACTGACCTGGAAAACACACACTCTTCGTCAAGCAGAGGACAAATGTCGATGGCTCAAATGCACAGAAACAGTTGTAATATTTAATTACACGCTGATGAATTTGTATCCTCCTTTGCTGGCTTATTACGTTTTCTGTGAGTCTTAATTGCATCAGAGCGTAATCAGTCAATAAATTGGATTAGACACAAGGTGAACTCACTTTCCATGCCAGCTCTGCTTTTAATGAGATAGTTAATTAGGCTTGGCTTTATTGAATTACGGGACGTGATCGACCTCCATTTCATTAAGCCAGCGTGTTGTTCAAATTGTACTGCAGCTCAGAAATAGGGTTCTTCCTGTGCACTCACTTTCTGTGCAGCTCAGGATCGAGTTTGTCTTATTTAAGGCTGGGTGATTTTTAAAACCAGCAAACCTGTGAGGAAGATTTGTCTCTGGATAAAAATCCTTACAGCATGGATGAAAAGGTTTTTGCCCGTGTCTGTGTGTGTGTCCGTCCGTTACCAAAATATTTCATCAACCACTGGACAAATTTTGTTCAAACTGGCAGAAATTAGGCATTGGATATGCATCAACAGCTGATTAACTTTTGGAGTCAGCTTGATTCAAGATGGCTGCCACAGCTAACTGACCTTAAAAGCACAAAAACCCCTATAACTCAGTCCATTTTACAGATACCGACCTAAGATCCGGTGTGGTAGCAGCTGAGACTGATCCTCAAGTCATATTCTGAGAACTACCCGAATGCAAAATATTTTTCTTTCAAATTTTGCCATTAACTATTTAGAGTCAACCTTGTCTGTCTGTTAGCAAAATACCACATGAACTACTGGAAGGACTTTAATAAAACTTTCAAAACATAATAACTGGTGGTATCTCTACAAGTGTTTAACGTTTGTAGATGAACTCATTCAAGATGGTTCCCACAGACAACTAAACTTAGAAAACACCAAAATGAGTATTATTCAGTCAGTTTTAAAGACATAAATAAGATTTTTTTGTGGTTGCAGCTGAAAGTCATGAACAATGCATAATCTACTCTAAGTATGATTCTTAGAACAAGATCTTTGCATAGAACTTTGCAATTACTTATTGCCATCCGCTCTGTTTGTCTGTTAGCAAAATATCTCATGAACAAACAGACATATTTCAGTGAACCTTTCAGAAAGTAATCACTGGATGTACATCTACAACTTATCAATCTTTGGACTGAATTAAATTCAAGATGACCTTCACAGCTAACCAACTTTAGCAAACACAAAAATAGCTCTAACCGTGTGAGTTTACCAGATATTGAGTTAAATTTTGATGCAGTAGTAGCTGAGAGTTGTTCACATTACAGACTCTGAGTGTGGCGTCTCACAGTATTTCATGAGATTGTGCATATTGCTATTTTCAAGGTTTGGCCAAAACAGTTAACCTTGTCATGAGAAGGTAGTGGGCAAAGTGCATTCCTTCAAGAAAATGCTAAGCCTTTAATTCAATCCAGCTAAGGTTTTCAAAATCAAGAACTTCTATCTGACTTTGGTTATACAGTCGCTTATTTAGTTTCCAAAAAAAAAGTGATACAACTACAATAATTAACTGACAATCCATGCATTTGTGTAAATAAATGTTTTCCCCTCGAATCTGTCAACTTTTCTCTGGATCAGACAAAAACCTAAGATATGACTCCAGCACACTGTTCAGATAAAGTGGTAGACTGCTCCTTTAAAAATGAGGCACATAGCTGAGCTCAGATGGATGTGACACACAGCAAGAAAAAAAAAACTGTGCTTCCACTGAAATCCAGAAGAAAATACAAATCTTTCTGAAGCTCCGAAAGAGGGATGATGTAAACGAAAAGGCTACAAAGAGAAACAACTTTTTCAAAAGTTTTTTTAAAAAAAAAAGCTGTGAGGAGCTAAAGCTGTTCTAAAACCCCAACTTGCCCTTCAGCTGAACTGATATTTAAAGGACTGAAGCTTCCCACTCAGCTGGTTTGCACTTTTACTGCAATTTGAGTTTTCAGTCTCTTGCCAAAAGTGAGATTCCACACAGCTACTGCGAAGTCTGAGCACAGAGCGGGGGTGGCGTTTTTGCTTTTATGAGTCAGTTTGAATCAAAGAAAACACTAATGAAGACTTTAGGAACAAAGGTAGGCTTCACTCCGCAGCTAGTTAGCAACAATCATTTATTTTTTCTGGGTTTGGCGCAGTCAAAGACGTATGACCGGTGACAAACACGTGAAAAAAGGGGAAATGGAACATGTCTTTGGTTGCTGGTGGTCGAGGACCCAAAGGCAGCAGGTGAAACCAAACCAGACATTACACTGGATGAACTCCAAGGAAAGACCAGGTGAGTGATATGTCAGGATCTGACAGACACTGAGTGACAACAGGAAGTTTAACCCTCCTGAAGAGGTAGAGAAGCCCTTGTGACTTTGGGTCAATTTGACCCAAAAACCATGGGAGGGTTAAATCTACTGAGAGGGGTGACTATTAAGTAGAAGAAGGTGAGTAAAGTTAGAGTAGCAACACAGAGTAGCCGAGGGAAACTATGAGCAGGAAAACACAAGCCTACAATTGCCAGTTTGAACAGGTTACAGAGAGAAACAGGCAGAACAAACAAGATCCCTGAAAACATAGATACACGAACCGAAACATGTGGATTTACAGAACTCAAAACCAGGAGAAATAAGAATAGTCAGTAGTACGTAGTTTGTAGAAGAAACAAACAAGACAGGCAGCCATGCAGACATGCCCAATTCACACTACTCTGGATATTTTTAAAAGCTGAAAAGCTTTGTCTCCAGTTCCCACGGATCCACTATAAACAGATTTTAATCCGCTTTGGTTCAGTATTCATGGGGTCGCCTTCTGTTTGGAGAATCAACGGTTTGAGCCCCAGTCCCTGCTGTGTGCCAAAATGGCCCCGTCTAGTTTCCCCAAACTGAGGCGGTTCAAAGCGCTACGGCATCGACAACACAGACGATATTACATGTTCATAGCCTTTCTACAGAACTCCACTTTTAAAAAATCTGATTTAAATGTGTTATTTACACAAGAGGGCCATGGAAAAAAAGCCAAAGGCCATCCATCACTAAGTTTTGAAAAAAGATACAAATTGCCCTTGGTTTTTAAATGCAATAGGTCAAATTAATTATATAAAAATATAAATTATCTTACATACAGAACCTAACGACAAAAGAAAAAATGGCCATATCTGAAGAGACAGTTTTGCATATTCATTTCTTATGCCTTACAATCTATCAGCAACTGTTTTTCATTTCTTATTTCTTCGTATTCACTTTACCACAATCCATCAAATCAGTTAAAAAAAAAGAAAAACTCACCAAAAAATCCAAACATTGTTTGACTTCAAAATAAATGCAAACATTTAAAAACAGACTCTCTGTTACTCAGACACCTGCCATCTTTTTATGGCTGCAAGTTCATCACCAAGAGTTTAATCTGTCTCACTGGACTTTTCTCTGTTGCTCCTTTCACTTCAAAGTCGAATAATACTGAAAAAAATCTAACTTTGTTTTTATATTTTTCACTTTAAACTTGGTTAACTGCCAAGAGAAGTTTGCACTGAGCATGCTCAGAGTAGTAAGCTAAATGAGAAGTGACTCTCAATCTGTCTCAGATCTAATACATTTAAAATGTTATCTTGGGGGCCACATGTAAACAAGGGCCAGATTTGGCCTGCGGGCCTTAAGTTGGACACATGTGCTTTAATGTAGTGTTATTGCAAAAGATCCTCTTGAACAACAAAGCTGTGAAAATTTAACACATCTTCATCGTTCTATTGTAATTTATTGTCTTCGTTTTTTGTAATTCTGTCTTTGTGCGACGGAAGAGTTGTTATCTGCTCTTGTTTTTCTTTGAAGTTGTTTTTTCCCCCTCCTTTTTCTCTCTGCATTTATTTATAGTGATTTATTCATAGACAGAGTCTGCTTGTAAACTAGACTTTAGAAACAGGCTTAAGTCTGGGGGGAATCACTGCGTGAAGAAAAGCAGGAGAGTAAACAAAAACCTCTCTCGGATGTGATGCAACAATGTGACACAGCGCAGCACATTCACAGGTTGTCTGCCGATGCATGTGCAGTATTCAAAACATAATATGGCTTTATGGTTTTAGTGACAGCGGTAGACTGTTGTTCTGATTTAAACCAGTGAATGTGCAGCTGTTATCTGTGAACTGTACAAACTGAAGGATTCCCCCAAAATTAGGATTTTGTTCTACTAAAAGTGGTTTAATTCTGTACAAGAACAAGCAGGCAAAATTATGGACAGATGGACGGATGGACGGATGGATGGATCAATCCATTTATTTATCAGATTCTGTATAACAGTATCAGTTAAATACTGTCTTTTAAATAACAGTATTTTACTTTTCATTGTGTAATCTAGTCAGGATTCTTCTTAGGCTTTATTTGATCAGCTTCCTGAACTTGTTTCTAGTATTTTAGATTTGCTTTGGTTTTGTTCTCGGCTGAGTTCTCTCAGCTGGATTAAGAAGGGATGTTGATACTAGGAGAAATGACCAGACGGAGTGACTACAGTCCCTGACAGAGGTCTTCTCTCTCTGGTGTTGAGCCAACAACTGTGCCTCTGTGACATCCAACATCACAGGCAGTCTGGACATGAGCTGAGTAAAATAAGAAATGATTTTTGGAACAGGATCCTGTGCACGCTCGGTGGGGAAATAGAAAAAATAGAATAAAAAGAGAAAGCATAAATGAGAAGCTCCCTGTGAGAGCTGATGTGCCTCAGCTTCCTCCAATGATTTCTTACAAATTAAAAGAAAACATTCTTGTAAAGTGTTCAAGTCAATGTAAGTGAAATGTTTTTAAAATTAACTGTAATTCTGTTTTGACATAATTGACTTGTTGCTATGTTTTTACACACTATTTAATCTGTATGTATATTGCTATATTTCACTTTAAATGTTTGTTGTTTGTTTGCATTTATTGTCTTTCACATGTTGACAGTGTTCCAAAATCTCACTGTAAATATGTGGAAAAGCTTTCACATAATAATTATTGCTCAAAGTCGAAAGACGCTAATGCTTTCGTCCATCTCTGTTATCCTCAGTTCACAATATCACTTGAAATCACAAATAATGTCATTTACAGGGACAGTGCATCACTAAAATAGTCCTCAGGCCTTATAACATCCTGACCTCTTTATCCTATCCAGCCCCACAGTTCTTCTGAAAGGTGCTGGGTAGGGATGAAATGATACATCGAGCATCTCAAATAATTTGACAACAACATCTTCAGGCAAAAGTCTTCAATTTGATGCTTTGTTTAATATATGCCGTTGTGTACCGCTGACTGGTCACCACGTTTACAGGCGTATGCTACGCAACAGAAGAAGATGGAAAATAACAAGGAGAAAACTATTTTAAAAAAGCCAAAAATCTGGGACTACATCAAATAGAAGAAATTAAAAAAAAAAAAATCAATACACACAAAAATTGGAAAAGTGTTTTTTTTTTTATCTGACTTAATACCTTACATGGCCGCTGCCACTACACAAACCAGTAGTGATGGTGTGTGGTGAATCAGGTTGATTTTGTTGAGTGAAGAGCCAAGATAGAGCATACTGATGGATTTTCTTTGTAAATGTGTTAAAATGACGTAAGAGGGAAAACATGAGGGGATTCAGTCTTTTGGCTGAGTGAATCTAGACAGTGTTCTTGTGATCTATTAAAATAACAAAAGGCTGATAAAATCTTTAAGTTAGTGCCTCCGTTCACCTAAGACTCCTTTAACTGGCAAAAGTTTCTAATTGTAGCTTGTTTTTTGATGGAGAGAGTCATTTAAAAAAATGATAGACCTATCATTCCTTGAAGAATTTCTTTCAGAATTTTAGACTAAGATCATTTTATGATAAGAGAGGAATGATGGATATTGTTGTGGCCAAACCTCATAAATGAGGTTATGTGCTATCCCATGTAATATTGTGAGTTCTTTCAAGATGTATTAGCCCTCAGAGTATGTGTTGAGGATGTCAGGAATTGGGTATTTTGAGGTATTTTTTGAGTTTCTTTTGTGTTGGGTTTATTTTTTCGTGTTTCTTTTTTGTTACATTGTAAGATATTGTGTCGCTCCCTGTGCCCTCAGTGTCCCCGGTCATCATTCACTTTTCCTCAGCTCATTACTCCACTCCCATCTACACCTGTCCCTCGTTTGGAGTCAGTCACCCGTGTCCACTTCCCAATCGCCATCTGCCCTTTAAAACCTGTTCATCTTTGTCACATACCCACTGGTTCATTGTTGCTTACATGCGCTGTCCGGATTTCCTCGTGTCGCCTTTCTCTTGTGCAGTCTCTAAGTTTTTGTTTCAGTATAAAGTATGTGTAGTGTTTCTTGAGATTTTTTGCTAACACAACAGACAAATGAGCACACACACCTTCAATGGTGGACAATAAGAAAACACTGGGGGTGGGGGATTTCCTGCCATCCAGGCATCAGCGTCCATCTCTACTTTGAATTAGCCACTGGGATCCAGTTGATGGAAACCTGATGTAAAGTGTTTCTGAACTCTCTGAACTCTGGAAAGTTCACTTGGCTTTAAGCTGGATTTCTACTCCACAAGAAGTTAAGAAATCTGCTCCGTCTGATGTAGCAGAGAGATGTTCTTTTCCACGAGAACATTTTATACTCTAAGAGAAAGCCCTTTGCTTTGATTCATGTTGCTATAGCACTATGATCATCACAGAGATGGAAGCTTCTCAGTTTATGGAGGAGGAGAACCTCTTTTTTCAGGATGTTGGTTGTCTTTCTGACCATTGAGTCCTGCTGTCTGTTCAGCAGCATGGCCTCTGCGCAGAGGAGCGGTCACTCTGCAAATACTGGAACCCAGAATCTGACAGAATCTGCTTCCAGCAGCTAATACTCCCAGCATTACTGTGGTCACGCTGCTTCCTGAGCACCTCAAGGAACAGCATTAACCACCCCTCTACTTCATTTTTCAAATACACAATAGTTGACACAAACCCCTGGGAGAAAAAAGATCTCCCTAGATCTTGTATTAAGAACAAGCTCTTGGAGCTCCTAGGAGAACAAAATGACATAATTTTGGTCTTGCAACTGTGTCAGAGAGAGCAGATTCCTTCACTTCTTGTGGAGTATAACTCCAGCTTTAACAGTCTACCACATAATGAGGTAACTGTTGCAGACAGATGAGATTTCTATTTAAACTCTTTGGGGCTGGTTCCAGGTCAGAGAGTAAATGGTTGTTTGTCTCATCTGTCTGTATGTGTCCCTGTGATGGACTTGTGACCTGTCCAGGGTGTCCCCCACCTTTCACACAGTGACTGCTGGAGATAGGCACCAGCTACCCGCAACCCGGAAGGGAGAAGCAGGTAAAGAACATGGATGGTTGGATGGATGGAAGGATGGACGGATGGATGGATGGACGGACAGATGGATGGATGGGGGTGGTTCCAGTGCAGTCAAAAGGAGGCGACAGAGAAGCTTCTCTGCAGTCGTACCACAGACTCCTGCCTTCCATCCTTCTTGCTCCAGACATAATGGTGGGGCAGTAAACTGAAAAGCCTCCTCAACATTTATCTTAAAGTCCCACTCCAGCTCTCCTTTTCCCCTGTGAAATTGTATCTGACTTTACCCTGTAATGCTGATCCTCAAACAACCTCTGCAGCCTTTACTAGAAAGCATCGCTTCCAGCCTGGCACAAGTACTGCCAGCCAGGATTAACTGCTTGATTCTCTGCCACGCTCAAAACTCGAGCTCTCTCATCAAACTGCCAGGCACTTTGAATAAAAGCAAGCACCAAATGGCAGCTTGTTAACGTTATATGCACGAGAGACGAGTGGCAGCCGGTGTATTGCATATTTACTCTCTGAAAATTTCATGTTTCCCTAATTGACTTGGGTTCACAGCTTGCCTTACAGTTCCAGATGACGCCTTCCCCCAATTAAAATTGACAAAGATTTCTACTACCTCTCCGTTCTACATTTGTGCATCTTGGAAGAGTTCGTACCCAACAGATGAACGTTAATATACATTATGAGGCTGCCGCAGCACCCGTTTCTGTTTATGCAAGTGTGTGTGTGTGTGTTTGCATACATATCTAAACAGCGGTGGCATGTGTTCGTACAGCAAGCTTGCTTCACCTTATGGCCGCTCAGTCAGCCGTCCTGGCAGAGAGCAAGGAGGTTCAGAGGCAGCAGGAGGTGGGGAAAGAAAGAGAGAGAGAGAAAGAGAGAGAGGAATCTGACTCCAGGCAACAGATGCACAATTAACATATCCCCATAATTAGGATGATGTGGAGGGATGACGATGAAGATGTAAGGGCGCAGCTGTTGTTGTCTGTCTCAGGCAACACGAAGCCGCCTGAATATTCATGTGACATTTTTTTTGACTTTTCAGCCTCTTGCTTCAAATGATGGTGATATGCCATGTTGTTTTCCAACTGCACGACCTTAGAGCCTCGTGTCCTTTAAAGCTGAAAGGGTCTAATTAGTCCAAAATGAAAGTGGCCCCCAGTGTTGAGACGCTGTGTTAGGGAAGCATTGTGCAGTGATGAAAC
Source organism: Kryptolebias marmoratus (assembly GCF_001649575.2). NCBI lineage: Eukaryota > Metazoa > Chordata > Actinopteri > Cyprinodontiformes > Rivulidae > Kryptolebias > Kryptolebias marmoratus. The sequence goes on from NC_051433.1 coordinate 24,331,141, forward strand.
CCAATAAAAGGCAGGTCACCGAGAAACAGAAAGGCAATTTGCTTTTGGTAACTTCATTAATATGCCATATTCTATTGCACGATACGCTTCCGTTTTTACGGCGTCAAGCCCCCTAAAGCACTTTAATATGTTGCAGATGTGTGCAAATTTATACCAGTGTTCTGGATTTAAAATCTTGTGTTAATGTGGTTAAATGAAATCAGGCTCCAGACTAGCAAATGTGCTGCTTTGAGCAAGTAAGGAAGAATAATGAAGAGCAAAAAGTAGAGAACTACAATCTCCAAATAGATATTAGTTTAGCAGCCAAGATTGGACCAAAGTGCATTACTCGCTCATCTGTCTTTGTCAGAAACTTCTGCTCCAGAGACTCCAGCCGGCTAAGCTATCAGGCCTTTTCTTTGGGCCTTTGTGACACAGCGGCTCACTTCTTCAAATTCTACATCAATTATTCAGATAGGTTTCCTATAAATATCAATCTGTTAAAGGGACGAGATGACTGGGGTCTGTGAAGTACTGCACACATTAAAATGACCCAGTCTTTTAGGGATTTTATGTTATTTAACCTGTTGCAAGATATATGGCTTTTTGAGAGCGTACATTTGAAATTCAGTACAGTTATGAAATCTAAGTCTAAAATTAGAGAATCATTTTTCAGTTATTTTAGGAAAGGCAAGAGTGTGGAAATACGTTCCGAATACGAATTTTAAAATACTGATGTATGTAATACAAGTTCCAATAACTGCAGGGTTGAAAGGTGTTCACAGCTGAATACAATACTGACTTAACAATGTGTAACTAAGGCCATGCTCTGAGTATTAAAGTACTCTAACGTACATTAGCCTGTCTTTAGTTGAACCTTTAGGGGGTATAATAGCACACTTGATTCCAGTTGCCCCTTCAGTTCCATGGCCCGTTTGTTTAAGAGATGGTTTTATCCACAAATCGACCTAATTACGAGGTCATTGGGAGATGATACTTCAAGATTTGTTAGATTTCACTGGCCTGATTGTGCCTAAGGTACAGTATACTGTCGTTCAGTTTAGTTCATTTCAGTTTAATTTTTTAGCACCAACTCACAACAAAAGTCATCTCAAGGCACTATACAAAAGAGAAAACAAGTTGAAATTATATTTTTGGTTAAGATTCAAATCCAGTTAGTCTCTTTAATTAGTACTGGTGGTCACACTGGTCAAAAAGTGGACTGCAATGGAAGGATTCCTAATGTTGTAACTTTTGTCCAGAGTTCTGGTTTTGTAGATGGTTAAACAAATGGAGTTTAGGGAAGTTTTTATTGTTATCACAAAAGTTAAAGTCCCCTAAAGAAACAAAAGCAGCATCTAGGTATGAATTATTGTATCTGTTTTTACAGATGTTTAAGTGCACTGACCTTGTTAGCAGAAGCAAGATATTCACTGTGCTGCAGCTCTGTTGGCAAAACAATGGTCTGCTCTTCATTGTATTATACTCCAGATCTTCAGAAGCTGACTGTGATGTTACTGTGTTGTCAGAGCTCCAGGATTGTTTGATGAAGATCATTGTTCCTCCTCCTCGGGCTTTGTCGCATTTCGAACACTGAGGTTGGCTCTGTAAGCAGTGGGAGCTGCCAGTGTTGTCTCAGTCGGGAGTTCCCTGTGTGAGCCAGGTTTCATAGAAACATAAAACAGAGCGCTCCTGAATGTACCTCTGTGTGCCCATCCAACTGAGAAGATCATCTTTCTTGTATCCTAGAGACTGGCCAAAAGTATCAACACAACGGTTAGCCAGCCTCTGCTAACCAGCTGGTGGAGTCTTCGTCGCCCCCCTACACACACCTTTGTTTTTGTTGTTGTTTCGAGTGGGAAATGTCTCTGCTGTATGGCCAGATGGTCCTCCAGTGTGGAGCTGTAGTTCTGGGAATTATTTATACATGTGCTAATATATCACACATGGGGAAAAACAGTACCAATACTGTAAAATAAACAAAAATAATAAAAACAACAAAGCTTAACTCAGAGAGCTATACAATGTTGCACAGAGGGAGATGCTTCACTGCAAAGTATGATGTCATACTTGACTTACTGTTAAACACTCCAGCAACTACCTGATAACACTATAGCTCCGCTTGTGATGCCACCGCTCATGCCCTCTGGTGCCCTCTCCGTGCAGATTAAACCATGTTCATCCTCACTGCTGGTGTGAATGTGTGTCCTAAACAACCCAGTCCTTCTGCATGATTAATTTTTGTTGTTGTTATTGTAGTTTGCCACTGAGTTGACCCAGTTCAGTTCCATTTATATATAAAAAGACACTTTTTCTCACCTCATGATTCACAAACAGGTGAGGTATTGATGGTTAAAAAAAAGAAAGTAAATGAGTAGAGAAATGAATTCAGAGACTTTAATTATGAGCCACAGAAGGTCACTAAGAGGTTTGAAAACCTTATGAGTCATTTCCTGTTTGGCCCTGTCGGTCACCTCAGACTTGTTGAACACCTTGGCCAATTGTGTGGCAGATGTGAGTCATGTTATGAAATGATACCACAGGGTGCCATGTTTTAATCACCTCAGTAGAGCTCTGCAGGCTTGGATGAGATGATATGAATGGTTAACTGATTTCCTGATGGTTGTGAAATATTCTTCAAGTGTACAGCTTTGTAGCACATTTTGAATCGTAGTTTTTCAATTTTTTTTTGTTGTTGTTGCCAGTCTTCTAGTTGCTGACGCTTGACAAACTGCCTGGTGTAATTTCTAAAAATTACAGCAGGATTTGTCATCAGACAGAAGGTGAACTGACACTTCCTCTGCTGGTGAGAGTAAAGGAAGACATGATGAAGAACCTCCAACAGACAGAAGCCTGCTCTGCCTGATGCCCAACGTTCAGCTGCCAACAAAATCATACTCGCCAAAGGCAAAAAGGGAATATTGTTTTTGCCCACGTCTGTGTGTGTATATTTGTGTGTTCATTTGTTTATAGTATTAGCAAAATATCTCATGAACCACAGGACAGATTTTAATGAAACTCTCAGGAAGTAACCATTAGATGTATATCTACAACTAATTAACTTGGAGTCCTATTTAAGTCGACTGCCACAGCTAAGCAGATTAAGCAAATACAAAAATGCCTTTTAACCAACTAATTTTACAGATGTTGAGCTTAGATTTGATGTGGTAGTATCTGAGACACATTCCCACCATATACTCTGAGTGCTGACTGATCACCCAAGATCTGTTTTTAAAACTTTGCAGTTACCTATTGAAGTCAATTGTGTCTGTCTGTTAGCAAAATCTCTCATGAACTACTGGATAGATTCTAATGAAACTTTCAGAAAACAATCATTTGGTGTACATCGACAACTGATTAAACTTTAAATTCACCTCCATTCAAGATGGTTGTCACAGCCAGCTTAACTTACAAAACACAAAAATGGCAAAACTCCGTCAATTCTACAGATATTGAGCTAAAATATGGTGTGCTAAAAGCTGAGAGTCATTCCAACTCATACTCCAAATGCTACACATTGAAGTTTTACAGTATTTCTATAACATTGCAATATTTTTGCCTAAAACTTTATTTGCAACTTTTGGCGTCAAATCTGTTTGCGTGTTACAAAATATCTTGAAAAACAGAACAAATTTAATTTTAATTTAAGTAATCGTTTGATGTAGATCTACAACTGAGAAACTTTTGAAGTTCCCCATATTCAATATGGCTACCACAGCTAATCTGTAATCTGCTGAGCTAAAAATTTGGTGAAGTAGTAGCTGAGAGTCATCTTTTACACATACCTTGAGCATGAACACATCTTGTAAGATGTGGCTGTGGCGAATGGATGAGGCGGCCATCTTCAATTAAAACTCTGTCATGAAAGGTGGCGGGCGACTTGCATTCCATGAAGGAATGCTAAATCTTTAATTCTACATTTTATTTCAGAACTGTTAAAAAAAAAAAAACCTTGTGCACCATCTGACAGAAGCTTTAGTCAAGAGCCAGAGTGTCCTCAACAGCATCATAAGTGGCACATAATGAGAATTAATACCCCAATTAGACATCTGCTGTGTTTCCAAGGCTGTCTTGAGGAAAATGTGTTTACAATTAGGAAGAGATCTCAAATGAGCAAAGATGTACACATCATCTTCCTAAATGGCCAACGTTCAACGAGGGGGTTGCTGATTCTGGCGGGACGGGTCGGCCAGAAGCCTGCGATCGTTTCATAAGTGGAGGCCCCGGGGGAGGGTGTCATATGTGATTAGGTGGAGGGAGCTGCAGAGGCCAAATGAGCTGAGAGGAGTGGCGAGAATGAGGAGCGACATATTCCCACTGGGTGTCACCACTGATCACATCAACCCCCCACCACCACCACCACCCCACCAACAGCTCAATCAATGACCTGTATGAGTTTCTGGGAGCAGAGATGCTGTCACAACAGGCTCCAATGCTCAGGGAATATCCAGACCGCAGCACTGATTTATTCAGAGAGTTTAGGTGGTTTAACCCTGGAGGAAGAACTGAGCTCCAGGAAAAAGCTTTTTTTTTAACCAACAGTTTGGACCACAAGATGGCACAGTTGGACTGTAAAAAGCAACCAACTGCTCTCTCTGCCTTTTTGCTGGTTGTTTTTTTTTCCCCCTCTGCTTTTGTTTTATCACAGATCATAAAGTTTTTATGATTCTTCATCAATCTCTGAAGGCTGATGATGAGATTTTAAAAATCTGTAGACTTATGTCAGTAATTCTATATGTCAAGACACAAGCCCAAAGAAAAACTGATGAGATGATTTTTATCTTTTTTTTTTCCTGTTCTGTGCAGCGATATCTCTTCAAAAAGTTATTGAAGTTCTGTCAGGTTGACTTGGGATGGGGGAGGGTTTATTTTTAATCGATTCCAAAGTAATTTAGATGCATTTGTTTGATAGGTGCATCCCAATAAAATAAAATGTCAATGAAAAGTTTATTTGTTTCAGTAATTCTATTCAAAAAGCAAAACTCACATATCGTAGATTGATCAGACATGAGGAGATATGTGTTTATTTCCTTTAAATTGGATGATCATTAGCTTACAGCAAATGAAAAGTTCAGTTTCTCAAAAAATGTAAATATTACACAAGACCAATACCAAAAGACTACGTCCAACAAGGTGTGGACTGCAGTTGGAGTAAGAGTTTTAAGAACCACCAGGACCTGGGTTCCAGCATTCCCATTCCTTGTGCCAAGCCACTCCTGAACCAGAGACAACATCATGAAGTGTCTCATGTGGGCTGAGGACAAAACAGACTGGACTGTTGCTCAGTGGTCCAACCTCCTCTTTTCAGATGAAATTAAATTTTGCATTTCGTTTAGGATTCAAGGCCCCTGAATCTGAAGGAAGAGTGGAGAGGCTCAGAACCCGATCTGTTTGAGGTGCAGAGTGAAGTTTCCAGTCAGTGACGATTTGAGGAGACACGTTGTCGGCCCGCTGGGTCCAAGTTCAAAGTCTACCAGGAAATTTCAGAGCACTTCATGCTTCCCACCGCTGACAGCCTTTATGACGTTACTGATTTATTTTGCCTGCCCACACTGCCAAAAGTACCGATACCTGCTTTAATGACCCCATGGTACCGCCGGGCCTGATTGGCTGAAATTCTAAACACTGAAGAGATTATCTGGGGTTTTGTCAAGAGGAAGATGAGAGACACCAGACCCAACAATGCAGATGAGCTGAAGGCCACTTTTAAAGCAGCCTGGGTTTTCTAGAACCTCAGCAGTTCCACAGGCCGACAGTGTAATTAATGCAAAAGGAGCCCAGACTAAGTACTGAATGCAGATACTGTACCAAAATATCCATCCAGCAGTCACTGTGTGAGAGGCAGGGGACATCCTGGACAGGTCTCCAGTCCATCACAGGGACATGTAGAGACAAATGAGACAGCCCACCATTAACATTTTCACTCACATACCAAATATCTGTATTAAAAAGTCTTTGTTTTATTGGTCATATGTAATGTTCTAATTTTCTGAGAAACTGAATTTTGTGTTTTCTTTAACTGTAAGACATAATCATCATATTTAACACAAATAAACACTTGAACTATACCACTCTGTGTCGAATGAATCTTTATGTTATACAAGTTTCACTTTTGAATCACTGAAATAAATTAACTTTACGATGATATTCTAATTGATTGAAATGTACCTGTAAATGTGTGGCTTGCATCAAATAATGTATCAGCACATGTTAATAACTAAAATGTCAACCTGCCCTTCTAACCCTTACATGCAAAGCGGTCACTGCAGTGGACAGCTATTTAAAAGCCATTTTCTTGTACATGTATGGGTTTTTGGGGTATAAGTGCACACAGACCACTGAGGTGGACGCTCGTGCGTCGAGCAACATAATGGCCGTGCACTGCAAGTGCAACTAACATGTTTCTCAAATCTAAGATAGAGTTTAGAAAAAGAAAAAAAAAACATCTTACAAACAATAAAAATTCACCCTTTTTCTATGCCCTAAGAAAAAAAAAATAAAAAATTGAGAAAAAAAATCCTGGCTGAAGTTATCATATTTCATGAACAAAAGGGCTATTTCCACACTGATCAGATCAGGCATCTCTTATGCCAAAATAATTTTGATTTATTTTTTTGCTCATTTGATGGAGGGATTGGGGTTCCTAAAGTCAACAGACAAAATAAAATAAAAATTGGTTAAAACACTGTCCTGTGTTCTTCAGTCGGGGGCTTTTATTGTGGAGTTTATTTTGACTTGTTTGATGTTGGCAGAGCAGGCATCTGGCTCTGATTGCACACTAAGCCAAAGTGAGTTTGTTTCCAGCTCCCCTGCTGCGCAGGCGAGAATGAGCTGGGATTACTACTGGTTGGCTGCAAAACAAATACAAGGTTGGGTTGACTGAGCCCGTCTTGTGTTGTCTGCCTCCTCTTTAGAAGCTTGATGAGCAGGAATCTGCCAACAAACACACTCTTGAGGAAATGTTTCCATCTGCCAGGTATTCTACCTGGAAAAGTGCATCTTGTTAATAATGGCTGAAACAAAGGGAGCGTTTTATGGCTGGATTGAATCTCGTCTCCTAACTCTGAAGACTTTCACTGAAATGTAACAAAGCTCTGTAACAGTGGTCCTATAGTCTCGAACAAACATGCTTTAATAAAGAGGCTTTTTTTTGTTCTTGATTACAGAACTCTAACTCCCAGCTACATATCCCTTTGGTCATAAAAAATATCCCACCAAACTGTCGCAGGTAAAATGTCAGCCTCTGCTTTTGAGGTGGTTTTGGTTCATGCAGAACTTTAAGAGCAGCAGAAGTAGGGGTTGATGAAGGATACGGTGAACTTGTTTCTTTTGTTGTGGTGTGAAATCAAATACATTTTCACTGTGACAAAGAAATGGGATAAATGTAAAACTGGAATTGCTTAGGATCATTAATGACAAAAAAAGGCCAGTTGATTTTTGCGTGCAACATTACACAAGGTTAGAAGAAATTTACCTCCCATTTAGATGATGTTTATGCTTATAAGTGTTTACAATCAGATTACAAAGTCAGTATCTAGCATTCCTTGAAGGAACTCTGCCTTTCACGCCAGAATTTTAGACTAAGATCATCTTTTGCTTAAAAGATTGCAGTTGTAGTTGTTTTGAACGTTGTAAAATGACAATACGTGTTAGTGCTTAAAGAAAATGTGGAGAACAACTCTCTGTTACAGCCACTCCACATTATAGCTTAATATATGTGAAATTGACAGAGTTATAGCCATTTTTGTGTCTGCTAATGTCAATTAGCTGTGTCAGCCATCTTGAACTGGGTTGACTCCAGATGTTTATCAGTTGTAAATGTACTTCCAGTGAGTTTGTTCTGAGAGTTTCATTAAAATCTGTGACACCATCTTGCTTCATGTTTACTCAAAAATTTCATTATCACCGTTTCACTGTTAGTGGTGGGCGATAATGAAAGCTAATAAATAAATCTCACGAGTTACCCTTGGCCCACTGTTAGCCTCAGCGCAATGATTTAGGGCTTCTAATTTCCTGAGCATTACATGCAGCCATATTCTCAGGAGCAGATGAAGCAAACATCAATCATCAGCTTATGTATGAAAGAAAGTTAGGCTGAAGAAAAAGTGGGCTGAAAGTCACAGGAGGCACAAATGTGACACTGGAGTTTTAGAGAACTTTGACAACTTTTTTAATTCCACTTTTTAAAAACTCAGATTTTTGACTCGAAGCACAAACCTCCGCCAAGGCCATACGGTCATTAAAAATATTGTAGGATTCTGATGTGATCTGCATTGCCACCAACATTTAATTACTATTTTTTCTTTCTTGAATATTTCATCAAAATCTGTTCATTCATTTTTACCTAATCTAACAGACATGACAAACTACTAAAAACATATCCTCCATGGAGAAGGTAAGTATTAGTGGCAATGCATGAGCTCTGAAGTATCATTAAAAATGTTTGGTGCTTTGAGGATTTATTTCTAGTCTGCTTTTCTGTCTGCCTGTCTTATTAGGAAATTTGGTGTGACGGTAGTAGAGAGTCATCCCCAACACATATTCTGAGCATTACCAGATTGTGCAAGATCTGGGTTTCAAATTTTACCATTACCTATTTGGAGTCAACTTTGTCTGTTAGCAAAATATCTCATGGACGGCTAGACAGATTTTACTGAAACTTTCAAAATGTAATCATTGAATGTAAATATACAACTGATAAAGTTTTGAAGCAACCCTAATTCAAGATGGCTGCCATAGCCAACTGACATCAGAAAACACAAAAAGGGCTATAATTTTGTCAATTTTACAGATATTGTGCTAAAACCTGGTGTGGCTGTAGCTGAGAGTCATTCACAACACATACTCCAGATGCTACTCATTACATAACATCTTTGCTTAAAACTTTTGAATTATTTGTTGGAGTCAACCTAGTTTGTCTGTTAGTAAAATGTTTTTGGAACCCCTTTATAAATGTTAATGAAACTTTCCAAAAGTAATCTCTGGTAATAGACATTGATGATGGGATTTCAGGCATTAGCTGCACTGACACCTTCAACATTTCCTCATGAATGCTCTTGTTTCATGAACCCCTAAACATCATCATTTCCAAACTGAGTCTGGCTCTGATAATTACTTTGTCAATTTCAGAAAAATGTTGGGATTGGTTAATCCAAGGCATCGGTTAATGACACAAAACTGCAGTTTCACCATGTTTACCCAAAGAGGCTTACAGTTTCCTTCCTTTCCAGTTGTATGATGCAGTTGTAGTACACAGCTGCCAGTCTGAAGGAATGACTGATATATGACCACGTTCAGAGCTGGATCGCACTCTGACAGACTTACAATCATCTAGACATCCATTCATCAGAAATCTAACCTGAACGAGCAGCCTGTTGGTGTGAAAATATCACTCAGAAATGACTATTTGAAGACATCCCTCCTCAATCTTCGGTGAGCAGGCGATCCTAGAGAGACCCAAGAATTATTGAACAATTCAGCTGCCCTATAATCCAATTGCCCTTTTAACCTGACCCTAGTACTCAGTAATGTAATGCATGTCTGAATAATCCCTGTGGGAGAATCTTAATGTGGGGTCAAACGAGGAGGGGAGAAAGAAATCTCAGCACTGAATAAGTCTGCCGGCTGTACGAAGCATTTTGATCAGCGGCTTGGTAACAATCCTCCGCCTCTGCAGAGGAGCGGTTCCTACAAGGAGCTGATTCGGAAAACAAAAACAAATTTCTTAAGGTAATAGTTAAAACATAAAAAGACAGCTTCTGTTTTCATAGAGCAATGCGCGTTAGAACGTGCATGAGCAGTGTCCCTTCGATGACCTCTGTCTGACCCTCAAGTTAGGTCTTAAAGAGACTGAAAATAAGATTTAAATCTAACATCTTGAATGTCTAAATCATAGACTGTAAATAGAGCCAAACATAGAATGCTTTAAAAATATGAAATGCTGTACGGTTTTATTTTTGGTCATTACATGACATCTAAATAACTTTATAAAATATATCTATTATGCTGAGACAGAGTATTACTACATTCAAGAAGATATTGTTTTGCTTAAGCAGCTTACTAATCCACAAACTTAAGTGTTTTTCAGCATAGTTGCATGAATGTTTTATTGGTTGTTTTTCTGTTTCTCCATTTCCAAACTCAGTGTGTGGTCCGTGCATGGCATAGACTAAATCATCATGGCTCTTCTGAAGCTAAATGTTGCCCACTCTGTGCTAAAAGGTTCATTTAGGCACTTAAGTTGTGTCCTTAGAAATACTGTCCAATGAAGCAAACAAACGTATTGCAGGAGTGGACTTTTCAACCTGATATTTGCAGTAAACAAAAACACCTTCGTTGTTGGAATAAGTGCAGTTTCACGTGCAGAAAGAAGACATGAATTTCCCATGTTTTTGCATGTGGAAAACTATGTGACCATATGTGATCACATGAACATGTTAGATAAGGGTCCAAAAACATGCGTCACATGTTCATTTCACATCTTTTCACATGTGATTCCCACTGATCTTCATCGATAGTTCTCCCAGCTTTATCAGGATTTAGTTTGAACACAGGTTGTTTTTTTCTTCCTTCATTTTCCAATTCTAATGATCCATAAATCATTAGAATTAGAAAATCTTGGCATTTTCTTCAGAAAATAGTGGGCTATAAACACCATAGCAAATATCAATACAGGAGCTAATGTTCCAAGAAACACTCTGAAAATACGAAAAGACTCTCAGGAAGACTGGAGAAGTATTGATCCAGACTACAATGCAAAGCCACATAAATTATTTTAACTTGAACATTGTTTTAAAACAATTGTTTTAAAGTGTCGCCAATTCAAAATCAAAAGTTTAAGAAATACATTCTATGAAGTGCCTTTGGATTTAAAAGTTTAACTGTCAAGGACGGTGGAGAAAGAGATGAACCCAGAACCCAGAGCGCAGACTCATGATAAAAACGAAAATTTATTTTCAAAAATAAAACAAAAAGCTGACGGGGCAGGAAAACTAAACGTAACAAAAGCAATACAAAAAGGCGAGGTGGGGCAAGACAAGGAACGAGGACAATGCAGGACTAGAGACAATGAACCAGCGAGGAAGTGGAGAAGTGACCAGGTTTTAAAGTTGAGGGTAATTATGGGAAGTGGGCACAGGTGAGTGATAACAAGTGCGGGCAGGTTGAGATGGGCGTGGTAGGTAAACAAGTGTTGACTGAGGACAGGTGGATGATGACAAACGGGCAACAAGAAGGAAAACAACAAAAACAATAAACCAAAACCAAAAGAAACCAGAAACAAAACACTAAATAAAAAAAGAAACACACCATCGAAACAAAACCTGACAATAACACTGACTTATTTTAACACTACAGTCTTGCTTCAGCTTTTACTGTGCATTTTCAGTGTCATATATGAATTTAAACTACCAGAAATTATATACTTTTGTATATATATATTTTTTTTATTATAACTCATTATTTTCTAAAGTGCACTTCAGAACCATGAAGTCTGGCTATTTGATTTTTGCATTTTACTGCAGATTGTAAAACAAATTGTTAGAGCATAAAAACCTATATAAACATGTATAATTAGAAATTTATTATTATTATTTTAATAAGAGTGATTTTAGCTAAATATGATTCTTTTTATGCATCTCTGCCTGAAGGTCCAAAAATAGACGGAATATTTAAGAATAGAATATAGAATATTTAATTTTCAGCTTTGTCCCTAACTATATACAGATTTATGTTCTCTTTAAACTGATAATTATTAAAAATCAGTTTCAGACAGAATGGATAAATCCTGTAGTTTGGTAAATAGTCGCATGGAAAAACAGAGAAACTCACACAAACTTAAAAAAAAACCCTATCAGCTCATTAGAAGGAACCTACATAGAAAATACTACAAGCATTATCGAATCGATCCAGACTCAGCAGGATCGTGTGAGTCTGCTAATGACTTTTTTTTGGTTGAAGGTCTGTCTGCGGTGGCCGGCCACCTCCCTGTTTCCACGGCAGCAACGAGAAGCAGCAGAGGTACATAACAGCACAGCAGCCTGCTTTCACATTCATAGAAATCTCAGCCATTAATTCGCAAGAATGGAGGTGAGTTCCAATGCTGATGAAATATATGAGAGGAGCAGAAGCAATTTCTATCTTTAAGCCAACAGACACTCCCCTCACTTCATTCTGCCCTGGCTGGTTGGAGTAAACTGATGTAGAAAGACAAGTTTTTTTTTGTTGTTGTTTTATTTTCTTTTTCTCTCTGCAGCTCACACTGAATATGAAACCATCCCTGCTGCGAAGGAGGGAGGGAGGGCTGGCTGGTGATGTAAGCAACACTGCAATCCATGACTCCTGCAAACAAAACTCTGCGCATATCTTCGTTTCCCCACTTCGAAATCTCCTTTACACCACATTGCAAACAGTGTGTCATGCACGCGCTGGCAACTTGGAGCAGGAACATAAATGATTCACTGGCACGGAGACTCCGAGGGGCCCACCATGCTCCGTGGGCGCTGCAGGAGAGAGAGGGCTGTTTGTGCCAGCTGGCAGCAGGGCGCCGTCGGTTGGCACCTCTCATGGCTCTTGTAGGTACTGACATCTTCAACAGGGGTTGTAACAACCCTCCCCACCCCCGCTTCATTCTTCCTTCTCCGCTCCTGACTCCAGACAGCCATCCTCAGCAGAGCCTGAAATAAGACTGAGGCTCATTCGTACGGTGCTCTATCTCCTTCTCAACATCTCATTATGCTCCCCGCTGCAGAGGAGAGGGGTTTTCACAGCCACACGTAAGCCCCTGGAAAATAATAATGCAGTAGCTGAGGCACTTTTCGATCACACTGGTGCATAACAACCTCTCACTTGTGAATTAGATGTCTCAGCAGACACCCCTTTATTCTGCCTCCCCTCAGATTTCTAATCCCCTTTGGCTGCACCTCCATTTCTTCATCTGTGCCGCCTTCATTATCAGCTGCGGCGGTGCTGCTGCTGCCGTGTTTGCTGTCGCTTCCGTGAAGATCAGACGGCTTTAACATGACATTTAACATCCCAATCTAGGAAGCAGATAAACATCGGGGTTTTAACTCTGCGACCACTGACAGAAATCCCTGTAAAACCCCAGCTGAAGCAGCAGATTATGTTATCTCCGCGGCGATGGCGTTCTCTTTCCTGCATCGTGTCTTTAATGAAGTTTTCTCCTCAAGTGTCAACCTGTGAGTGGCACTCTATTTACCAACTGTTGCCGTGGCATTTGATGCACAAAGCTGACAGTTTTCCTGCGTTGCTGCAAAAGTAAAGATGTTTAATTCACGACTGGAAAATCCCGCCAACGACTGTTGTGACACTTGGCTAAGAGGAGGCAGATTTTTAGGTCTTGTAAGAGTTTAATTTGACAGGTGTACCAGCAGCCGCAACATAGCTGTAGGTGAAACTACAGCTCGGCAGCAGAGATTCCCCAGATGGGAAACGAGTTAAAAGCCACGCTTTCAGCACTTCGTTATTTCATCTCTTAGCTCAAACACCGCGTAGCAAAGCTGTCAACCCCTGTTCTTTATGCCTAAGTAATCTTGTGATGTGAGCATGTCTCAGAGAAACGGTTAGACCTCATAGTGGATTTCTTTCCCCTGCTGTGATGTTTGAATTCCAGGTTGAGAAAAAAAAAATCCTTAAGCCCCTTCCTTGGGTCACCCCAAGTGAATGAGTTCACGTTAGCATAACTGCAGCTGCCTGGATCGCTTATTAGGAGCTTGGCTGAGCTCTCAAGGTTTTGTTTGGATGGCTCCCAAATGGAAACGCACACTTGGAGCTGTGCCAAGCTGTCAGCACTGGCAAAGGAGTTGCGGCGTGAATGATGGCAGGATGCTCGAGTAGAGCAGTCCCTTGGGGCTGCCGATGGATCAAACTTTGAGTCCAAATGAGCAAAGCACTAATCACACAGAGCTGTGTGTTAAGATGCAAATATTCATTCTAACCAGACACAAAAATTGAAAAAAAAAATAGGGTGGCAGTGGCTCAGGAGGTAGGGGTTTGTCTTGTAATCGGAGGGTTGCTGGTTTGAGCCCCCGCTCCAGCTGTCTCAGCCGTTGTGTCCTTGGGCAAGACACTTCACCCGCCTTGCCTACTGGTGGTGGTCAGAGGTGCCGGTGTGATGGCAGCCTCACTTCTGTCAGCCCGCCCCAGGGCAGCTGTGGCTGCAATGTAGCTTACCACCATCAGTGTGTGAATGGGTGAATGATTGTAGTGTAAAGTGCTTTGGGGTCCTTGGACTAGATAAAGCGCTATATAAGTGCAAGCAATTTACCATTTACCAAAATGACACCTAAACTTGAAGGGTTTCAGATGTGAACGTCTCCAAACGAGGAACAGTGGATGTAAAACAAACATGGAAGTAATCAAGAAACAAGCTGCAAGTTAAACTATTTTAAACTCAAATAAAACAGGATTTAAACAATGATGCTGTTTTATGTTAGTCTGATGGATTTCCTATTAAAGACCCTAAACATGCATTAAGATAAACTTTTATTGTTCCTATAACTCCTGTGTCTGCAGTGCAAGAAAAGGGAGAACTTCAAGTCTTTTTTAAACAATCTGTAGTACAACTGGACTGCTCTGGTTTGAAATGATCATGATGGACAGGTGACCTGGCCAGAGAGTGCCTCATCTCTTGTTTGTTGCTTGCTGGATTAGGGACAAGTCTAACCCTAACAAGATTATGTGGATAGAGAAAATGAGTGAGGGTTCAAAATTATGTAGGAGCGCAGTGAGTGGTTTATTATATTAGAAAAACAGCAGAAACTGTCATTGCAAAAACAGAATTAAATTTTTAAAAAATGTTTTTTTTTTGTGAAGGACTGGGTTGACTCCAAAAATTAATCAGTTGTCAAAGTCTGACAGACAAAATGGATATTTTGGTCCCAATGTGCCTATTGTATCTTCCTCTAAGCCAGACAATAACACAGCTTTCTCTTGTCACATGGTTTGTTAATAATGTTATGCAGCACTTTGGCTGCAGTGCGTACCAGATGAATTTTAACAGAGAGTTACTTTCACAATTCAAACACGGAAAGTTGGGCAGTTTCCTGGCTAGCTGCTGTCATTTGAAAACATTTTAGCTTATAAAGTCTTTGACAGCTTGTACTACGTCAAATGCAACACAGAAGAAATTTAATGTTCAAAATCACCAGAACTCAGTGTTTGACAAACCTGTTAGCTGTCTACTATTGCTAATCTGGCTCAGCTAGCTCCTCCTAAACATTAGGTCTGAGAGTTGTAAAATGCTTCACAGTGAACTTGCTTCGATGAGTTCATAATTCCTTGCTTTCACAGAGTATTCTCAGAAGCACTCAGAGAGCCAGTGAATAGGTACACTTAAGACACAGACTACGGGGTTTGCAGTTGATTCATACAAATAAAAAAAAGACTCTTTCAAAGACCAGGTCTAGGAATTGAACACAATTTTTTTAATGATTTATGCACACATTTTATGGAAAAGTGCACATGTGAAAACGTTGAATCCTATATTTACTTATATTTTATAAGATAGACTTGCAATCTTGTAATTTACTCTTGAACTCTTTCAAAAGGAATGTGCTGTCAATGCAAATTAATTCTGACCTATCCTTATTGATCGTTGTATATACAATTATTAAAAAAGTTTATACTTGACGCTTACGTCGGTGCAGTATTCTCCGAAAAGACAGGGGGCAGTAGTGAAGTGAAGTGAAATTTATTTATATAGCAAGTTTCTGCAACAAGGCGACCCAAAGTGCTAAAATGTACAGGAATGTCCATGAAACTAAATGTACAGGAAGGCTAAATAAGCTAACATAAACTGAAAAATGATAATGCTAAACTAAAGGTACAACATGTCTAACTAATAGTAATAAAGGCCCGCTAAACAGCCAACATAAAAAATGCTAGGGTAAACATGACAATGCTAAACTAAAAGTACCAAGAGACTAACTAACAGTACTCAGGCCCGCTAAACAGCCAACATAAGAATTACTAAGATAACTAGACTAAGGTAGTGAAGGAGGGAGTGGGATGACAGAGATGAGGCAGAGAAAGCGGAAAGTGTGCGCGCGTGTGTGTGTGTGTAGAGGCGGTGGCAGGCATTGTGGTGCGTGTTGTGAGTGTGTGTGTGTGTGTGTGTGTGTGTGTGTGTGTGTTTGTAGAGAAGTCCATGAATTAAGTCACAGAGGCCATTGTCTTTGATAATGATGGAATGTTTATCAGCCAGCCCAGAGCAGATCCACAGATGTCCTTAGGCAAGGGAGGGGGCAGAGCATCTTGTTTACATAAAATCTGGGGAGAAATTGAAGATAGCTAGCCAAGGCCAGCGAAGGGAGCCAGATTCACATAACAATAATTGTTGTGTACACTACATAACCAGTGGAAATGTGGTAAAAAAAGAGAGCAGATACCCAACTGTTAAACTTGGACACTAAAGATGAACAATTTGAGGGATTTGTGGGCGAGAAATGAAAATATGTAATAGTGAGTGTATTGTGTTGTATTTTACATGTTATAACTGAACAAGGTTGAGAGTTATTGTGAATTCTCTCATTAATGTTTGAACAATGTTTACAGGTATTGTGAACCCATTTAATAAAGTTTGACTGACTTATCTGACTGTTTTCTTTCGTTTATTGAGCCTTATAGTATGGTGTGCTTTATATATGACAAAAGTTTGAAAATGGACCATTCGTTGACAGTGCTTCTTATAATTCAGTGCGCCCTATAGTGCGGAAAATACGGTAACAGATTTTGATTAATTTTCTGAAAATGTCAGGGGTTGTCACCAAAAACAAAACAACAAGTGATTAAATTTTGGCGGTGATACAGATTGTGTTCTGAATCATACAGAGGTTCAATGATGCCAGTTACCCTAAACTCTTGGCTGAGGTTTGCACTCTCTACTTCTAGTTTGTTCCCATGCCTTTTTGTGAACTTACAAAAATAACAGGTTGACTGTGATAATGCTCATTAACTTCAGGGTCCAGAAAAGCTGAGACCATAGCCACAGGAAACACAGGTACATAAAATAATGATATATTTTTTTAGGGAACGGGAAGTGGAAAGTCACAAAGTCTGTGGAAAGGAACAAAGTGGAAGTTAGTATTGTTTCGAGAGGTGAACTCAACAGTACGGATCTATCAATTTTTAGAAATTGGAATTGCTCTTACTTCTCCTTTTCTTTAGCAAGTTTTCGGGGTAGGCAGGAGTCCAGGTAAGGTTAGTGTAACAGTTTAACAGGCAAGTGGAGTGGCTCAGCTGACATCTCCTTACTTTGTTTAGGCAGCGGTTCACAGAGAGGATCATCCAGAAATGGCACACAGAAGACAACAGCAGGGCACTTAGAAGAATCGAACAACGTTTACAGCCCAACAAGGAATAGTGGTTCAGCTCAGCCTTATGCAGAAGTTCAGCTCTGTCAGATGAGTCACAGCCAGGTGCTCCAGCTGCAGCAATCAGCCTCGCTCTGGTGGAAGAAAACTTGAAACATAACAAGGGGAGGGGGAAGCCTGGAACAGGCTTGCATCCTGACATTGACAGTAACTAAATAGTTCCTTAATACCAACAAGGTGATTCCCAAAAAGCTATCAGCTGAAAGCTTGTCATACAGTAGATGATCAGCAAAAATTCAAAGAAACTTTGAGAATCTTTTAGAAAGTCTGGAGAACTATTGATCAAAACTATGTAAAAAGATTCAAAGAAAGTTTGATTCTTTGGAAGCAAAATATAAAGACACTGAGTGGTTTCAAACATTTTCAGTCTGGCGTGATTTCTTATTTGACTAAATTTCTAAATGATAAAATATTTGTGTTAGCTATTTATGAATGACATTATAGGTAGGAACACAAAAGACCACAACATAAATATTTTTACTACATATTTGTTTTTTTAGCTGTGATGATGTAAAAACTGACAGTCTTCAAGGTCTGAAAATATGTCAAGCAGATCAATAAAGCATTGATCACAGAGTCTGAAACTTATATTAAACAACAATATCTAACAAGCATTTTTTCTCTCTCAATGTATAACTGAATTACCCATACTGGATTACTTACTTATAAAAGTAGAAATCAATCCCAGTTTTTTTCTGAGGTGATTGGAAGGTTGTATTTTAGATATTTTGTATGCTGCATAACAAACTAATCAAGTATATTGCAAAAAATGTCAAATTAAATTAGTTGGTAAATAAATTCGTATTACTGAACTGTGAACTGGCAGACTGGGGTGGTGATCCATCTCTTTAAAAAGCAGGACCAGTGGGTGTGTACGAACTATAGTGGTATAACAGTACTCAGCCTCCCTGGGAGGGTTGTTGCCTGGGTGACGGACAGGAAAGCTTAACTGACGGTTAAACCTCAAATTGTAAAGGAGCAGTGTGGTTTTTGTCTTGGTTACCATTCCAAAGAAATTTGAGAGTGCATGGAGCTTTGCTGAACAAACCTTTATGTGTTTTGTTGACTTGGAGAAGGTTTATGACTGTGTTTCTTGTGTTGCCCTGCACTTTGAGATAAAGGCCCCCAAAGGCCCGTTGGTCCCTGAATAACCATTGAGTCTTTGGCTATTAAAACCAGTAATGTATCAGACTCATTTCCAGTAAATGTTTGATTGTTGGTCTTTGTCACTAATACTGTTCATAACTTTTATTGACAGAATTTCTAGGTGCAACCAAGGATCGAAGAGTCTCCAGTTTGGGTTTCAATGGAGTGCATCACTGCTGTTAGTAGATAAACGGGTCCTGTTGGCGTCTTCAAGCTGGTATCTCCAGCAGGAAGGTGTAGGTAGGATGAGGGGCAGCACCTCCAAATCTGTGGCTATAGTCCCCAACCAAATAAGGGTGAATTGCAAATTCCAGGCTGAAAATAAAGTACTGCACCAAGTGAAATTATAGTATATTGAGGTGATGTTCATAAGTAGGGGTAAAATGTAGTGGGAGGATAAAGGGTGATTTCGGGTAGCCCCTGCACTGGTGATCACTGTACCTATCTGCCATGGTAAAGAAACAGCTGAGCCAAATGGCAAAGACTGCAATTCATCAATGGATCTTTGCAACCTTCATCTATGGATATGAGCTATGGGTAATGACCAAAAGACTGAGATTGCAAACACAAGCCGCTGAAGTGAGCTTTCCCTGCAAAGTGGCTTGGAGGCAGACCCAGGACTTGCTGGAGATTTTATGAACCATATGACCAAAAATAAATTTGGCCACACCTGGTAATTGCTGAATTCAGGTGTTTGGACTAAGGCCTATGTGTCCAGTGATGAGAAATATTAATGTTCTGGACAATGTTGTGCTTCCAACTTTGTTGCAACATTTTCAGGTAGGTCCTTTTCTGTTTCAACATGACTGTGCCCCTGAGCACAAAGCAAAGACTGAGAGAGTGAGCTCTGACCTCAACCCTATCGAATATCTTTAGAACAGAACTGGAATGAAGACAGGAGCCAGACCTTCCATCAAACCCTTTTGGCTGATGTCACAAGTGCTCAACAAAATGAAATGGGATAAACTCCTACAGAAACAATCTAAAATCTTGAGGAAAGCCTTTGCAGAAGAGTGGAAGTTGTTATAGTTGCATAAGGGGACAAACTCCATACAGTCATTGGTGTGATGGTAGCCAAATATTTTTGTTCATATAATGTATCTCACAGCTAGCCAGGGAATGCCTTGAAATTGCCTTGGATAAGCTGGAAGACATAACTGTAGAGATGGTTGTTTTGTGATCTTTTCTTAAGCTGTTGCTCCCTTGACTTGGTATTGGATAAGCAGCAGAAGATGGATGGATGGTCTCCTACAGCTCGTGTGGTAAATTGTTTTCTTTTCACTATGAACAAACGATACATTAAAAAAACCTATTTGAATAGGTTCCTTTTAGAGGGAATGCAGATGTCAGTTCAGAAGTGAAAACTGTTAATATCCCCCCCCAAAAGTCCTCTTCTTTCTTCCCTCCTTTTTAAAATTCAGGGTTGTGTTTTTGACAATATGTTGCTGTCCATCACATTTTACTAAATACAGGTCTGCTCAGTCATCTGCTGGCCTCATTCCTTCACTCTGGTCCACTTCATCTTCATTTATATTTTCCTTGACATCACTGGGCTGTGCAACTGCAGTTATTAGGAGGACAAATTAAATGGGTGGCGCATCACACACCATTTAATCCTATTAATAATTAAGCAGGGCAAATGTTGTGCAGATCATGTACTTAAAACATAGAGTTCAGTGAGGAGGTCAAGAATGATTACACAATACGGGCTGACAGGCAGCAAAAAAAGCATTTGTTCACCAGCAATTAGCCTAAATGATAAAGTAATGCACTCCCATTAATGGAGAAAAGCAGAAGCCTAAATCTGCAGACACAACATCCCTTGCTGCAGATAAAGGGATTCATTTAATGAGGACTTCATGATCTCCTAATTTCTTCAGTTCAGTTCTGTGGATATTCTTGTGGCTCATTCATATGCTGCATGGCTGAATTTAAAAACAAGCACTCCTAAATCTATATAAACCCTTCAGCAGTCATTGTTTTTTATGAATTTATAATCTCAATATGATGTCTAAACTATGTGTGAAAGCAGCAAGGACCAGCCCTGAGGACATCCTGTGACAGATATCAGAGGCTGAGTCTTTGACCTCCAGGTGAAGCTTCCCAAGGCAACAAGGTTTATCAATAATTCACTGCACCGCCAGTCATGTTAACACTATCCTTAAGCGCACTCATTATGTAGCTCACACACACACACACACACACATTCAACATGCATGCAAAAACACAGGTGGTACTTCTCTTCAGGCTCTCAAGTAGCGCTCTGAGGTTAGACAGCAATCCTCATTATCTCGTAACATCCTGACGAGCTGCAGGTAATAAGAAAGAGAGCAGTGGCACTTGAGATGCATTCACACTTCCCAAGATGCATGGGATTGTCTGCAAAGTGCATTTCTTTTTCAGTTCAGCTCTTGGCACTGAATGGAAAGAAAATATGCAGCAGCTGTGAAAAGAAAAAGAAAAATCCCTTCACACAGACTGGCAGAAAAAAAGAGGTAAACTTCTTCCACAACCATTCAACTGTTCCACTTTATGAGCACCACGGCTGCTGCTCAATAAATCCTTTATCATTGCGCTTTTATAGGGAGATTTGATCTCAGCAGGCTGTTCGGCGAGCGAGGGGGAGGGAGAGTTTCTGCAGTGTTTGAGGAGACAAACGCAGCACTGTACACGGAACACAAGTTAACTCGAAGCCTATCATCATGTGGGTGTGATAATGCTTGTGGCTGAATGATGCTCACTCGTGTGGTGAGTAATCACAGCCTGAGAGGAGCTCCGCTGTGGAGCTCCCTCAGCTCATGCCATTCAGTGTGGGCTGTGGTGTGTCACAAGTCTGATTGAGACGTCTTCATGGGCTCTATCTCAATAACATCAATAACACCACACGTGTCATATTCAGACCTCTCAGAAATGACTTATCATTGCTGTTTAAAAACCTAAATTCATTAGGGTTTAGTAGACTTGGGCATCAATTTGATCGGTAAGCACCAAACAGCTGTAGAAGTAAAATAAGGACTACTGAAGTTTTTTATATAAACTGCTTCCTGTTCTTGTAAGCCTGGAAACTGTTCAGAGCTCTTAACAAAGGGCTTTTCATTTCTTCACAGATTGAGCTTCATTTTTGACAATGGTCCATCATATTTAACAAAACAAACTCATCATCATCAGGAACAGGGTTGTTAAAGAACAGTGTAGCTGACCTGTTGATTTTTACTGATTCTCAAAGTGCAAACACACAAAATGTGACCATTATGCACAGCAGCCCACAGCGTGCAAGACGCATGCTGTGGGCTGCTAGTTATCAGATGAAATGATGCAAAGCTTTGATTTTTTTTCTCTCTCTCTGCCTTGTAGAAGAGAAAAAACTACAAATTGTTTTGTGCCATTTCATCTGAAATTCTTCAAAACATGAAAGACAGAGCAGCAAAGGAAGAATGGCAGTTTTTACACCATGCCTTTAAAGTCTGTAACAGATGTTGATGTGAACATTCATCCATGCATCCATCCATTATTTTTCATCAAGCTTCTCTGAGATGATTTTAGTTTTTGTCATCTGTCTGTACTGGGAAATTAAATCAGCTTTGCAGCATCTGAGCAGACTTTATGATGGCATAAACTACAGAATTCATCTGGATGCTTCTGTTTACATGATATGGTGTTTTGTTTGTCCAAAGAATGGTCTTAATATATGTCAACAGCTGGAAGTCGCAAATGTAGATAAAGTAAACTTTGCAGTCACATGAAGATTATAGCTGTTAAATTAGGAAAAATTGAAATTTTGAAAATGGTTGTCGATAGGAGAACCTTTTTTTTCATGCAGTGGAGACATAAGAAGCAGTTTAATGTGTGTTACCAAGCATAAAATAAATGTATTCTATGAACAGCACGAAGAGACACCTGAAGTATTTTTGTTACCTAACAATATTCCTGGGGTGGGAGGTAGCTACATCGATGCACACAAGAGTGTATTACCTGTGTGTATCAGAGGTCTCACCTCTAAT
Source organism: Kryptolebias marmoratus (assembly GCF_001649575.2). Taxonomy (NCBI): domain Eukaryota; kingdom Metazoa; phylum Chordata; class Actinopteri; order Cyprinodontiformes; family Rivulidae; genus Kryptolebias; species Kryptolebias marmoratus. The sequence continues at coordinate 24,353,657 of NC_051433.1, forward strand.
GTACACTGAACACGGGTTCTGAGATGTTGATTATCTGCGTAATGCCATTCATGAAGTTGAGAACAGCAAGCATAACCTTCAGACAAAAATGGTTTGCTGTGAGTGGTGGATCAGTTCCAGCAGCTTTGGCAGCTGACCCTATCTCTGCCAGGCAGCCCGGCCTCTTTGATAAGGAGGAAAAGGCCTTCAGAAAAGAACAGTGCATCACAGATAGAAACCATTTTCATTCAATAAAGAAAACACTGGGTTGGCTTTGAGAGCTGGTGGCAGCTCAGGTTACACTTGTGTTTGAAAATTGTTATCTAAAAACGGTAGCGTTGATGCTGGAGACAGGAGGCAAAGTGAAACTCAAGGTGAGCACAGTCCATCTTACAAGAATGCCTGGCAGCTGGATAAGCAAAAGACTTCAGGTCTTTGGCACTAAACACATTTGGCTGCAGCCAGAGGTTTACACACACTCATCAAGGCAATAATTTTATATTAATATTAGGTAGAGGAGCAAAGTAGCAAATTACATTTACTCACGTCACTGTAATTGAGTATGATTTTTGTGTATTTGTACTTTTTAGGTTGTTATTTCAAACTATACCTTTACTTTTACTTGAAAATGTTTTATTTCAAGAATTGTACTTACTTACAATTGGAAGTCCTATCCATTACTGAACATAAAATGCAAACATAAACATGTGAAATGGAGGATCTGATCAGAAATTATGACAAGCTGTGACGGAGGAGCTTCTTAAAGCGCTCAAAAGAGAGAGAGCTAGAGAGAGGTAGAGGAGCTCTTGTAACTTCTGGTCAATTTAACCTGAAGGCAACAGGAGGGTTAAATAAAACTATAGCGATTGTGTACAAACTCCAGCCACTCTGCTTTGTCCACTAACATTGGATTTAACTCAGCAGACATTCACTTGCAGGCAGCTAAACCTCCACCATGATTTCTGTTCAAGTCGAACTCATACAATGAAATAAACTCCTGGCCATATGTAAGAGACACTCTGGCAACAAGTTAAAGGAAGGAAGCTGCTTCATTTTACTGTTAGCTGTGTAAGCTCAGAGAGACTCAGACCTGCAGCCTGTGGTGGTGAGTTTAAAACACATTTGTTTGGTTTATAAGTTAAAACAAAACTTTTATGGTTTAATAAGAAGCTTTGTGAAAATTAGTTGAACATCAGTGCCTGACACTTTTAATGATAGTTAGAAGCTAGTAGGCTAACAAGTGATCAATTATTCTAACTTTATAACATGACATGATCATCAACAGAGCATCATTAACTCATAAACTCACATCTGAAAACATGTTACAGAATCAATAAGTGGACAGTTTCTGGTCTAATAAACATACTGGCTGATGAAAAATAATACTGAATTTATTGAGAATAAATAAAAACGTATTTTTTTTGATAACTGTAATTATAGTCTGCTTATCTCAGTAGACCAGCTAGAATCCCACATCAGCTGATTATTCACTCCATGGCATAGGTTTAATGAGTTTTTTTTTTGTTTTTTGTTTTTTTTAATTATGTTGGGAAACCATGTCCCAGTCAAATTACCAGCCAATAAAGTTTAAATAAGAATATTTTTATTAACAGTCACAATCAGCAGCTGTCTGAATGTCAATGGGATAGTTCAATTTTTATTTGTGGTTTAGATATTTTGCACAATGCACGCACTTATTTTTACTGTAGCCTAACTGCAGCTTCTTGAGGTGCAAAGTGTGCGTGTATTCATGTTTTCAAGCACATTTGTCATATTTGCTGAGAATTATGTGAGTTAATACTACACTAGATCTGGTCAAATAGAATGATTTTACTTAAAATTAGATCCATAAATTATATTTTATCGATTAAATGATAAAATAAAAATATATCCCTGAACAAATATTGTGTTGTGGTTAAATACACAAATTAAAACACCAACATTTGATCAGCATCTAATTGTGGAGCACTGACTGACTTTTAACATGACTGTAATTTTTAGTTTTGTGGTATTTGAAAATGTGTTTCTTTAAAATCTTGCTGCAGCAGGTGTAACTTTGTTATGTCAGCCTGATTTTTGTATTTGGGATCTAATTAAGAAAAGAACTGATGCACAGACAGAGCTTTTTACTGATGGTTTTAACTAAGGCTGAACTTATTATTTGCAGTGGAACAGCAGGTGATGAGTCCGGTCTCTGTTACCATAGTGATCTAACCAGTCTCAAACCCAGCCTCTGTTACCATGGTGAAAGAAATCCTCCTCTGTGATCCTGAAAACTCAGACTTTCAGCTCATCCTAGCAGCAAACTGTTAACCTCACATTGTAGTCCAGCCCTCTGGTAACCCACCGACCAGCATCAGAACCTCATGAAACCTGAACGTCTTTTTTAATAGAAGCATGACACATATTCAAACCGTCCACTGTTTTAAAAGTCATGTTCATGCCCCTTTATATCTCTGTGAGCAGGGACTGTCTCATTGCAGCCACAACAATGAACTTTATTTGAAACCCAGAGCAGAGTAGGTCATTTAAGAGTTTTTCTACCAGCTGCTTTGTGGTTTCTCCAATGTTTTGTTTTTTATCCAGCTGAGCATCGAGGGATGGTCTGAACTAAAATGAGAATTTATTTTCCTTAAAAGGTTTAAATATCACATGTGTATGTTTTATTTTGTAATTGCATATTAAATTGTGAAGCTTTAATTTAAGAGTTTGTTGGAGAAATAAAAAATTCCTCGTCCTTTGTCTACCAGATGTCCTGCTGGGAAAACTAACTTTTATTCAAAGTAAATTTTTAATGATTTACTTCTTACTTTCACTTCAGTAGACTTTTTTTTTTTACAAGTAACTTTACTTGTAATTGAGTAAAACTTCGGAGTAACTGTACTTTTACTTGAGTACATTATTTTAGTACTCTTTCCACCTCTGATTTTAGGTTTTCAATAAACAGGGGTTTTTTCCAGGGTGAAATGCTTATACAGTATTCAACTTTAATGACTTTTAAAACTAAGAATTTGGGTGCACAAGTTTGAATTTGTTGTGGATTTTCTCCAATTTATATCACCTCAAAATAATATATGCACTTTTAAATAAACACATACATTCATGTAAATCCTTTATTGGGTGGTGCTAAAGGGTCAACAATGTCTTTCAGCTTGACAAGCCCAAGGGCTATAAACTTCTTGTTAGTGATCATGAGTGACTGCAGCTGGCAGTTTCTCTTTTAACAGGATTAAAAGGATTTGCTTGACAGCAGTCATTTCATTGCTCAAAATAATGAGAAAGTCTAAAGAACTCTGTGAAGATTTAAGAAAGAGAGGAAACTGGTTTGGATGATCAGGAAGTACAAAGGCCCATGAATTAAAAACTGCTGGGATACCAGTGTGCGTGTGTGTGTCTCTGACCACAGTGAAGCCAGTTTTACTTTATCATGGACTGAGAGAAAAACAGCCCCTGCTCCATAAGTGACACATTCAAGCTTGATTGACAAGCCAGATGCCTTCTGGAGAAAAGGTGAAAAGGTTTCATGATCTCACTGAAACCAGGAAGATAGAGCACATAACACCAGTTTTAAAGTCCCTACACTGGCTCCCTGTAGCTCAAAGAATAGACTTTAAAATACTGTTGTTAGTTTATAAATCACTGAACGGTTTAGCACCACAATACATTAAAGATCTGTTATCGCTGTACCAACCGTCTAGACCCCTCAGATCTTCTGGTTCTGGACTGCTCTGCATCCCCAGAACCAGAACCAAACGAGGAGAAGCAGCTTTCAGTTTCTATGCACCACAAATTTGGAACAAACTTCCAGAAAACTGTAAAATAGCTGAAACACTGGGTGCCTTTAAATTTCAACTTAAAACCCACCTGTTTAGAGTAGCTTATGGCTAAATTAGGGTTAGAGTGCGGGTTTTTATTGTCTTCAATGTTTTTCTCTTTCTTACTGTTTATTCATTGTCACATGCTGTTTTTATTTTGTTTTTTAATTATGTAAAGCACCTTGAAACCCTTGCTGCTGAAATGTGCTATACAAATAAAATTTGATTGATTGATTGATCTAATGAGACAAAGATTAAGCAATTTGACCACAATGACAAGACACGTGTTTGGAGGCATGAAGGTGAGGTGTCCAAACCCAAGAACACTATACCATGTGTCAAGTATGGTGGTGGTAGCATCATGCTGTGGCTCTGGTGCATTGCACAAAGAGGATAAAATAACGAAAAAGGTTACTTCCAAAATATTCAACTTCACCTCAAATCAACAGCAAGATGGTTGAAACTTTGACCAAATTCTCATTGTGGTTTTGATTTGTTTTGCCCACATGCAGAGAACTGTCAGGAATGAAAACCAGAATAAAAGTTTAACAGATTTATGAATGCGATTTTGGTAAGTAGATTTTCTTGAGCTGGGAACCAGAAGCAGGCAGAAAGGCATGTGGACGTTCTGGAGCGGAAAGAACAGCGGGAACTCTGGAGGTAAACAGGAAGTGGACTGTTCTGTTCTGCGTTGCGATGGAGAGCAGAGACTGTCTGAGACCAGATGTGCTTACATTGGCGGATGTGGTGGTGGACAGAGGTGACTGAGATGTCCTTCTCATCTGCCTGGAAAAGAGGTGGTTGGTATCCTAGGGAGACTTCAAAGGGAGAGAAACAGGTAGCTGCAGAGGTGTGTGAATTGTGGGCATACTCTACCCAAGGGAGAAACTTGTTCCAGTCGGATGGGTTGGTGGATGTGAGACATCTGAGGGTTGATTCGAGTTCTTGGTTCATTTGTTTTGTCTGACCGTTGGATTGGGGATGGAAACCTGAGGAAAGGGAAACCTTTGCAATGAGAAACACAAAACTGCTTCCAAACCTGGGAGATGAGTTGTGGCCCACGGTCAGACAGAACTTCTTGGGGTATGCCATGAAGACAATACATGTTTAACCAGAACTTGAGCCATTTGAAAAGCTGATGGGAGTTTCTGGACAGGGATGAGATGGCAGACCTTTGAAAAACGGTCAGTGATGGTTAAGATGGTGGTCGTACCTTGAGATGATGGAAGTTCGGTGATGAAATTGAAGGCGATGTGAGACCAAGGACACTTCAGGATTTCCAGGGGTTGCAACAGACCAGTGGGGGGTTTGAGGGATGGTGTGGCAGGCCAATACATGTTCCTTGACGTCCATATGTAAAGATGGCCACCAGAAACGACGGGAGATTGTTCTACTGCTTCCAGGGTCAGCTGAAAATTTTGAGGAGTGGAAGCAGTGTATTAGACAGGAACGGACTGAGGATGGGACGTAGATACAATTAGGTGGACAGGTGGACAAGGTCTTCAATCTCCCAGGAGAGAGAGCCAATGGTGCAGCTGGGTGGAAGAATGGGGACAGGTGCTTCGTCTGAGTGAGCTGGTGAGTATTGGCGGGACAGGACGTCGGGCTTGGCGTTTCTGGAACCTGGACGGAAGGAAATGGACAGATTTAAATGGGTGAAAAACAGGGACCAACGGGCGTTTGGCTGATTGTAGGTAGGATAGGTTCTTGTGATAAGTCCAAACCAGCACAGGATGTTCAGCGCCCTCCAGCCAATGACGCCATTCCTCAAGGGCAAGCTTGATAGCGAGGAGCTCCCGATCCCCCACGTCCTAATTCCTTTCGGCGGAGGAGAGACTACGTGAAAAGAATGCACAGGGGTGATGTTTTTCATTGGGACTGGAACGCTGAGACAGGACAGCACCAACTCCGGTGTCCGAAGCATCCACCTCGAGGATGAACTGTTTATTATGGTCAGGTTGAATGAGAATGGGAGCCTGTGAGAACTTTTCCTTGAGTTTAGAGAGGGCGGCGTCAGTTTCCAGAGTCCAGGAAAATGTGGTTTTAGTGGAGGTAAGAGCAGTCAGGGGGGCGGCAGTCTGACTGTAGTTGTGAATGAATCTGCGATAAAAGTTTGGGACTCATAAGAAGCGTTGTAACCGTTTCCAAGAGTCTGGTATGGGCCAGTCCAGAACCACCTTGATCTTTTCCAGATCTGACCAAACCTGTCCGCCCTCGGGAATGTATTCTAAGAACATGACGGATGGTTTGTGGTTTCTCGGCCTTGACAAATAGGCAATTTTCAAGAAGGCATTGGAGGACTAAACAGACGTGTCTCTGGTGGTCTGTTTTAAAGGACCAAAATATCATTGAGGTAAACAAAAACAAAAATGTTCTAAACAAAAACAAACAAAAAAAAATCGGAGAACTTACTCATGGGACTGGAGTATAGTTTGTTGTTCTCCTACAGTCTTCCTGAGAGCCTCTGCTGGATCGGTTTGACCAGACTTTTCTGTCATGGTGGTTTTGATTTGTTTTGCCCACATGCAGAGAACTTTCAGGAATGAAAACCAGAATAAAAGTTTAACAGATTTATTAATGTGATTGTGTTAAGAAGATCTTCTGGAGCTGGGAACCGGAAGCGGGCGGAAAGGCGCGTGGACTTTCTGGAGCGGGAAGCCAGGGAGCAGGAGGAACAGCGGGAGCTCTGAAGGTAAACAGGAAGTGCTGAACCAGAATGAGTGAACAGAAAACGGGCTTACTTTGCGAGTGGTGATTGTCCGCCAGGGGGTTGGTCGGTGAAAGGATCTGTGGTCTTGTATTACCGGTGGGTTTGCGGAGAACAGAGACTGGTGACGATCAGTGGATGAATCCAGGAGTGGAGCTGGTTCGGTCGGTTTTGCGGGTGTAGCGAGGAGGAGGCCAGGAGACTGCTGTGCCAGCTGGGAGTTTTACTCGTAGGAAACGGACTGGAGCGAAAACCAGAGATAAGTGTGGAAAAACAACCTGGAGCGAGGAACAAGAACACAAGGTAAGATTCAGCCAAAGGAGAGAGAATCTCATCAGGAACTAGGAGGGCTAACTAGGTGGGCTTTTGCACCTTAGGCTAACAGTCTAGTGTTGAAGGGCTGGCAGCAGACTCGATGTGGGCAGGCCCACATGACTCCACTTCAGTGTTGCCAGGTGTACGATAATTATCGTATTTGTACAATAATTTTGCCCTCTGTACGATGTACGATCAATAATCCCAAAAGAGGCCAAATATACGATAATTTGACCATTCCGTGAATGTGTGGTTGTAATCGGTTGTAATCAGCCTGTCACAACTGCCTGTCAGGGTTTTTTTTTTGTGAACCCTGAAGGCATCTGTTTCTGGAAACAGATGCACGATTGGCTGGAAGTTTCAGCCAGTCGGGCTTTTATAAATGTGAGCTACGAGTGACGTGTTTGCATTTGCCTCAGAACAACGGCCATGATTGGCTGAATAGTCTGCTGCGCCCGCCCCATGAGTGAGGAAAAAAAAAAAAAGAAAGAAAGAAAGAAGCAGAGCCAGTCTGGAAGAAGAAGCGCTGAGTACCTGTCAGACACTATTCAGCACTAGAGTGACTTTAACGCATCAATAGACTTGTTATTTTGGTTATGATGGGTGTACGATAATTTCCCTCAAAATACAATAATTTTATGTCTCTGGTACAATAATCCTACATTTCTGACCTGGCAACACTGCTCAACTTAGAGAGAGAGAACTGACCAGGACAGATCCTAACACCAATTGTGTGTTCTAACAGGACACTGATCTCAAACACACATCAGAACTGGTGTCTGATTGGATAAAGCTGCTAATTGCTTCTGGAATTGCCTACCCCAAAGTTGTTAAATATTAGCCAGAATTATGCCAGAAGGTTGCTAATGGACACACAAAAAAACTTGCGATCAGAGTGCAACTTGGACATTTAACTAAAATTTAGTGGAGGGTGTATGTATATATTTTAGCATTTGTGGATAAAAGAAAATCCTTAATATATTCAAACTCATCCCACCCTTGAAAACTTGCGGTTCAATTCAACTGCTAAAAGACGAGTGTATGTAAACCTCTTACTAAAACTCTTGCCACAACTTTGTGTATTTATGTCCTCAAAAATTCCACCAAATTGAATTTTAAAAAAACAACAACGTGCTGATCAACTTCTTTTAATCACACAGTTTAAACTGGGTGAACAAGGAGAGGGCTTCAGCAAAAAGTTTTGTAAACTGTAAAAACTTGGAGTTGTGTTTTTATTATGCAGCAACATAACATTTTTATTTCTTTTTTTTCAGCTGTTATTGAATCTTTTCATGTTAAGAAATTGGAAATACAAGTTGTTGGGTTTTTTTTTACTATCTTTGAGTTGTTCAACTCATAAAACATTCTGCCTGCCAGTATTGTCAGCATCAGATTGATTGTGTACAGATGGAGAAGTCATTAAGAACTGAGTGACGTTACTCATTTGAGTTTTTCTCCTTCTGGCTTCCATGGTGAGATTAAACCTCAGCGAGCAGAAGCTGTTGATGATGTTAGATGGTTATTTAAATCCTCCCTCTTCCTCAGCACTTCCGGGCCCAGGCAGCACTGTAAACATCACAGAGTTTGCGGTTTGAAGGGAAGCGTGGCTCGCTTAACTTTCGACTTCACACAACGCTCGCGTTCTGCATCTGGTGTCTTGATTTCCTCTTCACATAACTGATAGCTTGTTTTGTTTTGTTGTTTTTTTTCTTCTTCCTCTTCTTTTTCTTTTTGTCTGCAGGTATTCAAGCCTCCCTCGACATATGGATCTGGTCATGGCGCAGCGGTTTTCTTTGGCAGATGGGGGAACTCTAGCGAAAGACACGCAGCTGTTTGGAACTTGAATGGAGATGATGGACACGAATGGAAATGATCCCAGACGTGCTTTTGTCCGCTGCTCTTTTTGAGCTTAAGTAGAGTCAGTAAAAAGTTAAAAGAAAAAAGAAAAAAAAAAGAACTTGGGTGCATTTTCTTGTTTGGCTAAATGGGAGCTACATAAATTAAGATGGTTAAACGCCACCTTGTTCCTTTTGTGCTTCATCACAAACGGTTTCATTTCAGGGCCTGAAAGCTGCCGTTATGCAGACTTTTTACCCTTGCTACTTGAGTGGTGACCTGAAAGCGGTTTCCTCTTTATTATACACTTCATTCAGCCCTCAAGAGGGAGATTCTCTGTGCTCCCCCTGAAGCAGCCCTGGTGCAGGTAGGTTAAGTATCAGGGCTCAAGGATGTTTGGAGATATACGTCCAGAGGGCAAGGCAGAAAATCCTGCCTGAGCTGAAGCACTGCACCACAGATATGTTACTTGTAGAAGGTTTTAGGCATAGAAATGTATGAAGTTAAGAAAGAACAGCACACAGACTTTTAAACTTTCATTGTTTTCCGTTCTGTTCAGAAACACACAGTTCCATAAACTATTCTCACTGAACTCCCACACTATCTGCCCACTGTGGAGCATGTGGTTTGAATCTTGATAATCTTTCATTCTGAGCCTTATGGGAAGAAAACAAAGTTTGCATCAAGATCAATGTGAGAAAATGATCAGTTGACATAATACACTGAAAAGCAACAAAATGTTTAGTCAGACTGCACAGTGAGCCGCAGTAAAAAATGTTCATAGTTTGTCATTTTTATCGAGCGGTGAACTGATTATCGATGGAGCAAACTTTATTATTACCCGCCTCCAGGAAAAGTAGGAGTTCATGTAATTGCTTGTTTGTTTTTGTTTGTCTTTCTGTTCTTTAGCAAAATAGCTCACAAACAAGTGGATAGATTGTAATGAGGCTCTGAGAAAGTAATTACTAATTACTTGATTAATGCATTCAGATGGGATTATGATCAAATTAAAGTTCATGTTGCACTTCACATATTTGTTGGATGGTTTAAACTTGTTACAAAAAACTATGTTACAAAATGTGCAGTTATTTCTGGATGTGAAGAATCAGTTGGAGGTGTGAAGGGAAGCCAGATCGAAATGAGAAAAGTGCGTTGTTCCCACATTAACCTTCTCATTTGCTGGTTTCCAGAAAGCTGATGTGTTTCCTCTTCCTGTTGTTGAATCTATGTGACTAAACTGTGGTCACTTTAGTTTTCTGAAAACCACAAATAAGTTTCATGTCCTTGTTTTCCTCATAACCTTTCTTATATTTTTGTTTGTGTATCCTTTCTGTTCAGCTTAAATTAGACTCGGGTGTGAGATCTGTCTGTGTCTGTGGTTTCTCGAAAGGAAAACCTGTTTCTGTGACTTAAGGTTAGTTGCACTGAACGAGAATGTGATTCACCAGAAGCTGCCTTATGCCGAGTCCTTTATTTAAAATAAAAAGGTATGATTTCCCTGAATAAACTTACATCAGTGAATTTTTTCTAATGGTTTTTAACCTTAATAAATTTCCAAAGCTTGTGCTGCTATTTCTTGTAACTCAGTGACTAATAGACAGACTAACACGTACAGATGGTGTTAAAATATCAACATGTTTCAAAACAAGAAATAAAAGTCAAAGGTCATATGTTAAATATTAAAATGTAAAACAATTCTTTTTTTCATTTAAAACTACAACTGTTAAGGTTTGAATGTTAATCTTTTTAAAAAATTAAGACTATAAGGAATATTTCTGCCATTTCGAGGTGGGTTTCTGTGTAAAAGTTTTAGATAAATAATATCCTACCTATTGCAGATAGCTTCTTGAACAGCCTGGGTTTGGAGAACCAGAGCTGATGAGCAAACAACTAGTCTGAACGCAACTAAGACCAGAGCTGTCGTCTTAAAACAATCAAAAGGTATTCCCTAGGGATTCATTTGGACACCTTTCCACAATTTAAATTTTGCATTACACAATTATTTGTACGGGTTTTTTATGGTTATCTACAAGAGTAAATATCCTGCTTCCATTTTCCTTGGAGGTCGGAACACAGATCTGGGAAAGAGGTCAGATCCGACCCTACTGTGGTTCAGTTGCAAGTCAGGAAAACCGGTGGAATTTCTGAAGGGTTGTGTTCAGGGACCAGGCTACAGAATATTAGCAATGTAAGTTAATCCCAACATATTTCTCTGCACTCAGTGGTTGAACTGCACTGTGTGTGTGTGAGACTGGATTACTGAGATAAAAACTGAAGTGAAAATAAAAGGTTTATACCTGAAGCCATAGCAACCTTTCATGCGCAAGTCTGCCATGTTGAATTTTGGGGTCGGGGGGTGGTCAGGAATTTTCCAGACTTTCCAAAGTGGAATTTCAGCTTTGACAGGGCATTCAAGTTGATTTTGTTTGACTTGGAACTGCACGAATGGAAAGCAGCGGCAGCATGATGTAGCACGTCCTGAACATCAAGGGTTCATCTCCAGCATGAACATATTTTATATATACGCAAACACCTGTATGTGTGTGTGTGTGTGTTGTGAATATGAAGTATTTTCTGTGATGCATACACAATTAACAAGACAGGCAAAACGGAAAAGGTCACAATTTCAATGATTTTTGAACTAATTTGACATAATACCTCTGAAACATAGTGAAATGTAGCTCAAATAATTATAATAATTAAAGACTTCTTTGCTGAGTTTATATATTTTTAAATCTGATTTTTCTGGTAGTAACTAAGAACACTCCCGTTACCACACAAGTCTGGTGTTCTGGTGGTTCTGGTGTTCCTCTGGTTCAGTGGTACTAACAGCTTCCAAAAAAAGCTCCAATGTTCAAAATTTTAGAGTAGCCCGTGTGAACACATTATTTACACCTTTTACACCATCATCAATTTTGCATTGCAGTTATTTCACAGAAACATTAAGAAATTCCTACATGACCTGACCCCGAAAGTGCTTCAGCTCGCTGCTGCCAGGGCTCTTTACGCTTGCAAATCACAGAATTCTATGCAAAACTCATGTACGGATAAATTGCATTGCAGTGTAAAGGCTTATAAAATAGCATTTGCATGAATCGCTAAGAAATGTTGAAGATTTGAGTTGGTTTAAAGACAGCATTCAAACTAGCCGTTAGCTCATCAGTCCCGTCACTCATAAGCTCTATCTGTAACAGGTAAGATGTTAATTACTTATAGCTTTTACACATTTCTTAAAATAGTGTGTGGATTAAGTGTCCCGACTGAGTTCTGAGCAGATAACCAGCTCCTGTAGGGAAGCAGTGATTGAAAGCTGTTGTCACTGTGAAGAACTCCCTCACGCCATGTGCTACAACACCATCAGGGCTCCCTGGGACATCCCGATCAATAATAAGAAACCTGATCTATAGACCCCTTCCGATTGTCCAACATGGTCCAGTGACAAAGAGAGTGACCTGCGCTCGTCCGGATGTTTGAAAAGCATCAATGAGAAACACGAGACGAGCAGAAAAATTACAACTTTGAGTTTTATTTGTGAAAAACTACAAGCAAAATTCATAAATAGACATTTCTATTTGAAGCGGAGGGAAATGATCAGGTTAGCCTATAAGCGCAAAGTCGTGCACATGCCAGAAACATGTATTAGTTTAACATCGTTAGCTAGACGAGGAGCAGTGATCTGCTGAAAATGCTGCATACATTTCCACACCAGGAACAGAAAGTGACCATTTCACAAGGGGAAACAATGGCACATCAGTTATAAGGAGAACAAAACAAAACAAAAAGAGAAAGAAAGAAAGGAAAATAAAAACAACTTAAAACTGGATTCAACAAAAAATGGAATTTTGTACTGTCCCTACATTTTTCTCATCTTTTTTTTTAAACCAAGCAATAACTTTAAAAGCATTGTACAAGACATTGTTATAGGAAGAAATGAGTTTGTATAATACACTTAATTGGAAGTTCACGTTTAAGATTATACAGTAAGTAAACAAGCATTGTATATTTGGGTCTCTGAACAAACAAAGCTAAAATATGTAACCATCTTTACACAGTAAATTAAGGTTACTGGTCGCACACAAGAACAGAACTGCTTGCGCGGGAGGGAAACAGTAAAAACCAAAAAAAAACAAACAAACAAACAAAAAAGCCCAAAAACAAAACAAAACAAAAAACTTCAGCTCAAATGCCATTATTCATAGTGTTCACTTTTGCACCTTTTTAAAATTCTATTTACAAGCAATAATTCATATATTCAGCAAATGGCCATCCGTTAATAATTTAACAAAGACTCCTCTCTGGTGGAGTGCTCGGTCATGTGAATGTGATTACAGCTAAGGCAGGTGAGAAGATGGCTTCTTAGGCCCGGTTCTGATAAGATTGCATTCCAAAGCGGGGTTTTATTCTCAGTTAAAAACTGGGCACAATATTCTGCCCTGCCCTCCTCCCCTCCGCCCCCGTGACTCAACAGTCCCACGTTCTAAGTCTATTCACGCTGCCTTTCCCTCTCACCTCCCCCTCCCCAGTTTGAACACTGATTTCGGGGATTTGAATGCGATCGAATACGTAATTACATTTTAACCGTAGCTCAAAAGCAGAAACCAAATAAAATAAAACAACTCCTGGACTTGAAACATTGCTTACAACTCACATGATTATCATCCCTACGTGTGAAAGTTTGAAAAGGTTTGTCGATTCGAGTTTTTTTTTGTCACGACGGCCGAAGCGGCCACCCCCCCACCCCCTCACACTCACCCCTCCCCCCCAGGATAGCCACGACGTTGTTGTTTCCCTCGACTCTGCTCACAGCACGGCGCATCTCTGCCCCGACTCAGCCACGCACGGAGACGAGTGTACAATAAGAACACCATTTACATGGATTATATTAGTCTTTATTTAAACTGTTATTCATCTCACACATTAGATAATTGCATTTCAAATTGTTATTCATCTGTTTACGTATCATGTCATTATGAAATTCCTTTGGTCCTTCAATAAATAAAACTAAGATATCATATACACATTTATTCTTTGTACAATTTCATACAGTTAAAAGGAAATTCTGTTGGTCTATAATCAGCTAAGGTGAAAGTTACTTAAAACCCATATATAAGCCTTGCTGCTATAAAATTTAAAGGACAATTGTGTTCTCATAAGTACTTTAATCTTTAGCCTTCAATGACAGGAGTCTTTAAATTATCACAAATAAAAAAAAACAAGTCAATCGAATTATCAGCCTTTGTAAATTATTCATTTCGTTGCATGCGTTTTCAGGGTGGAGAGGATGAAGATTCAATGTCGTCTTCAGGACCACAACAAATGAAAAGTGAAACTGATTCACAACAACTGGACTCAACGGTCTGTTTTACAGAACCGATTGGTTTGACGAAGTGGAACGGGATCCTTCAGTCCCACGGAAACGACCAAAGTAACTGTGGCTCGAGAGCCAAGTCGAAAGCTCTACCTTCCGGCCAGAAAAACTCAACATTGAAGCGTGGAATGCAGAAAATATCAACAGCTTTTAGTGTTTTACACAACAGCCTACACTGTACAGTAAAGGACACAGGATACTGTACAACCTGCTAAAGCGTAATAAATCAAAGTCAACCCAGGTGTCCGAGCCATCAGGGAAGGTTCCTCTGATGAGCGCTGACCTGGACAGAAAAAAAAACAAAACAAAAACAGAAAGACCTGCTGGAGGTCTCGACAGTGTTGTTGAGAAAAGTGAAGGAGAATTTGATTCATCTGCACTTTGTCACATTGAGCAAACAGGCAGTCCCAGATCTGCAAAACCGCTTCACAGTGTATCTAGCACCAGTGTGTGTGCATGTGTGTATGTGTGTGTGTGTGTGTGTTGTCCTAACATTTTCAATGTAATAAAAACACTGAAGGAACGATCAGCAGAGCTACACCGCAAAGCTTGAACAAAAAAAAAAAAATGTAAAAAAAGGAAGAAAATATTAAAGTATACAGGTGCAATAAATAAGGGGAATAATAGTTACTCAGACGGTTGGTGGTTATTGTGCCCAGCAGAGATTTCTTCTTTACAAAAACAACAAATGAAATAAAACCAAACAAAAAAAGGTCAACTTGGCCTCACATCCACGTACAAATATAAAACAATACATACAAGTGTTGGATGCTACCGTTGGGGGGGGGGGGGGGGGGG